>NC_143237.1:8501122-9106373 GCF_009617815.1 Ciona robusta
TTGATGACTAAATTAAACTGATTTGAAATTACCGGAGGCAAATGTACGCTGCTGCTCCGAGATCGGCACACGAAAACGTCGGAGATTAAATTTAGAGTGCTTTTCTGCAAATTTATTTGCGCACAGTATTTCCGATTTTTGGTGTGTTAAGCGAATATATTTAAAAAAATATTCATTTTTTATTATCAATCGGTTGTATTTAAAGAAATATGTCAGTATACCCATTATTGGAAGACGCAAAATGCGTGTATGGTGTTCTGACGTTTAGCGGAAAGTCCATACTTGTTATGGTTAATTACTCGAAACCACGCTAACAGCACGATCCGTCTATGTCGGGTTCACTTATTACATAAACACGTCATACGTCCCATATTTTCAAATGTCGTTTCGTTCGCACTGATTCGTCGTACCATGTATGTTACATTCTCGTGAACAATTAAATTCTAAAGTCCGCCCTGCCGCTTTCGACGACAGATAATTAAACGGCCAATTAGCCGAGATTTTCAATTCGTGACATTAGTATAAGAAGAACTGTTAAACGTCTCTTTTTCTTCGCAACAAAAACTTTCTTGTGAAGGCATTTTTGAGCTAAGTGACGTCATCACATAGCCAACAAATATAAAGGCGCCGTGGTTTCTGATTCATCAAACTAGATCGAATCTCGTTTAGCGCCTGGTTGTACCAGTATACCATAGACAGAGTAACAATACTGCGGTATTTGTAGTATGCAAAATTTAAATAATATAGGCATAGAATTCTGGAATATTAAGACTTAACATAAAATATTGCCTAAGTTGTTTTTTTGTACAAAAATAATAAAGTTGAAGCGTGACATTTTTAGACTTTACAGAAATAATCGCCATATTTTTCGCAGCATTTAATTTGCAAATTAGGAAAATGATTTTACATTCGTTGCAGTTAACTCCGTTTCTTTTGCTGCTTGCTGCAACTTCTCTTCATGCAGACAGTAAGTTTTTTAACACTATATAATATCAGTAAATATAAAGACGAGTGGGGAATACGGGACACTTTTAGCACATAAAATTCAAAAATCCGGACGTGTTTTAAATAATTAACAAATAGGACGACTAAATAGAATGAAAAAGTGTCTCATCTTATCTCACCCTATTATAATTATATTACCCCATGTGCTTCCTATTTACTTAGAATGCAAGATGTTATAGTTAATCAAAAGATAAATATAATTAGACAAAAAGAGAACTGTGTATAATGTGTATGCGGTTTGCACACATTATCTCATATTTCGTTTACTTCGTAATAACGCCCAAAACTTTTACCGTATGTTAAAGACACTAACAAAAACTGCTCACAGGTGTTTCTGTTTCAAGTCGATTTGATTTCAATTTCGATGATGCCAACGTCGCTGCAGTGTTGCCAGCTGCAGTGCTGCCAGCTGTCAGTATTGACGGTAGATCACTTGCCGCAAGACCAGCACCGACCTTGCAACCACCATTTGAACCATGTTCGCCAAAACCAATATGCCCCAACACACCACGGACCGGGTAAGTGAATAGTAAGCATAGCAGCAGTTTGTGGCATACGTGTGATTATGTAAAAAAATCGCGGAACCCAAAATTTAAGATGTGCAAAACAATACCCGTGTTATACCGACCGTCGTCCCCCTGCAACGCGAGGATAAACCCAGGACAGTGCAAGTGCTATAGTGAGAGATATTAAAGCATAAGATATTAAAGCGCAGCGCCATAAATAGAATTACCTGTTAAAAATACAAAAGTATGATCACCCACAAAGTTGCTTATGTGATACGCTGGCACGAGGTGTATGAAACTGAACGGCCGTGTTATATAGTCTGGCTTCCCCGCCACGCGAAGATAAAACAAATTATATACATTAATTATTACCTCATATTTTAGACGGGTAACCACAATGATCATTTTGTGGTTTATACTTTTTGAAATAAATGTTACTTGCTTGCTGGTCTTTCAGAGTAAATATCGAACGTTCGTGTAAAAATATTAAATCGAACTATTTTCATTTTTAGGTCAAAAATTTGCAAAGCCAAAAGCATAGTTTATTTTAAAAAATATTTTACGATTGGAAAATTTCCCAAATTAAAGAGAAATTTGCTCGGATTTCTCTTAATACAAAAGTTTCATAACAGCCTTTGTCTTTCTGAAATACCGGCTTATCACAAACGTGCTGACTCGTGGATAATAGCAATAAATATAGACGCATGTTTACGTTCAAATCTCCACAGCCCACGTAATTGGCTGGTTGCGTAACACATGACCTCGATTTTGAAGAGTTTCCCAGCAAATTATATTTTCTAATCAACCAATTAAACAATTATACGCAATCACTTCAAACTTTCCAAACATTCAACAACAAAAGGCCACAAACGTGATTCAGTTTCAATGTGTTTGTTTATCACTATATGAAACCTGAATATGGGTTTGTGTGTACTTGTTATCTTTATGCGGCAACTCCTACATAATGCTAAGGTATAGCATATACTTCACACATAATACTGTGGAGTAAGATGCTGGAATATCGTTACCGCACAATATCCAAAATTGGTATAATCGTGTTTTTTAAAATTTGTAACGCTTTAATGGAGTAAGCATGCAGTTATAGAATTCTGTATTTTTTTCTGTTTATTTTTCCAAATAGGACAACTAAAGAAAACGAAAATATGGTCATTCATACTCCAACTATCTATTGTTCATTCAATTACAACTATTTCATCGTATATACCAAGTCTATGTATAGTTATGTATGGCCTTTACTAAAAATTAGGGCCTAAGATAAATAAACGCATTTTATAATTCAAGTTTATAATATTTGACACGTTATAATATTCTATTAATTCTTAGATATGCTCCCGATGGAAGCTGTAACAATCTGGTAGATGGCGGTAGAGGGTCAGTAAACCGACCTTACCGAAGACTTATCTCACCCGCGTATTCTGATGGAAGAAGTAAGTATTTATTTTACACATTTTCCGAACCAACTTGAGAAAAACAAGTATAAAAAATCTGTAACTTCTTTTAAGTCGGCGTGTTTGAGGCTTTTATACCATTGTGGGTGTATATGTGTCCTTTTAACCGCACAAGACATATAACGGCAATTGACTCAACACCGACTCATGGGTTGCCCAAATTGTCGGTCATACATTTAAATAAGTCCCAAAAAATAATAACTTACAAAAATACAACGTTTGTAACTCGTAAACTGGCCCGAGGTTTATAAAACAGAGCACCGTGTTAAAAACTTTTACCGCTCCGCCAGGATAAACAAGTTACAATCTTTTATTCATCAGCTTTTTATATTTAAATTTAACAGATTCGCCAAGAAGAGCGACAAACGGCAACGAGCTTCCATCCCCACGACTTATCTCAACTTCAATGGCTGGTTCCATGGCCAGTTCGACAACGGCCAGCAGCATCATGCCGTTTTGGGGCCAGTATATTGTCCACGATATTGCTAACACCCCGTCAACAACACGTGAGTATAAACCGTGTTATAAGAAAATATAAAGACCGATAAAATATACAAGTTTCACCGTCGCAACCAATTTTAGAGTTGTATACAAAGTTTGAATTGTTATAAAAGAGCTTTAATTTTTATTCTACCACACTTTATATGCCATTGGTGTGACGTTTGGGTG
Source organism: Ciona robusta (assembly GCF_009617815.1). Taxonomy (NCBI): domain Eukaryota; kingdom Metazoa; phylum Chordata; class Ascidiacea; order Phlebobranchia; family Cionidae; genus Ciona; species Ciona robusta. The sequence continues at coordinate 8,504,772 of NC_143237.1, forward strand.
TCTTAATCCACAATTAAGTACAGCTAACTAAAAATACCAGAACGCTATTTCAGTTTTAAATGCAAATTATAAATTATGGGGACCCTTCTGTTAAAAAATGTTAATTTTACAACCAACGTTTCGTCTGCCATTTAACCCAACGTTTTGTCTGCCATCCAGTAAGACAATTACAGAATGTACCATGTTTAAATCGTTTACATTCGTAACTACTAGGTAAAAATAAAGGCATCATAACACTATGTAAGTTTTTAACATATGCTATGATTTATAGGAACACCCGGTGTTAACTGCCGATGTGACCGCCCTGACAGAGATTGCATTAATATTCAAATCCCTCGAAACGATGTTCAGTTCACACAAGATAGAAGACAATGTCTGCCAGTTGTTCGATCCCAACCTATTCAAGATGCTCACTGTAAGAAACTTGTAACATTATTGTTGATACATATATACATATATATAATAAAGTGGGTAATATCGTTTTCACATAGAAACAATGTCCTTTTACGTTATAGTATAATTATTATTTACATATGTTGTTCGAACAGTTAAATAACTCCTCGTGTGTTTTAATACATATTTTTAAATTGTTGTTAATTAATATAGGTAGACTAATACTAATTCATGGTATCAATCAAACAACGTCATATATTTTGATCTTTAAAATATTGAGCAATATGAGCTTAAGTGTCCCGTCTCCCCCACTCTGCTATACTAAGCGGGCACGAGATGTATGAGAATGAACACCCATATTATACAACACTTATCGTTTCTTCGACACTTGGGTATAAACAAAATGTAATTTATTTACTAATGTATCTCCGTTTTTCTGTAGGCAACCCCGATATTCGGCAGCAAAAGAACGAAATTACTTCTTACCTGGATGCCGGTAACGTGTATGGAAACAGTCAAAGAGAATTCAACGACCTGATCAACCAAAACTCACGTATGTAGTCTACTTTTAAACATACATAATATAAAGCGCGTGATTTAACGACTTCGTCATTTTGATGTTGATTCTTTCGTTTTTTAAATAACATGATCTTAGCCATCGTTTTCGAAAAAATAAATAAAAAATATAAGTTATAATCTTTATTAAAGAATGTATATAGTATACTGTTGGGTAAGATATAGGACACCTTTGGCACATATAATATACAAATATCCTGACCGTGTTTTGAACAATTAACGACACTCTATGGGAGTTGTAAGGATATGGTTTTATAATTGTTTAAATAGTATAAGAGAAAATAGAGTGAAAAAGTGTCTCATCTTACCCCAACCTATACCACACATAAGACATCAATAGGGCTAACTGTACTACATTTTTACAGCGGCTGGCGAACTTAAAATTGGAGTGCTTGGCCCACACGGTTCTGCTCCTGCTAACGCGCCAACTTTACCATTAACTACACAAACCGGTCCCCAACTCGGTAACAAGATGGTGTGTCCTCGTGGTCTTCATAAACCACGAACTGCGCCTTGCTTTGCCGCAGGTAAGTGTTTAATGTTTCTGTGTGTTTGCTACATCTTTAATGTTGGTTCTGAACAGAGGCGTATATACAAAGGGATATTATTTAAAACATATATATATATATATATATATTTTTTTTGGAAGATAACAACTCCTCTCAAAGAATAGTAAAAAGTCTTATTATCGTAATTTAAAACCTATCTTGCGCGTTTTCTATAAATCTTACTCAAATTGTTTAAGCAAAAACTTGCGGACCCCCATTAACCTTACTATAATAGTATCATAAAACTTTAAATTACTTGTATTATATGCAGGCGATCAACGGGCAAACGAAAACAGTGCGTTGACCTCATTCCATACTTTATTTATGCGTCTTCATAACAAGGTAGTTAGAGATTTAAAAGCGATTAATCCAAGCTGGAGCAAACTCAAGCTTATTCAGGTATTTATGCAAATATTTACTTATCTAAGTATTATAGCGACTTAGTTTTAATTTACATGTAATATTTTTACACACATTTTTGTGATGCGATTTTAGTACGCTTTATAAACGTTTTTAAAGTTAAACAATTAAAAAAGCTTTTTGATTTTATAGTTTTTCTAGGCTTAACAATTCGAACTTTTTAGTTCTATAGACAGCTATCTGTCGTAGACGTCAATATTTGTAACTAAGAACTAATTTCTAATTTATTTTAAGACCGGACGTTCGATCGTAGCTGCAATGCACCAACGAATCACATACAAGCAATATCTACCGGCCATCCTGGGTTCGCAATACATGAACAGATTTGGCCTGACACTACTAGAGCAGGTACAGAACAATATCACTATTCGGCCGTATTAGAAACAGAAACTCAAAAATTATCATTGACAATGAGACTTAGTTCTATGGGATAAGCTGTTTTAGAGTCGCGATGATGCGGTTGTATAAATCTGTAAATATTCTTTGTTTACTACCTTATCGGACCAGAAAAAAAACATGTCTCATGGTCTCGTTTTTTTTTCTGTGAGGCTAACAACTTAACAACTCATTAGTGACCACTAGGTGGGAGCAAGTGCCGTTAAGTGCTGTCTTGCCCAATGACTCATACGCCCACAATAGTAGCAGCGACAAGCCTTGGACCCTAATATTATGTGTTACGTAAAATAAGACACCCTACAATAAATAATGCCAACACAAAGTAATATTCATTTTCCTTTTTTTAACACAGGGATACTCCAACGGATACGACGCGTCATACGATGCTGGTGTCATTAACTCGTTCGCTGCAGCTGCTTTCAGGTTTGGTCACAGCCAGATACCGGGTCGCTTGGTGAGAAGGAACCAACATTGGGCTGTACAGGGAACTCCTATTTTACTCAGAAACAGGTAATAGTAGGTTAGAGTAAAGTGGTGTATGTCTTTTTATTTTACTTTATTGTACCATATGTGGTGAACGAAGCAAATATATAGAAATGAATAATCGTATCCTCACAGCTCTCGTAAAAGAGCTTTATGGAGTTGCTTAAAAAGCGATTAGGAAATATGGGTAAACTAATTATACTATAGTATAATGTGATAACATATTACCGATCTTAACTTATAAAGTACTATATATAGCACTCATACAACAGTAAAAATATAACGTTTTACATTTATTTTTACCTTGCAGTTTCTTCAATTCCAATCCTCTCTTGACCACTAACTTCGGTGGAGCAAATTCAATTTTAAGAGGTCTCAGCAACGAACCTGCGCAAAAAATCGACCCAACTTTAGTAGATGATTTACAAGACTTTCTGTTCGCACCAAGAGGTCAGCACCTTTTTAAAATTCACAAAATTCTGGTATAGGCTCAACTTCAGAGTGTAGCCTATGCGTGCACCTACGCAATATTAATGCAATTGGATAGCATATCATAAGACAGTGGTAAATATATGACACTATATGTTTACTGCCAAATTATAACAACACGCATAAAATCAAAATTGCCTTTATTAATCCCGACAAGGTATATAGATTTCAGGTATTTTTCAATTTACTTTGATCTTATATTAGCAGCTTTACTACTGCACTACACATTGAACCAAATGTAAATCTATATTTAAAATTCTCCACAATTTACAAAGGTCGACGAGGACATGACTTATTGGCCATCAACATTGCCCGAGGTCGTGATCATGGCATCCCATCCTACAATGCTTACCGTGAATTATTCGGTTTGAAAAAGGCAAACAGTTTCAATGACTTTGTTGAAATACCCCCGGCTCGTCGAAGGTCACTACAACGTCTGTACAGGTATGCAAACAATTTGTATAAGTTCGTTGGAGTAAGCGTTTTTTTTATCGTTCTGTTTTTCGTTCTTTTATCCTTCTATTTTGTAGTAAACAAAGAGTAGTTCCGTAATTATATTAGCGTATATCGTTATGATTCCCTCTTAAATAAATTTTTTCTCACAATATTTCGAATATCCAGTATTGTATATCACTTTTATTTAGTAGGTCTTCGTATTTTCCATTATTACCATAAAACCTTTATACAAATGGGTAAAGGCAATTATATCTTCCTTTTTCATTCTGTTTCCTTTAAACCAAGTAACATATACGGTAACTTATAAAAAACGGCACGAGTTGCTGCATGAAACAGAACATCAACCTAATCGCTAACGTTGCTCCGCCAAACGAGTGTAAAACTCTGGTTTGTAATCTTCATACAAACTGCTTAGAAACGTGAACGACGTTGATCTTTACATCGGAGGTTTATCTGAACGACCAGTTGCGGGCGGAAGCGTTGGTCCTGTCTTCGCCTCAATCATCGCTTACCAATTCCGAGCCCTCAAGAAAGGAGACAGGTTCTGGCACGAAAACGGCGCAGAATGCACGGTTTTTACACCAGGTATAAAATAGTCTATGACAACTATTTACTTGTTGTCTAAATTAGACGAACATTAAAAAATATTAATAACCACCAAAGGTATACATGGGGCAACTCATGTATAGTAGGGTGGGGAAAGATGGGACACCTTTCCATTCTATTTTATTGTCCCATTTAGTAGTAAACAAAGAAAATTCAAAGAATTATAAAACCGTATCCTCACGACTACCATAGACCGTTGTTAATTGTTTAAAACACGATCAGGATATTTAAATATTGTGAGCTAAAGGTGTCCCATCTTCCCCCATCTTACTCTATAAGCGGACACTATGCGATGTTTGAGACAGAACACTAATTATAATTGGATATGACGACTGTCGTTTTCCGGCCACGCGAGTGAAAATATTATCTATAATTAAATTTTGTGGTTTGTTCTTTTTTGTGCACTTGAAAAAAGTGCATGAGTGAATAAAAAATCATTTTGTTTAACAAAAGCACTAAAAGCATCTAATAACATCTAAACCTTTTCCGTTTCCAGCCCAACTTGCCGCCATTCGCAGCTTTACACTTTCAAGGATAATGTGCGACAACCTTCAAGATCAACGATCGATCCAACCAAACCCTTTCCTTCAACCATCAGTAGGATCCAATGCTCGTGTTCCCTGCAGTCGTTTCCCTGCTTTGAATATGGCGGCATGGCGGGACAGTTCGCCTAATCCATTAGACACAAGTAAGCATTACCATAGTGTTGGACCGAGTGCATAAATCCGAGTTTTACTACAGTTACCAAAAACGTTACTGTTATCTAATGTGTATTACATTATACAACTTGGGTAATGGAATAATCATCCGGCCTAAGTTCTTCGACCCATAATGTACCTCGATGTGAGACTTCACGCACATACAATAGAAATACAAGTTCATATATGCAGCCAGTGCATGTTTTTGAAAAAATCAAAGTAGGCTATATAAATAAATAAATAAATAAATGTCAAATAATTTTTCAGTCACATATAGGTTTAGAAATTACTAAAGTTGCTGCATGGTATCAGAAGGTTTAAAAATATTTTTTTTTCCTTTTTCAGCCACATCCCCCGAATTCACTGCATGGTTTGTCGTGCCGTTCAAAAATGGCAACCAGCTTAGTACAACTGCTTTATTGAACGACTTACTGGTTCGTCGACCTGATGACGTTTGTAGCAAAGTACTTGGTACAGAAGAACGTACAGTACGTGGAAATAAACAGATAAGGTTCAAGTGCCCACCAGGTTCGATACGCGCGACAGACTTCCCGAAGATAGAATCACCAGATTGTAAGTTTGTTCAAATTATTTATTTTACTTTTTAAAAATAGAACCATAAAAGCGTGTTTTTATGTATAAAAAGGAATATTTCATGTATTTTAAGCAATGCAATTTATTGAATTACCAGCATGCATATTAGTACAGGCCAACAATATGTATAGGGACAAATTATTTCGTTATATACAAATCGGCGCAACAAACCGAAAACAAAACATACACTATGCTGAGTTTCCCTTAAAAAAATTACTGCCTTTGTTTGCAAACTACCAGTGTGATTTTCCATTACTATAAATCTATATCTATTACTTACTAAACAAACTATGCCCATCTAGTGATCTGGACTGCATGGGAGGACAACTCAACTCCACGAAGGCCACGCTTCGACGATAACGAATCACGTGATGAGAGTCACGTGTGCCTTGAACCGCTTGCAATCCAAGCTCAAACGTTAGCAGGAGTAAGTAGAATATTTTTTTCATATAAAGTATGGTGGGGTAATATAAGACACGTTTTCATTATCTTTGCTTGTCTAATTTGGTAGTAAACAAAGAACTTTTACAGGATTATAAACCCGTGGCCCCGTGACTCTAAAAATAAGTTAGTTACTAGAAGTGCGATCAGGAAATATGGGTTTTATAGGTGCCAACATTTTCAAACCTATTCCACAGTAATATATTGATTGTGTACGTATGGCCACTAACTTTATATGGTGATAAACGCAAATTAGATATTGTGCTAAGTGATAATGAGCTCTTGTTTTTTTTTTTGTTATATAGAGACCAGCTCGTGAGACCGGGGACGTTTTCAGAAAATTTAGTCCATTGGAAGGATTAGATTGCTTAGGATCGGACCAAACTACTCGTCGATGCAATGACTACAGAGTTCGCTATCTCTGCCGAACAGGTATCATGTCGTTGTTGATTGAATAAATAAATGCCTGCTTTATCCTTGTGTGGTGGGGCAACGATTTTCGTTGTGACACATGGTGTTTTGTTACATATGCCCGCTTCACGAGAGTTACTCCCACGACAATGACTTATTTAGTGCGTGAATATTTGAAGACTACAAATCACTATAATGATATTTTATCACTCATTTAGTGATTCAGCACACATTAGTACTCAACCAAAACCAAAAGAAATTTCATTTGCCACTATACACACGCTTACTCCAAACGTATATATAAAATAGGGTGGGGAAGATGAAACGCAATTTCATTCTATCGCCCATTTGGTAGTAAACAAAGAAAATTCAAAAAATATGAAACCGAATTCTCACGTCTCCCATATAGACCGTTGTTAATTGTTTAAAATACGATCAGAGTATTTCGGATATTATGTGCTAAAGTTGTCCCATCTTCCCCACCCTCCTATATAATAATATCACTCACTTAGTGATGCAACACATAATAAGTATAATCAAAATAAATTCATTACCAATATATCTAGCCTTACTTCAAGACTTTCATTTTATTGTTCGCTCCTTTTTCAGCTCTCCTGTCTAATCCAACTTCTGGTCCCTCAACCACGACCCAAGCAACCACCACAGCAACTACCACAACAAGCACTACAACGCGAAGCACCACCTTGTCACCTGCAGGTCGCTGGACAGCTTGGATAAGTTTGGACGTTCCGCAGTTCGGAAGTGGTGACAACGAATATTTATTCAGGGTTGCAAACGCAATTGGATTTTGCAGGTATGTAAGCATTTAATGGATTAAAATTTAAAAAATAGTATATATATAGCACTGTGGGGGAAGATGGGACACCTTTAGCAAATAATGTCTAAATATCCTGATTGTGTTTTAAATAAAACCAACGGTCCATGGTAGGCTAATCGTGGTGATACGGTTTTATAACTTTTCTAATATTCGTCACTGCCATAAATGGGGCAAGAAAACAGAATAAAAAGGCGTCCCATCTTCCCCCGCCCTACTGTATAATAGGTTGAGGTGAGATGGTTTTCATTCGGTTTTCTCGTTCAACTTGGTTGTAAACCGAAAATGTTAGGAATATATATATCCGTTTCCTCTTTAAAAGAGCGTTGCCAGTTGTTAGAAACACGTTTAGGAAATATAGCCTACCAGGCTCTAACGGTATCCATCTTACGCCACAGTACCATATATAGCCCAACAACTTACAAACGCGCAACAACTAACAAGGATACCGTTACGCAAAGTGTTAACATTTTAACTAATATTGACATCTTTTCACAGAAACCCAACCGGCATTAGAGCACGTACTGTTGGCACTCACATCAGCTCGCGTTTAAGTGGAGATGTTATTTATTCATTGAATGCAAGAGTCGGATTGATTTGCCGCAACTACCAACAAACTAGTGGTAGATGTCAAAACTACGAAGTCAGCTATTTTTGCCAATTTTCGGGTAAGTTATAAAGAACGACAACTGCGTTTATAATTTTAACTATGTCTTTCATATATTTATCGTTTTACAAAGCAGATTAATACTGTTGGTATTCAAAAATAATCTTTTCTTTATTTTTTTTCAGACATCAATGGCTAGATTCCTCCAATCTTGGTTTCAAGGGACACATGTTTTGCATATAATCTTTTTCTGTGCATATACCTATATAGGGTGGGGGAGGATGGGACACATTTTCATTCTACTTTATATCGCATTTATTGGTAATAAACAAGAATATTCAAAAAAATATAAAATCGCATCCTCACATTTCCTATAGACCGTTAACACGATCAGGATATTTAAATTTTATGTGCTAAAGGTGTCCCATCCCCCCCACCCTAACATACATATATGAACTCGTTATATATATAATTAGGCAGCCTGTTCGCATCAGTACCGTTCTGTAATGAAAATATACTCAAAGTTTTAACAATTCCTGCTTCTTTGTTGTCATTTAATTGCTGGTTTCGAAGTAAGAAGGTCTATATGTGAGAAGGGGTCTATATGTGGGTGAGGCCCTAACGCCCTATGTAGTGAGGCACGCGACGGAACCTGTGATTAAGGCCAGAGTTAGCTCATAATCACAACAGTATCATGGAAAATTATAAGAACCCAACGTGACAAGCTTCTGCTTATTTAAAGACTATAGTTGTAACGTTTAAGCATGTTTTTGCACGGATCATTGTCTACTAAAGATATATCTATCTCTATAGGCATAGCCTACCAATAAGGATACAATTAACCAACAGATGCGGTACAGTTTCTTTATTGTAAGAAGAGGGTCTTATTTTGTTTTACTGGAGAGAGTTTTTAAAACAGAAAGCTTTCAACGGGCAGTGGGTAAATGAGTGTGTTTTACCATAGCCTATAATTATTTATAGGCTATGGCTTTACTATTTCTATATTTGTAGTCACTGAAGCGTGCAGTTTTGCCACTCGACGTTAAATTTGTAAACAACATTACGAATGCTTTTCATCAGTCGTGCTGTTAGATGTAACGTGACGACGTGTTTTCTTGAGCGTCTGCAACGTTTCTTGCAAACGCCGAAAGATGCAGTCAGTAATTTCTAAAAAAAGTTAGATGAAAATATAATCGATAGAAAATGCTTAAGAGTTAATAGACATTCTTTTATTGCCGTTTTTTAATTTTTTACAATGTGTAAAATATTCAAGACATTAAAATGTGACAGTTTCATACCATACCACTGTTCTGTCACTAAACCAAACCTAACGATATTTTTGGGTTGTAACAAAAAGACAGCATAAGTTTATATAGCTTAGCAATATTGCAGGTGTCATAAGTATTGTTTAGTGTTACACTACTTGTTTTTAGTTATTTCTGTTATAACAATATTCTACCTATCTCAGCTGCATACCATAGCCTCAATTATCAAGTAGAAGTAGTTATTGGTTATAATGTCGGCAAAAGCAATCAATGAAATCACCGCGAAGACCATTTTGTGTAAAAACATTGGTGATGACATTAATTTGAGCAACCGACTGCGATTTGCATCGGTTGATCGTTGCATAAATTGGGATGAACTGGCAGTGAAACATCCTTGGCTGCTAACTGAGGTAATAATTTTGTTTTAGTGTAACTTGATTTTTTACATTGGACAGTTGTATAAACTTTTGTCAAACCTTTGTGATAAGGATAAAATAGTTTTGATTATGATATCGCAGCCGTGGAACAAAGGTTAGCACGCCTGCATTAAAAAAAGAGGTTAAAACGGTTATCAATTAAATACATGGTAACTCGTTAACTGACACAAGGTGTATAAAACAGAACATCCATTCTATATAGCGAATGTCGTTTTCGGCTACGCGAAAATAAAACAAATTACTTGTATTAATGTTGCAATTGTTTATTCATACAAAATTCTTTTGCATTTCAGAAATTGATTGTGAAGCCGGACCAATTGATTAAACGTAGAGGAAAGCTGGGTTTGATTAAAATCAACACAGATTATGCCGGTGTACAACAATGGGTTGGAGAACGTATGCTAAAGGTGGCCATTTTTAACATAAAAATACAAATCAATTTTTTGTGAATTTGAGTACAAAATTCTGCAGCATTGTTTATTACCTTCTTATGTGTATTTTTTTAGTTCCCTAAATTTGTTTTGTTTTCGAAGTTAACCTAAAAATAGCATTCTTTTTAATCTGATGACATTGCTCATAAAGTAACACTTTACATTCACACAACTTATAAATGTTTTTTCCTCTAGGAAATCAGCATTGGTGAAACAAAGGGGATTTTAAAACATTTCATTATTGAGCCTTTTGTTGCACATAAGCAGGTTTGACATTTGGTCTAAAATTAATTCAATTTAATACGCAGATTTATTCAATTTTAATATAATTCATAAACATAGTCTAGTACATAAATGTTCATATTAAAAACAACTGAACCATAATATATTTTACATAATACAACTTTAATGAATGCTAATATTTTAATCTGGTAAACTACACTGAATGCAGTAATATATTAGATTATGGGGAGGTTAAGAGAATCCAATTAAACTTTATTCTGTTTAGCTCTAAAACAATTTATGCTTTCAATTCAACAAAATTACATATCCAATTACCATATTTCAGTTCATCTGGGTTTACCAATTATTGTTGGTATTGATTAGTAGGCTATATATGCGGTAAAATTACCAATTCAATTAGCAAGACAGTTCATATTACAAAACCCAAATCTTCCTTTTACAGCTTGTACTGTATTATATACGCTATTACACCTAAAAATTTAATTTATCACAAGCACAGTACTAGTTCTGTTTACAGAAGCAAACACACCCAACTGTTAATTAAACATAGCATAGATTACTTTAATTAAAGCAACACCCAGTTTAAACAATAACGCTTGCATAGCCTACATTACAAAGGCTGCTAAAGTTACATTTCTTGTAACAACAGACCATGCTATTTAATGGCCTTGAAATTTATTGCAATGCAAATGTATTTTATGTGACCTTCCGATTTTATAAAATGTGGGGAAAAATAGTAAACCATGCTTAACCAAGGCCAAGTTTTTAGGACTTTATTTGATAGCCTTGAAATTTAATGCACTCTTTTAATTTTAGGGGACCAATTTCGAATAATTCAAGTAAAAAATGTTAACCTTTATCCAAGGCCATGTTTATTTATTTGATCACCCTAAAATCTAATGCAATTCTTATTTTTTATGTGACCTTCTAATTTTGTAAACATTTTTTTAACTTAACCAAACCATGTTTCTAAGAGTTTATTTAATAGCCTTGAAATCGTCTTTCCAATTTTACCTAAAACTTGTTGTTTTTTTTTAACTTTTTGTTAACCATGTCCATGTTTTTAGGAAGAAGAGTTTTACATCTGCATCCACTCTTCCAGGGAGAAGGACACCATCCTCTTCCACCACGAGGGAGGAGTGGACATCGGAGATGTGGACGCAAAAGCCAACAAACTCCAAGTGAGCGATATCATGTATTGTTTGCATTACTCATGTTTGTATTAGCTTTGACGTAAAATATTGTCAATACTTCAACGTGTCTGATTAATTTCTAGAAATACTGTGTGCGTTCAATATATTTCATAATTAAAACATTTTTTTCTGAAATATTTTTGGCTAAAAATGTTAAGGTTTTAATTTTTTCAGATACTGACTGGAGAAAAGGCAGACTCCACTAAAATAACAACTGCGCTGCTTAAAAGCGTGAGCAGAGAAAATCAAAGGTATGTTCCTTCCTTTTTACATGTTTCTAATAACATAAACATGCTTTGTGTATTATGAATTATATATCGATTTTAATTACATAATGTTCTTAGATTGCTGGAGCCATTTATCTTGTCTTTATACGAGTTCTACACTTCCCTCCACTTCACTTACTTAGAAATCAATCCCTTGGGTGAGTTTTATGTCAATGTGGCAGTACAACTGCTTGTACATTTCGAATAAATTGTTTTATGGCTCTGCTACTTAACGTATGAGCTGTAGAACAGGGGTTTAAAGTTTCTGCCATGCCCTGTGCCCATAAAACATTACTACTTAACAATATTTTGAAAAAAATTTGTGAATTTGTGTAAATGTGTAAAACTTGAATTTTATATATGTGGTGCACCCAAATAAATCTGAAATGCCTAAGTGTGCCATGATTTTAAAAAGTTAAAGATTTCTTGGTGTAGACTAGGGTGTAGACATATACCCAAATGCTCTCACAACCATTACGTCATAGCTTTAACTAATATTGATTGTAAATATCCAGCGTCAGTTGTTTGTCCTTCCAATTTCTGATAATTTATCAGCGGTGGTATACACTATTGTAATAATTCATGCACTATTACGTAATGCAACACAGCAATTTTAAGAAGTCTGTCAAAACAGTAACACAAACAAGCATAAAGTATTGTGTTAGTCGAACCTCTGACCTCAAACAATTAGTCTAGCAGAACAAACACAGGAAATGGGTTGTTCTGAATACTTCTAACATAATAGCAAGAATAAAATTACTTGGTAACTGCATACACTGACTAAACTAAGACAACTGCATACACTAAACACAAGACAACATAGTTACTGTACCAGATGATTCGCTAAAAGACTATTTACATTCTGCCTGGTAGCATAAGTAACAGAATATTTACAAATATTGTATTTAATAATGTATTTATTTATTTATTTACAGTTGTAAATGATGGCAAAATCTATGTTCTTGATCTGGCTGCCAAATTAGATCAGGTAAATCTATATATACTTTGTTTTTTATTCTTCACACTTAGCCACACATTTCCTATAGAAACAGATGCAGGTATTTAACACTATAGCTGCCTAAATGGTACTTTTGGACTTGGTACATTACTACATTATACTGGCAGCAGCAGGTACATTTAACGGACAGTGCACTGTGTATAGGTGGCACGTAACATACTCAACAATCAGAAAATCTAAAATTCAATCTGCGAAATCTGAAATGTGAGAATCCTAAAAATAAAAGTTGAGAAATTAAAAAATCTAAAATAATCAACAGAATTTGCAAATCTTTAAAAAAAAATTAAAAATTTTTTTTTTTACCACAGTGTGCTGAATTTGTGTGTGCTCGAACATGGGGTCCTGTAGAATTCCCCCCTCCCTTTGGTCGTGAGGCTTACCCAGAGGAAGCCTACATTGCCGATCTTGATGCTAAAAGTGGTGCTTCGCTCAAACTTACCATACTTAACCCTAATGGCAGAATATGGACCATGGTTGCTGGTGGAGGTGCTTCAGTGGTGTACAGGTGTGGGTGTGGGGTTTATTATATGAACTGTAGTGGGTGATACAGTGGGTAATTTAATTAAAATGTTCCTGGTTTTGTAGCCTGTTAAGGGGTATAGGAAACATAACATCTGTGTTATAAGGACTGTCATTTTCCACCAAGCGAAGATAAAGCAATTTACATTTATTCATTTGTTCATCTAGTTTTGTAGTTTCATAGTGTGTTCAACTATCGTGATGATTTAGAAAAAAAAGGTTTTCTTTCACAGAAGGACAAAAAATCCCTCAATCACAGTTTGTGCAAATATAGTCACTAGTAATCCAATGTGATTGATTGATTTAATGCCATAATTCAATTCCACACCTTCGTTTTTTTCATTTTATCATTAAAATCTTCCACCTACCTACACAGTGATACAATATGTGACCTTGGTGGGGCATCAGAGCTTGCCAACTATGGTGAATATAGTGGAGCACCCAGTGAGCAGCAAACGTACGATTACGCTCGTACTATCCTCTCTTTAATGACAAGGACCCCTAGAGATGATGGTAAAGTCCTCATCATTGGAGGAGGGATTGCAAACTTCACAAATGTGGCAGCAACATTTAAGGTAGGATGTAACTTTGGTTATTTTTTTTTTAGTAGCGTTGTACTTTTGCTGGTATCTTGTGTTTTATACTATGCCTGGCAGTTTATACCACATATAATTTTGGGGATTTTTTGTATGATTATTATATACAGATGATCTGAAAATTTGGTTCAAATTGCCATTGCAAACAGTTCAGATATTTAAGCAATTTTTTTCTTAAAAAATTGTTAACTTCGTATGACAAATGTAAGATGTATTTTTTTTTTCTTTTTAATTTTCCTAGCTGACTGTACCACTGATTACATTTCAATTGATTAAAATGTATTAATTATAAAACGAAAGTAGTGACACCTACTTCTATGAGATGAAAATCAATACTATTTACTTAAAACAAGAATAGGAATGGATCTATATTCATTATAACACATGATGAATTGTCGGAACCATTGTTTCAATCATTCAACCCCATGTTTTCCACAGGGTATTGTTCGTGCATTGAAACAATTCCAAGCTTCACTTCGAAGCAATAAGGTCTCGATCTTCGTCAGAAGAGGAGGACCTAACTATCAGGAGGGATTGAGAGTGATGCGAGAAGTTGGTGAGATTTCAAAATCAAAAATTGTTTTTATCGATTTGGTATAGTTTTTATAAGATTGTGTTTTTCTTGGCGGGGGGTAATTCTATTTAGTTTTTTACTGTTTTGGGTCTAATTAGAACTTTATAATACTGCTGATGTACCTTATATCGTTTAATTATGATTAACATAGAAGGTTTATATGGTGTACATTTTTCATATTTGTACATAACTGTAACTTCAATTTTAATCAGCATTAGTTTACCAAATAGTTCTAACTAGAAAAGTGTAATTATAATTCCCATCTTGCTTTATCTCAAAGTAAACCAATCTAAACTGACCCTTTTAAATTAAAGCAAGCAATCAACCAAGTAACATTCACTGAGTAATTGAATTATTGGATCAATATAATTAGGTCAGCACCTTGGGGTACCAGTGCATGTCTTCGGCACCGAAACACACATGACAGCTATAGTAGGAATGGCACTCGGTAAAACTCCAATTCCCGACCAACAACCTAATGATCCCGGACACACCGCCAACTTTTTGCTTGGCGCAAGTTCAAATTATGCTGTAAGTTCAATGTTTTTTATTATTATTTTTTAGAACATGTTTGATTATGTCTCCTGGTCAGTTTGTTTTTTGGAATGTATGTTTAATGTTTTTATCTTTTTTGGCAATGTTAGCATGTGTATTTGTAACCTTTTACTTAAAGATTAAAATTTACATTATAAAACTTTCAAAAATAAAGGTTTATTTCATTAACACAAAACAACAAATTCGTTTTTTTTATATGTTCATATATATTTTATTTATAAGATACATCCATGTTTTCATTTTATTTTTTAAACAACCGATTTCTAAGCTACCTATCCCAGTTCTGTGCATATATAACATAAATGCTCCTTAAAAAACTTTTTATTCCCAAATTTTCATACAGGATGACCCATCCCAGGTAGTTGACATTTACATGCAGTGATTTTCAATTACTTTAATTAATTCATTTTTCAATTATGCACAGTGTGGTTTTATGATTTTAATTTTTTCACAAACACTTTTTGTTTTTTTAGTTTAATTTAACGGTTTGCAGTGATTTGATATGTAATTTGCAATAAAGACTACAGTTTAACAATTTTAAGACACATGCAAATGGTATACTATTGTTAAAAAAAATATCTTTTTATATATGTTTATATATATATATATATATATATATAATTTTTTTATTCAGCGTATTTTTTTTTAATTTGACAGGTAGTGATACTGTTGTACAATTGGTAGCAGCAGAAATAATGCATTGGGTTAATTTACTAGTTTCTATTACCATCTAGATTAGAAGAAAATATCTTTATAATTATATATTTAAACTGGACCCTATAGAATAGAGTGTCTATATAGGACATGCAAATTTAAGGTGTTGGCTTTAATTTTCCACTATTTGCCGCAACCCATTTGTTAAATCAAACACGAAACTGATCATATGCATTAAAACAGGGTGGTACACCGCGTACTTCTCGAACCAGTTCGTTTGCTGATAATCCACAAGCTAACGGAGATGCTGCCCAAGCTTTGAATGGAACAAGTGTTTTACAAGAAGCTGCTAAACGTGCAGCTCATAGACCCATGTTCACAAGTATGTGGGATATTACATTTACAACTATTAAGCACCACTGGTACTTAATCCTCAGTGCAGATATATATATATGTATATATATATGTATATATATTAATCATCAAATTAGTCTGTAAGTCTTCAATCACCTGGCATAGCATATGTTAATTTATACATACAGTTATAACACATACAAATTTATTTATTTTTTGGCTGCTAAACTGAAAATACAATAGAATAAAGTATTAGTTATAATTAATTGAAAATTAGGGCGTGTTTTGATAAAAACATGTTTTTTGATTGTATATGGTTGGAATATGTACAAAGCGGTGAGGCTTTTCCTATTGACCCATCCCTTCCTTCCCTTTGTTAAAATATGAAGCTTCAATAAGTTTTTGTAGCATTCGAGCATAGTAGCATTCCAGCATAGTAGCATTCATGGTATTAAGCATGAAAGGCCTAATACCATGCTACATAAAAATAAATAAAGGTTAGGGTTCCTATAAATAGGGCTTAGGGTTGGGGTAGTGTAAGAACGGCATTCAACCAAAGAAAGAAGGGTGCTGTTATATTCTGTGCTATGCTCTGTGTTTTCTACTGACCCTGCCACTGCCAATAAATTGTATTATTTTTACATTACATTGAGAAACATTATTTTTATTGTTTAGGAAATCAAACCTACATCCTACCCACCTATTTAACATTTAATAACATATATTTTCCCTGTTTTTTTTTTTGCAAAACAACTCTATTGCGTATTTGCTAACTTTGTTTCAACGTCCAATTTTGTTATCCTTTTAATTTTTTTTTTAGTTTGAAACATAGAATTTGTGAGTGATTATTAAAAACTTGATCTAGATAACCCAATTGTTTAACATAATATGAAATACAATTATATTTCAGATAAAACGCGTTGTATTATATGGGGTTTACAATCTCGGGCTGTTCAAGGAATGATGGATTTTGATTTTGTTTGTTCTCGTAAAACACCATCGGTTGCTGCCATGGTTTACCCATTCAGGTCATTATTATATATTATTATGTTTATATATAAGTATTTTTTGGTGATAAAACATTTTTTTGAGCATTTTTTTATATTATAGGCCAAATTTTTTTATTAAATGTGTGATGCTTGAAAAAAAAAGAAGTCAGTGCTGTAGCTCACTGGTTAGGTGCTTGCATTGTAATAAGAAGATATAGGGTCAAGTGCTTAATGCTGCTACTATTGGGATGGGTCCTTGGGCAGGACATATATTGCTCCAACCCAGTGGTCACTAATGTGTTGTCCAAATTGTCAGTCATTCTTAAAAGAAGTGAATAAAACAATTACACACACAGACACAGTTACCTATGTGGTTACAGAACACATATGTTATAACGACTGTACTGGCCAAGCAAAGGTAGATAACATACATTAAAAAAAGTGCCAACAAACTAACAAACCTTTCTTCCCTCAGCGGTGACCACAAACAGAAGTTTTACTGGGGGCACAAGGAGATTCTAATCCCTGTGTACAAGAACATGAGTGATGCCATGCATAAACATTCGGATGCCGATGTAATGATCAGTTTTGCATCACTGAGATCGGCAGAGGAAAGCACGATTGACACGCTGCAATACCAACAGATCAGAACCATTGCTATCATTGCTGAAGGTTAATAAAATCTCTTGGTTATAACTTATAATGGGATACCTTTTTTTTAACTTGTACTAAACTGTTACTGTTGGCATGTATTCTGTTCGAAAAAAAATTAATGATAAATGTTCATTTAACAGAATAAAATCCAAATTGAAGGTAAATTCCAGCAAGTACACATTTTTTCCCCAATATTTTTCAACCGTAGTTAGATTTACTAGTTAGTAGTTACCAAAAACATATTTATTAGAATAATATTTATCATATGGGAAAAAGATGGTTTTTCGGTATACTGTACTGTTGTTGCATTACTATGCATCTAACCAGTACCTTAATTATGTTACAGTATATATTTACTTGATATAGATATACTAGAGCTTTAACTTATACTGTAGGCTAATTAAAAAGCTAACCCCATATATTTATGTAGGTATACCAGAAGCAACAACCAAGAAGTTGAACAAGTTGGCTCGTGAAAAAAATGTCTCTATTATTGGACCTGCAACTGTGAGTGTGTTTTGCGTGCTAACTATCACAATTATTTTAAGACTGTTAAGAGTAAATTTATAGGCATAAATTTAATATTGTTTACAGTTTATACTCACACTAAAATCATATATTTGTACCCTTTCTGTTTTCTTTGGTAATATTTGAAAAATATTCATTTTTAATTTTTATAATTTTTGAAAACCTTAAAAACAGATTTTATTGGCCATTATTATCATTTTCTGCTTAGATGTTAAAAATAAGCTCTACTTTTCAATTATATCTTCTCAAAGTCAAAAGCAATTAACAGTGTTTCCTTCCTGAATAAACAATTAACAGTGTTTCCTTTTTTCCCCAGGTTGGTGGCATAAAACCTGGTTGTTTTAAAATCGGCAACACTGGTGGAATGATGGACAACATTTTGGCGTCGAAACTTTACCGACCTGGTAGTGTGGCTTATGTGTCAAGATCCGGGGGTATGTCAAACGAACTGAACAACATTATATCACGAACCACTAATGGTGTATGTGAGGGAGTGGCCATAGGCGGAGACAGGTGAACTTTTATGGTTTTGGTTATTGTTTAGCCAAAAAAAGTTTTATTTTTATGATAATGCTGTGAATAGTTTTGAACCAAAAAATTGACTAAAACAAATTTTTTTTGGATTTATAATTTATAATTGTGTTTATTGTGATAAGTATTAATATTTTTGTGGTAAATTTAAAATGATTGATTTGTAGATTGGGCTTTGAAATGTCAATCTTTTTGCTAGTTAGAAGTCCATAATTTTTTTGAAGTATTTACTTTTATAAGTCAATCTAAAAACATTCTATGAGCACAAATTAGTTTAAACATGATAAAAGAACACTCATAAAACGGTCGACTTCGGAGAAAACACATATTTTAAAACACTTTTCCCACAGATACCCGGGCACTACATTCATGGATCATATCTTGCGTTACCAGAATGACGCAAATGTTAAAATGATTGTTGTGTTGGGAGAAGTAAGTGAAGTGACTGTAACTTGTGTTATTATCATCAAAAGGCAGCAGTATAAATGTAATCTGTTGCTGCCAGGCATAATAGAAATCTCATACAGCTCTTATGACAAAATAAATTGTAGGGGTTACATTTATGTAAACTTAATTTCATTTTCATATTTCTGAGTTGATTTAGGTAGTATTAGTGGCCTATTTTTACCAAACTTTTACGGCTCATTTTTTTAACTTAAATTATCCATTAGGTTGGTGGAACAGAGGAATATGATATTTGTGATGCAATAAAGTCTGCTACAATCACTAAACCTGTGATTGCTTGGTGTATTGGTAAGTCTAATGTTTCTTATTACTAAATACAGCGTTTAATTTTACTTACTTGTAATTTTACTTTCTGTGGGGTTTAGTTGATACTGAATATTTAAAGTGCATGTTTGCTAATGTAATTTTGTAAATAATAAATTAAAAAAAACCTGAGATCCCTATTGTTTATATTGTGCAGAAAATATGTGACAACTTTTAAAGGTAAATTTAGACCAAACATTTAAAAAATTTTATCAGTTTTTAAGGTTAAAAAAAATTCCTCATAAAAAAGTGAAAAATAAAATTAAATTTATATATATCTTTAAAAATGTCTGTTGCAACCATCCACCCTACTATAGGTACATGTGCTACAATGTTCACATCAGAAGTTCAGTTCGGCCACGCCGGTGCGTGCGCTAACCAAGCTAGTGAAACTGCAGCAGCAAAAAACAAAGCTCTTGCAGCAGCTGGTGCTCATGTTCCATGCAGTTTCAATGAACTCAACACTAAAATAAGGTGAATGGTGTAATGAATGCTGAATGTATGCGGTGCTAGGCCTGTAGGTCTTTGGCATAGTGGTTACAGCCCTTGATTTTAGGCTAGAAGTTACAGGTTTGATGGTTGTCACAGCAACTGGTTGTATAAAACAAAACACTGAAGTTATAATGCCTGCTCCGTAAGGATAAATAAGTTACATTTATTCATTTATTTCACCTCTAATGCAATGTCGTTTTTGCAAATTTTACAAAAAAATTGTCTATTTCAGACTCCCCAAATGTAAAATTTCATTTAATAAACCACTAACATTTATAATATGAATATGTTTTGCATTTTTTGTAAAAAAAACTAACTGTTAGCAAATATGATTGGGATTCATTGGGCAGTGGCATAATATTATAAACAAAAATATTTCTATATCACAAAATGGTATATATTCATGACTGTACATTTAATTCTCATTAATCGGCCTATTTATTAATACATACCAGTAAGATGCTACCCACCTACATACATTATCTCTAGAATTTAAACAAAGTTAACCTTCACACTTTTTTCTAATTTCAGGGAAGTTTACAACAATCTTGTTGACCTTGGTGTGGTCGTCGTGCAAGAAGATGTTCCCCCTCCTACTGTTCCTATGGATTATTCATGGGCAAGGGTATGAGATAATTAGTGTGTTGTATTTGGTTGGCTGATTCTAGCGATTATTATTCCCTGTATTGATTGGGCTTGCATTTAAGATTGCTTCTAGTTTACTTTTTTTTTCCTGAAAAAAAATTAAAAATCTCAAAAAAAATCATTAAAAAAATTAAACTAAAACAAAAGCGGAAAAAAATTATGTACACATGTGTTTGGTATTGTATTATTTACCACTCCTTAAGAAAAATTAAAAAGACACCAAGGCGCAAAACCTATGATGACAAGGTTGGCGACCAACTGGAATTTTGTGTACTGTTACAAATATCATTACAACCGATGTAAAAAACATTTACATGGTGTGTGCCTAACTATGAATGCCTCCTTGCGATTAATGATTGCTGCCTATAATATTTTTGTAAAAACTCTCACTGCAACAAATTAAATACATTCAGTATAATACAAAAATGAGTATAAGACCTTATATTAATACTGTATACTAATATCTTAACATTCCATGCACTAAACTAAAAAAAAACAACAACATCAAAACCTATTAAAAATCCCCCCCTCCTCCAGGAATTAGGTTTGATCCGGAAGCCCGCATCCTTCATGTCGAGCATCTCAGATGAAAGAGGACAAGAGTTACTTTATGCTGGGATGCCGATCTCGCAAGTCTTTAAAGATGATCTTGGTATAGGTGGAGTGCTTGGACTTTTATGGTTCCAAAAACGGTAATTTGTCAATTTGCGGGATTGAGTTTTTGTAAAAAGATGTAATTAATTAGTTATGCCATTGGCTTGTTGCGGTATTTTAGGTTTGATTACGTAATGTGGTGTGATTGAGCAACTTTACCAGTTAGACAAAGTTTTTTTGTAGAATTTTTAAGCCTATATATGATTGTACATTAAATAAACTATGGTTTTTATTGTGTATTTGTGGGTTTTGAGATCTTCGAGTGTGTCTCATATTTATATCACTGATTCATGTTAATTTATTTGTCTACTATATATTTCAATTCAGTTGTGTATTATTGCCATATGCTAGTCATATCAACTGTAAACTGTTTTAAAAATAATGCTAGTAACATCACAACTACAGTTACTAAACATGTAAAGATTTTGTGCATAATAATAACTAAACATATTCCTATATGTTATACAGGCTACCTACTTATGCTTGCAAGTTTTTCGAACATTGTTTGATGATGACAGCTGATCATGGACCTGCAGTATCAGGTGTGTATATATGATACAAACCTTAGTTAGAATGTCTGGTGCAGTGCCACAATGGTTAGCCCTTCTGCTTTTTAGTCTTAACTAGAAGTTATGGGTTCTACACGGTGGTAAAAGGTTGAATTTATTCAACCCATAGCGAACTTAAGTTCGTTATTTTAAGTTCGCTATGATTCAACCATACTAATTTGTACATCACATTTCAACAGGTGCCCACAACACCATTGTATGTGCCAGAGCTGGAAAAGACCTCATTTCTTGCCTAACTTCAGGTCTTCTGACAATTGTAAGTGGAAATTGGTTCAATGTTTTAAATTGGTTAAATATAAACAGTTTATAATGTACATTAGCACACTTATTACACAGTGTAGTTTTATCGTCTTTTAAATATATACATATATATATATATATATATAAATACCCCATAAAAGCCTATGCTAGATGTGAATGGGGCTTAAGGCCACAATTGAAACAAGAAAATGTACTTTATATATATAAATTTTTTCATGATGTGATTTATAAAAAAAAATTAAATGTAAAAATTATTTCAAAAAAATACTAACATAAAACTGAAAGCAAAATTACTAAAATTAAATTCATATACAGGGTGATAGGTTTGGTGGAGCATTAGATGGTGCAGCTCGACAGTTCAGTGCTGCTTATGATAAAGGTTTGCTGCCAAGTGAGTTTGTAAATGAGATGAGGAAAAAACATCAACTGATCATGGGTATTGGACATCGGGTGAAATCAGTAAGTTATTATATTTTGTTGCACTTGTGGATTGTGGTATTTTATTCTGTTATACAAATTATTTTAATTAAGTTTTCTGTATCAAAAGGTGTGGGATAAAATAGATCTTAAAGTTTATGAAAAGTTTACCCTTTATTTGAAGGAGTCTGAAAACTTTAGGCCAATTTTATTATAGAATTATAACTTTTTTATATAACTTTAGAATTATAATATAAAACTTTAGAATTATAATGAATGCAACATATAGCCTATGCTAAAATCCTGTATTACGTTACACAAACTTTGCTTGAGAAAATCATAAAGAAAAATTTATTTTTAATTCTGACCATCTTGCTAGGCTTTCAGAATGTTCCATTTCCTTCTTTGTGAAAAAAATCACAATATTTGGTTTTCACCAAAATTTTTTATATTAATCTAACTACTGGTGTTTATTTTTAGTTGAACAACCCTGACCAAAGAGTTGTTATATTGAAAGAATTTGTGAAGTCAAATTTCCCGTCAACCCCGTTGCTCGACTATGCGTTGGAGGTTGAGAAGGTTACAACTGCTAAGGTATAAAAGTTTTTTCTACTTGTTTATTTTACTTGTATTTCAATGATCTTGGTTCTAAAAAAATCCACCCGAAAGACAACATTTGTAAGGTTAGACTTTCTGTAACTGTAAGTTAATTGAGATAACAGAATTTTTTTAATTATCTAAATTTAGGTTAAACTGCTTACCACTACCACAAAATAAGTTACTTAATCTTTCCTAATGCATTCTGCAAGATTCTTGGCAAAAGTCCAGCCTCTATTAGCAGTTATAGTTCATGATTAATTTCTTGTCTTTGCAGAAACCGAATCTGATCCTTAACGTGGATGGTTTCATCGGAGTTACATTCGTTGATCTTCTAAGAGGATGTGGATGTTTCACTGAGGAGGAAGCAAGAGAATATGTCCAGATTGGCGCTCTTAACGGTGTCTTTGTTCTTGGAAGGTAACACACAACTCACAAATTTGCTTTCTGTTTTATTCCACTTTTTGATTTTTTTACACTAAATTTTTTTACATTGGAATATTTGACATGCCAAAAAGTTTTTGTTTTTTTCCAATGATTATATTTATATAACGACTACTATCAGGTCCATGGGTTTCATCGGGCACTATCTCGATCAATTACGTCTCAAACAAGGTCTCTACCGCCACCCCTGGGATGACATAAGTTACGTGTTGCCAGAAGATTATTCGTCATGATCTTCCAGCTTAAAAAAATGTATTTTTGTATTAAAATGGTCATCACTGGCTTCCAAAGTTATCCCTGTGCCAACATTAAAATCTATGTGCTGTAAAAAAGCGGTTTATACCAGTTGATATAGGAACTCTAGCTTTTCTTTAAATATATCCCTGTATTTATCTCTGTGGTAATTACATAGCATGCAATTGTATGGTAGCACTTTTTAATTTTTACTCTGTTGCTAAAAACACTTATTCTCGCTGGTGACTTTACACAGTTTGTGTTTGTATATCCCAAAACTGTTTTGCTTTGCACGTTTGGGCATGGTGTGGAAATTGTAAACTTGTATATATCAAATACTATTCAAATTTCACGTCTGTCAGTACCAAAAGTATTTGCTAAATTATCTTTTAACAAAGTAGTTCAGTTTAAATGGATGTCTTCAAAAGTTTGTTCATTTTTCACTGTTTTTGTTTCTTTTTCTCGTTCCACTAAACAGTAATCTGCTTTTAAGTTACTAAATAATTTGTTCCTATTACTGTAGCAATTACCAAGGTACAACAACAACAGTTATTCATTCCAACAGTAGCTATGTGCGGTGTGCAGTAATATTGTATATTATATGTTTTAAGTATACTCAGTTCGTGCTTTACTTTAATAGATTGAAGTTACTTACAAAAAAAATGCACATTTTCTATTTAAGTAGTCCTGAGTTTAAATGTGTAGGCTTTTGTTTTTATTACTAGGGTCTTACTGCGAGGCATGAAAAGAGACTGGGATTTTGCCTGTTATATCAAACTCAAAGATGCAAATTACTTTCTTTTATATGTGCCTTACCAGGTGCTAAAGGGTAACAATAATAGTTATACTCCTAATCTTATAGTGGGAGGAAGCCGGGACACCTTTAGCAGAAAACATCCAAATATACTGATAGTGTTTTAAACAAATAACAATGGTCTATAGGAGTTTTGAGGATACGGTTTTATAATCATTTGAGTGTTCTTTGTTAACTAATAAAATGTCACCGAATGAAATAGTGTCCCATCTTCCCCCACCCTACTAGACAAAGCTTTATCCTCTCATAGATAGTCAGACAACCTTCCGCAATAATATTTGCAAGGCAACACAGTTTGGAGATAGAATTTTTTTGTATAGAATTTTATTGCGACAAGTCATTTTATATTTTACGCTGATGCTTCACCGTAGCAACCAGTATTTACATTATTGCTTCAACTTTAACAGTTTTGTAATCACAAAACATTGGAGTCAAAAAAATTTGGAGAAGAATCCATTATAAAATTTTTCTCTATTTTCATGAAATTTTGATTAACCAATAAAGTTAATGACTACGAGGTGAAGAACGACATGAGCAAAGAGAAAGTCGGCAAATGCTCGTTCCGGAGCTACAGATTTGAAATCCCTGGAATTCTCTGGGTTTACTTGCAGTCTCAAGTTCACTGTTAAAGTATGAAAATTTCAAATTTTGTGTCATTTAACAGTTCACATGTTTATATGATATAAAATACATAAGAATATCTATCCCAATGTAACTTATTGTACTTCTGGGAAAGCATTTATTACTAAGACCAGATTTTTCTATTACCACACTAAGTTACATTGGTCGTAACTCATAAGCGGGAAAGAGGTGTATGAAACAAAACATCTGTGTTATAACGACTGTCGTTGCTCCACCATGCGAGGGTATAAAAGTTCCCTATAAACTTTTACAAAAATAATTTCTTACCAGCAAGAACAAACGATGCAACGCATGAAATAAATCCTGACAGAAACGAGTTGAAGGGAAATGTTCCGACCAACGCACAATACAAGAATTGAATGATGCCAGTCAACAGAATGTAGGTAAGGTAAGAATCAATTATCTGAAGCAAAAAAAGTTGTTGTTTATTTTATAACATAGCACAATTTCTATTTTTCTCTATTAAACGGCAGTGAAGATCATATTTTAATGGAAGAAAGGAAGGGGATTAACAGCAAAACAACATTTGTTAAAACATGCAATGGATAAAAAGCGTGGCTGTTGCACTCAAAAACATGTAGCCTAGTCAGTTTTTAGACGCATAAAAACATGAAGTTTGCCATAACTTGTCATACCTTAAGTTTCTGTGGAGTTCTGTTCATGTAATCACTGACAAACTTGACTGCAACAGAGAAAATATTTTCCGAAGACATGATTGTCTGCACGAAAAAAAATCATTTGTAACTTTATTTCTGCCGCCTTCTACCATACATAAACAATAAATCTTACGTCTGACCCTATCTAACAGTATAATTTTATTAATTTAAAACAAAGAAGTACTTACAATTTAATTTAAATTGACTAGAACGGTTTGGAATTGAAATTCTTCACAAGTTTTGCAAAATTTCGTCGACACGTAGTAACTTCGTATACAAACGCCGAAATCGCTGTAACGAACGGCTATGACGTAGCACACTAGTCAAGTGTTCAGTACAACGGGGACAAAAAATCAAATTTTAATGAAATATTGTTCTGATAAGCGTTTGACTATATGTTATAATTTCTAAGGAGATATTGATATAACTTATGGCATATTTTAATATGTAAGTTTCTACACATTTAAAGTTTTTGATATAGTGGTGCTGTTAAGCCAAAATCACAAAGTGCCAGACTATTCAAGTAGGAAATAGTCACGTGTATGTGGGCACAATTTCAAGATATGTTTTCAAAGGGGAAATAACATATAGTATCATGATGATTCTTTACATGCTGGGGTTTGCCTAAATTTATGCTTTCCCCTTACACACACTAACTTTTACAGATAGTTATATAGTAGGGTGGAAAAGGTGGGACACCTTTACATTCTATTTTATCTACCCATTTGGTAGTAAACAAAGATTATTCAAAGAACTATAAAATCGTATCTCCGCGACTCCTATAGATTGTTGTTGAATGTTTAAAACACGATAAGGTATTTGAAAACTATACGAAGGTGTCCCATCTTTCCCCCACTCTACTATAATTATATGTTTATAATGTGAAACAACAATCCTTTATTGATTAATGCAATATTGTAAATAGATTTAAGTAAATATTTCCCTCGCAGTACTGCATTTTAAATGTTCAATATGTGACAAATAATTTACTTTAGGAATTGTTTGCTAAGAAAATACTGATCTCGATTTGTAATGGCTCGGCAATGCCTGCAGGCGACCGACAACCTTTTCGAAAGACGTCAAGTTGACACGTAATACGCTTTGAATTGCGCATAAGAAATCCAATAATCCTGATCACGTACATGGCTCGTGATATATATACCTGTTGGCATTTTAAAGCAGGGCCTTTTTTCTTTTTAGCATTGGTATAAAACTACTGAAACAAACAAGGCTTCATACGCAGTTGTTCGTAGTTGGTTTGTAGTGTGCTAAATGTTCGAAGTAAAATAGCTGTAGTAGATTATCTGCAAAAGTATACTAAACTTTAAAAAAATGTATTAAAATGCAGTATCGCCCAAATCTATTAAAATGCAGTATCGCCCAAATTTTTTTTAGGTGTTTTATTTGTTAGTAATTAAAAAAAATAGTGCGTGACAAAACCATTTTTGTATACTGCAAATATAGGTTAGAACATAATCTGAAATATGTACATACGTGTTTTATGTACAATTTTCTCAATGCCCGCTTTTAACTACTTTTTATTACTTTAGAAAATCACCAGACCCGCCCAAGGTAGCTTTTAAACTTAGTTTTACGACCCCGGCAACTTTTTCTCGGACAAGATGCAGTCACCGGCAGGACAAAGTGGACAGTCGTCTTCATACAGAGTTGTGACTTCATCGCGAACAACAACTAGCTCTTCCAACAACGCTGCAGGTTCTCCACTTCGACTCGGCGATATTCAACCTCAAGGAAGAGTAAGTTAATTTTGAAATATCTTTTCTTTGTCAAAATATAGTAGGTTGGTATAAAATGATCTATGTTTTTATCCCCTATGTGCATTTGGCACAAAACAAAATTTTATTCGACTTTTAAAACTATTGTAACCTCACGACTCTAAAATAGCGTTGCCAATCGTTTAAAAATTAAACCATTACGAATTTTAGGATATTTTGCTTACAGTATCCAGCATCTTACCTCGTGGTATACTGTTTTTTCAAAAGTGTCTGTATTTTTAAAAACGCAGCAATGCTGCATTGGAGTGCAAATGGAAAATGCAACTCCAGACAATACGCCCCAATATGCAACTTAAACTCTCTGTATATTTTACAATCTCCCTTTTGTCACAGATGTCTTACGGTATGTACTCATCAAGTTACGATGGCGGATACAGCGGAGGTGTAGGATCAGTGTATGTAAGTGATAAGGACTTACAAGATCTTGGTGGTGAACAAGGCGTTCAGTTTAGAAACATGAGATCTGGAGAGAAAGAAGAACTCAAGGTAAAAAAACGATGCTTTACAAACAATTTAAATTGGCTTTCCGAAAATCTATACTTTTTGCGTTTAAACTTACGTTATGTACAGGTTAAACTTATGCCCCATAGTGAAGAAACGTGATATTTAGAACTGATTGATAAAAATTGAAGCCTAGATTTTTAGCTTTACTATATATTTGTATACAGGGCTTGAACAACCGATTCGCATCCTACATCGAGCGAGTTCGTTTCCTTGAACAACAGAACAAGTTGCTCGAGGCTCAGCTTCGTCAGCTTTCCGTGAAATACGAATCTAAGCTGGGAGAGCTTTATGCCAGTGAGGTTCGACGCTTGAAGGCCATCATCGACTCGTTGAACACTGACAAGGCACTCATTGATGCTGAACTTGATCATATGAGACAGGATGTTACTGATTTGAGAAGAGAGTAAGTTTTGGTGATTGGTTTATATATACTGTTTCGCTTTTGAAAATAAGTGTATAGAATTGTTAAAATGGCATGTATTTGCGCGTGAGCTAAATAATTACTTATTTTTTAAACTCTGGGCGTAAAATAGTTTTGTTTTTCTTTGACGGTTACATAATTGTTGTTGCAAAAAATAGAGGAGGCGCAACAACAAATTTATTTTGGTAAATGTTTCATTAGTAGGTCTATATGAAATTAATATGGATTAACGGACAAATAATTGTCAGTTGTACATCAGCTCCTTCGGTTTGTGGAGAGATTTAATTACACCGATGCTAAAACGGTGCGGGAGCAAACAGGGACAAAATAAATGCCGCGAAATGATGATTTATTACTTGGTCATTCAAATAGCTTCAGGCGCATGCAAAAGTAAATTCCTTCGCTCATATTTCATTCAGCGCCAGTTAAATTGAAGTGTCAACTTCGTGACGATTTTGCATCTTGGCCTCGGGCGTACGACGTTAAATTAGCCTCAATTTGCCTTGTCTCCACAGCACATGCTGCCGCGCCTATGCCCATATTTGGGTACGAACTTGGTCGTCTGTCGATGGCGCCAACAGTCGTTTTACCAGGCTAACAAATCGCTTTACGATAATCGAATTAGGATTATACAACAATCCAATACACACATTTAGTTAAATAAAAAACACATATTAATTTACCATGTGAAAAACAGGCACGACACGTCAGTAAGTGAACGTGAAGAACTTGAAAGGGAATTAAACAACTTGAGAGGAAATGTTGACGAATGTACGATTAGCCGTGTGGATTTGGAGAGACAGCTCATGACGTTGAGAGAAGAACTTGACTTCGAAAACCTTGCCCACACTGAGGTATATATATAGGCAGGCCTATAATATTAATCGTTTATAGGTTGTTCGTCTTTTTTCTTTTATAAAGGGTTGTAAAGCTTATAAAATTTCCAATAATGGAAAGTAACAGAATTATAAAATTAAAACACTTGTACTAAATCAGTCACAACATAATATTCATTTGAATTTAAAAATACGTTATACTGCATCAGAATGTAGACTAAAATACTATGAACATCACATATGCATATGCTGATGCCTTAACACATGAATGTGAATTTCTTCTTATTCAGATCGTGAACGAACTCAAGTCCCAACTGGTCACCGACCACGTAAGAGTCCAAGTTGATACTCATGGACCTGACCTATCCGATCTCCTCCGTGACATTAGAGCACAATACGACCTCGCTGCAAAACGAAACAGAGAAGAGTCGGAAGAATGGTACAGTGGAAAGGTACGTGCTAAAACTTCGGTTGGTCATTAAAATATAGTATTTTGGTACAACGGAGTCACGGTCGGGTTTTCCGCGATTCAACAAAGTTAATATCAATTTGATTCGATTCGAATGCAACCAACAATCCGAAAAGCTAATCAAAACAAATTTATCAAAACCTTAACTGTTTAAAGGACCAGAGTAACTTTTTGTATTTACAGTTGAACGACCTGAACGCTAAGGTTTCCCAAGATGCCAACCGTCTTAAAGACGCACAGGGAGAACTGAGCGAAATGAGAACCCGCGTCGGCACACACACCACGCAAATTGAGTCCCTCCGTTCCAACGTAAGTTACCCACTGCCATAATTTCAGTTTCTAGATACAATGAAGCAGTGTTTATACAGTCATATAAAAAATCCCAAATAGTCATCCATAAATATTTAACCGTATAAATGTGGTGTAGAAACAGAACCCTGGTGTTACAGCAACTGTTGTCAAACTGCCTTTACCCACGTACTGTAACTTGAAAGCTGGCACGAGGTAAATGAAACAGAACGCCCGTGTTATTAGGACAATCGTTTCCCGCCACGCGAGGATAAAGCAAGTTACATACAAACAAAGCTGTATTAATTTTTTTGTAAAAAACCTCCTATCTTTAATTTATAGAAAGATTACCTGGAGAGACAACTCGCTGACGTGGAAGAAAGATTCAGTCGCGACATCAATGGTTACCAAGATCAAATCGCAGAACTCCAGTCTCAGTTGGAGAAGATCAAAGCCGAGATGGCGGAGAGGCTTCGAGAATATCAAGACCTGCTGGCGGTTAAACTAGGTAAATATACAGTTGCCACTGTTTTATTAAAAATAGGTGTATAAAATAGTGTATCATAATTCAATGTATTTGTATAGGTTTGAAATAAGGTCGTTTCTGTTATATTAAAAATCGTGTGTAAAATGGTGTTTTATAACTGCATGTATTTGTGTATAGGTTTGGACTTCGAAATCAGCACATACCACAAACTGCTGGAAGGCGAGGAGTTCAGACTGCAGGGGGTGTCGCCTGGTTTGAGCAGTGGTGGAACAACCTACTCGCTCAGAAAAGTCGTCGAAGAATACGAGAGTGCATACAAAAACGTAAGTGGACCAAACGAATATGGCAGTTTCCAAACATGCTTGCCAAAAGTTTTCAAATATTCTGATTACGTTCATTGGTCATAGTGGTAAGTAGGGTGAGAGAGATGGGACATATTTCAATCTCTTTTCTCTTCCCATTTGGTAGTAAAATATTCTCACGACTTCCATAGATCGACGTTAAAACAAGATCAGGATATTTGGATACTTTTTGCTAAAGATGTCTCATTTTACCCCACAGTACTATATAAAATTTGTCTTAAATAATGTCACATAATAGCATTTGTACAAACTATAACTAATAACGATCGATTTCTTATTGTAAACGCTGATTGTAAATTTAACTGAGAAAAATCCCATAGATATAATTCTACCTATTAAACAAATATTTAACTACATCAGTGTACTATGCATTTAAAATGTCGTTTATTAAACAGGCTCAGTCAAAGAGTGGAAGAAAATCGCCTTGAAAAGCTATGAGAAAAATACACAAGCTCTGCCGTCTATTAACCAGTTTTACTGTCGCATAGCAACTATATCATATACTCGTTACTAATCACTTATACCCTTGATTATATATACCATATACACCCCCTACACGAAGTAATAAATGTACATAGAGTGAAATAATGTTTAATATCAAAACCACTTTTCGCCTATAACTGCCAAATATATTGATGCCATTTATTCAAAGAAATTTATGGATAATATCGTTAGTTTGCCAAACTTTTTATTAAAAACTATATTTAGCTCTATCTGGTCGCATATGGAACCTCGCCCTGTGGTTATTTTCACATTGTTGTAAAGCACTATCATGCACTTAAACAGCTTTTCTGCTTAAAATGGCAATTAATGGATTTTAACTTCGCGCTTATGTAAAATGGTGGTGAACTTGGTCAAATAAACGGCATGACAATATGTTTTGAAGTTTTACTAAATAAGGGCATTATTTCAAGTATGATATGTTTACAAAACTAATTTCAGCGCTGGGCCAAATGTGTCTTTAGCGTACATTGTCTGGCGCACAGTGGATAAAACGCCTGTCTCTATAACCCAGAGGAAAGGCTATGGGTTCAAGGATCGTCGCTAATACAACAATTATATGGGCCTCTATGTCTCCTTAGTCAAGACGCTGCCCGGAAACTAGTGCAGTGGTCCCTTATGGGTCTTAAAAAATGCTGTAAGCCATACACTAGAAACATTTCTAAAAACTAATCGCTTACCAAGTTACCTGGTAACTCTATGCGGAAACTGAGCAAACGTGTCCTAACGACTGTCGTTTCCACCCCACACGAAATTTAAGCAAGTTTCATTTATTTTTATTCATGCATAAAATGTCCTCAACATGTCTGTGACATACCTATAATGTAAGCCCCGTGAAAAACATATCCGTGAAGTAAATGAAAGTTCAGTGTGTTTCTGTTGGTCTTAAAATTAAATTGTATGTTGTTTCTATGTTAATACCCAACGGTGTACAAATTTATGTCACGCGCCACTGTTCACGCAACTGTTGTCTCCATATATTATATATTTGTGGGCGTATATAAGTTCCCTAAACTTACCATAATTTAGTTTCTTTGCTTGTGTATTTTATGTATAATATCGTGCCATATAGCTCATTAGTTGGTTCTTAAATAGTTCTAATAAATTTATGGGTACTGTAGGTATTAAATTTCACGCTTCTGCTTTAGACATTAAGTTGTACTGTTTACGGCTCTAGTTGTCTGTGCAACAATTAAATAACAATGGATGTTTCAAGCTGGAGGGTCCGCGTTCTTTTGGAACCACGCGGCTTCATCCGCGTTATAGAATTCGTTCTTTCTATTGTGGCATTTGCAACAACGGGTGGGTTTTCAGGTGTGTCACAGTACAGTGTTGTATGCACAGATAAATTAACGCACTTGATTAAAGTTACTATCAGCTACCCATTTCGTCTTAACGCTCATGATATTATGGTACCCAACTGCACCAATACTACTTTGGTGCCTACACGAATGGATGGTGACCTGTCGCCATCTTCTCAATGGTTTGTCTGCGTTGGAGTCCTAGCATTCCTCTACACCCTAGCAGCGATCATATTTTATGTTGTGTTCGATGCTGCAGTGCGTCAAACCCATGATAGGATCGTCACCATTGGAGATTTGGTTGCTACAGTCATTTTTGCTTTCCTATGGCTCACTGCTGCCTCGGCATGGGCATGGGGTTTGGGGCAAGTTAAAATGTGGTCAAGTTATGCAAGGTTCTTTCAAAATGCTCCTCTTGCCACAGTCTGCGGTAGTGCGACATGTACGCCAAGTGCCTCTGCAAATTTTTCTCCACTGAATGCTTCGGTGGCTTTTGGATTTCTCAATTTCTTCTTGTGGTGTTGCAACGTGTGGTTCGTCTACAAAGAATCTCCGTACCACCAGGAGCCTCCCGGTGACCAGGGTACCGGGGATTACCCTGGGGGTCAACAGTCCCCGAACAACATGTAAAAGCTAAATAGCAGAAAGAAATTAATCTGAATACTGCACACCATAATATAATAGGACATGCTTACATGCATCACTAAACTGGTGTGTTTGTGTCGTACTAAATGTTGCGGTGTAATCGTCTAATAAAGTATATACTATGTTGCGTACGCTTTAATTTTGTAGCAATATGCTGGTAGCATGTTTAGTGTAGTCCTGGCATAATGTGTAGAATTGCAATCACCTAAATCAGTCTCGGGGTTTAATTGTTAAAGCAAGGCTATTACCTGTACTTTAATTATATCCCAAAACAAAAAAAAATTATTTTTAATTTGTAGCTGTGACTGCCGGGAAAATGGCTCTGAATTATAAATTCCTGTTTTCTAGCTACTTAATTTAGACTCTTTGTGAATTAACAATCAATTTGTTTTAAAATTTAATTTAGAAAGGAAAAATTAATAATTAGTTACATAAGCTTTGTGCTCAAAAGTTTGCAGTTATTATATATGTATTGTGGATTGTACAACTGGAAAATATATACGATGTACACGCTAATAATGTCCTATATACCCTTGAATATTGTTACTGTAGAAGTGCAAGATGTTGTTTATTAATTCAAATAATTCTAGTTTTTAAATGACTTTTGTTTTATTACATTATCTTATTAACAAAAACCGTTTTCAAAGTTGCATAAAAGATAAAAAGAATATACTAAGGTCAACAAGCTTTATTTAGTAGAATTGTGCATGGTTTTTTTCGATAATTATTTTGGTTTGTTACTATTTGCTTTCACGTTGTGTGTGTATCTGCATGTACGTTAGTAAAGGTTAACATTATATCCCATGTTTTGTTATATATACATATATATATATATATTAGTTATATATCTTTGGGGAATTCAGATTCAAAATTTTGGAACACTTTTAGAAAGTTGTTTGTTGAGTCTTTAAAAATTACTAATGATCAAAATTCCGCAACTATAATGGTAGATACCTTGCATAAAAGAATATCCAGTGTTTTGTATATGCTAATTTATATATACCATGTACAAATCATTACTGCTTTTGTTTGTGTAAAGGAATTTAACACTAAACCAAATTAACTGTGAAGCATGCCAGCTTTGTGCTTGCTGCTGAGATTAAAATTTAACTAATTTATAAAAAAATTATGAATCAATTTGTAAAACTAGTATAGCCTACCTAATTACACTGGCGGTACTACATCATATTAACCTATATATATATGTGTGTAGTTGCTCATTGCTTGACAATAAAACAAGTACTGTTGTTCAGTTGTGGCAGTTTTGAATGTAGTTTCAGAAAATCAATATAATTTATATGTAAAATAAGCTACATGTAAGTGTAAACAAACAAAGCACAAACTGAACTAAATCTGACATTGCTGAATGCAAAAATGACCTCAATTCTTCGTAAAAGTGTGATAGCGTAATATCCTTTACATAACATGAAACAAAGCATGCATTTTGAAAGTGATTTATTGCAACAATCCGTCAACATAAAACTGTGATTTTAAAATTTAAGTGTAATAATTCTAAACTATAGTTTCTTAGATAATACATAGTAATTAAAATTTCTGTTTGGCACATAGGGATTAAATTCCCCAAAATCATATGAAAAACAATTAAATAACTCGTGATAATTGAACCAGTTCCTATGCAGTGATCATGTCGTGCAGCAGATACAGCATGAACTCTCCTTGATCAGCAGGTACCATGTGGCCAGCTTTCAGCACCCACCAGAACTCAAAGTTATCCAATTTCTTGGAATAACCACCAGTGTCTTGGCCTGGGTGTTGAAAAAGGTTATTATAGTACAAAAGTAGAGATTTTTGTTGTTTAAATTGCAGAAATTGAAACCAGTAAGATAAATTAAAAACTTTTCCCATAAAAATATGGTAATAATTAATTAAATTTCAGTCCAAGTAAAAAAAACAAGAAAGAGAGATTAAAGTTTTAAAACATAACAGGAAATTGTGATATATCGACACTATTCATAAAACATAACATCAAAGTAATTTGTATTAGTTAAGGACGCTATTAATAAAAGTGCAAAAATAGTGACAACAGTCAATTGGCAAAAAGGTTTTTGAAACTAGTGAAACATCATTAAATGTGCCTTACCATGATAAGCATACATTGGTTTCCACGATTGGCTCATAAACTCACTTAATCTGTTCCAAGCCATTCTCTTCACCCACAATTCTTGGCCTGTAAATGAATCATGTAACAAAACTAAATGTCACAAATATTATTTACAGTATTTTAGGTAAAAAAACGAAAAAAAAAACTTTTTATATATATTAATTCTACAAGAATGGTCATTGTAGTACTCATAGGCGTCACACTTTTTTAAGTTTTAATAAAATCTGGGGTAAAAAAAATAGCTGTTAAACACAGGGAACCATATTGATTAATGTGACAAAAACAATAGACTTTGGTTATGCTTGTTTCTATACCACACAGCATGGTAAGAATTCTTTTGGCTTAAAACTGGGATGCTAAAACATCTGATGTTACTCTTGTTTTAAAAATTAAAGTTACATTTCACCCCTGCACCCTAACAATACTACTATGTTGTATTGGCATTTAAACCATATCAAAATATATATTTCCTCACCTGGTGTATCAACGATAAGATCCAGTTGGCCGTTGTAGACAACAACTTTCATTCCAGTATCAACCAGTTGATCAACTAATGTGATAAATCAGATTAATGCAAAGGGTGTATTTACATAATTTGAAAAAAGCATAAAAAATGTAATTTTAGGACAAGTTTAAATAAATTAAAAAAACAGCTTGGTATATCATTACATAGGTGTAACTTTATATCATTTCTACGATTACAGTAATATAGTAACAAAAAATAAGATTAAACAAGTGTATACCTGTTAATGAAAGGAGGCCTAACCCTTACACTCAACATAAAATAAAATTTTGACATCAGTTTTATTTTTTATTGTAATTTATATAATATAAATTTGTCATACCAGTGTCAATGACTGGTTTCATGAAGTCTCCACTTTGAGCTGAAAAGACATCATTGGATTGTCCACCCCATGTTACTGATGCTGGGATGCCGAGATAAGTCTTCACTTCTCCGTTCATCAAAACATCAAGGGGATCGGGTTGGTATGCATTAACATGGATGGAGTAACCGGCAGCTAGCAAAGAAACATACGAAACGTTATAAAAAAGTTTTTTTGTATATGTTTAGATATGATTTGTTTTTAAAGAAATATCCAATAAGTTACAAAAAATGAATATATGATATGTATGTTTAGAAACGGGTTTAATTTTGGCGGTCATATAATGTAAATGTTTAGCATGCGGGTGGGAATTTTACAGATTTTTAAAGCTTGGAAGAGTGGCATTTTTAAATAAAAGAACAAAACAGTATTTTTTCATTTAACCATGTGCAGTTGGTGGATAATAATTTTAAAATATAACAAAATAGCCTAGACACTAGAGGCCCCAGAGCACCACTCTTTTAGTGAATGTTTTAGTATTTTTACCTAGTTCTGGGTCTACCAGCGTGCTGACATTCCTCTGTTGACTTCTGGAAGTTGTTGCGTGATGGGGAGAGAGAATGTTGTAGAAATCAACGTTGTCGGTGCGTTGCATAATCTGAGGAGGAAAAACTTACATTTTTACCATCAGGTCTTTACTAAATTAATAGAAAGCGACTACAAATGGAAACTAAAGAGCAGAGTAAAACATCAATTATTAATAACAGATAGAGTCACAATCAATTACCCATTTGGTGCTGAAACTTTAATGAATGCATTTGCTATTCATACAGTACAATTAAACTTTATATTTTAATTGGTTAAAATACACATTAGTTGCCAGCACCATGGCACAGTGTTTTGTGCTTCCGTCTCTTGCCCAAAAAATATTGGTTCTACGGCTCATCCCTGCCAGTCCTGCCACCAAGCAGGAAACTTCATGACAATTGCCCCAACCCAGTAGCTGGGCTAAATTGTATAAAACAGAAACAAGTTTGCCCGAGGGGTGTATAAAACAGAACACCCGTGTTATATCAAATGTCCTTTCTGCACCACGCAAAGATAAAGAAGTTACATTTGTTCATTTATCTATTTAAATTAAACTGTACCATACAAATACAGCTGATAGCAATTTAATTACAATGTAAGCAAAGCAAAGTCATTAACATCATTTACAAACACTTCACCTACCACAGACTCAGTAAGACTCCAAAGGTTAGTCGCCCGAACCCAGTTGCCTGCATCAACTGCAGATTGAGTTGCAGCTGCAGCATTGTTCACAGCCGTCAGACCTGCGTCATCTAGCAGCCCCTTATCAAAAGTACATACAGTTTTCAGAGAAAAATAAACAAAATCGTACCACTTCACTCTTTGCTCTAGAATTTTCATATCAGCGAAAAGATTTGCACAATCATACTTCAAGAGTGAGCAATTAAAAGGTTAGCTTGACGAAACTTAGTTACTAATTACAAAGGTATTTCTTTTGATATAATAAACTCATATAGTACAACTTTACCAAATACTTTCGTAAAGTCAGTAAACCTTAATTATTAGTACCAAATTTTTTTATATAATTTTAAACAGCAAAAGTATCAGAACTTCCATACAACTATTGGCCTATACCATTTATTTTATTTATTACCGACCCTAATGTTTTGTATCAAAATTTTTACAACCCCCATACAACTATTGGCTCATACCAACATAACATTCATAAAAAGCCAGAAACGGAGGTTTTATTAAAAATGTATCCTATATACGATTATTAAACAAAAGGTAATGTAACTTACAGTTTCATACAAGTATGGACCCCATGTATTGACAGCGTCCATGGGTGAAATCCAACTATCACCGAGACCAGTTCCTTGCAGGTTGATATTGAAGGTGCCTGCTTCCATTTCCTATTTATAATGATTAATATTACAAAATTAAATTTTTAATGTAATAGAAAAAACATTTTTTTCCAAAAATTTCTTTTTTAACAAAATAATAAAAAAATGTTCATAAACAAAAACATTATACAATGAAATTATTCTATATACTTCATACATTGTGCAACATGAATATT
Organism: Ciona robusta; assembly: GCF_009617815.1. Lineage (NCBI taxonomy): Eukaryota > Metazoa > Chordata > Ascidiacea > Phlebobranchia > Cionidae > Ciona > Ciona robusta. The sequence continues at coordinate 8,543,388 of NC_143237.1, forward strand.
TTTATTCATTACATCATAGGGTCAAGGTCAGAGTGAAAAAACAAGGAACACACCATCTACACAATAATTAACAGGCTGTGGCCTTTAAGTGACATACAGATAAACAATTCAAAATCAGTTTCGGTAACCGCTTATCAAAAATTAAATATTTGTTTTATTGTGCATATATGTTGCTTTGACCTTTTTATTTGATGATGATGGTGCAATTTTGAAAAACAAAATCTATATGAGCAGTGTAAGTTGTCTGTTAAATTGCCCAATAACAAATTACCATCAATGGTATTAGTATTAAGCGTTCAAAACTATGGTTATAAAAATAAAAGTTCATACTGCCTTACCTGGCTGATGGCTAGTGATGTAGCTGCAGCCATTTTGCCTCCATAGGACTCACACATGATGTAGAAAGGATTTGCCTGAAAATAAATAAATGAAATTTAATTTTAGGCTTAAAAAATATGAACAACTTAATGGGTTTCATGTATAAGTGGTTTCAATTGCATTTTTATTTTTGTATCAATATAAAAATGTGCCTAAAAGTATAAAAAAAAATTTAAGCCAAAAAAATGTAAACAAGTTAAAAGGTTATATTATATGTAAATGGGATAATAATTGCATTTTTTTTTCATAAATATACCAACACTAAATTGTTTGTACCATTAGCTCAGGATGTGCGGTATAGAAACCTTTCAACAAAGTAACCATATCAGCTGCTATCTGATCAATGTCGGTTGTGTAGGCATTGGAGTTGCTGACGTAACTGAAAATGAAAATTAGGATTTTGCTTACCAGTGAGCTACAATGTTTTTTTTGTAATTTCTAAATTTTTAGACAGGTTAAAAAAATACATTTTTTTCTAAATTTTTTTCTTAAAAACTTTTGAAAAACATGCTTTTAAAACTATTTTTGACAGACTAATTATTTAATAAAACAAATTTTAAACTTTCGTTAAAATTTTACTTATGAAATGAATATTAAATAAATAGCAGAAGTAATTCAACGCAATTTTCTACCTGAATCCTGATCCAACTGGGTTGTCAACAAACAAGACATGACCAAGACCAGTCCATGATGTTTCTCGTCTGTTCAAATTTAAATCAAGTGGTCCGAGTTCTTCAAAGTTTCCATAGCCAGTTCCAGATGCTCCAGGTCCACCCTGTAATTAATAAAAAAATGATTTTTAATAAAAACAAAATAAAAATGACACTTTATTAAATAAATTTTGTTTTTTGTTTTTAAAAATAAACTTGGATTATTTTTGCACCAGAATCTTGTGTTTAAAAATAATTGAATGGATATTTTAGCAATAACGTGTTGGGCGTGGTTTTGTGCATGTTGTTTTTGCCTAATTTCTGACTATCATTTTTGTTGTTTTTTCAATAAGAAAAAAATAAATTAAAATTTGGGTTTTATGATTAAAAATAATGAAAATTACGGTTTAATCTGAGATTGAAAGATTATGTTTTTATTAAAAAATCTAATATTTTTTTTGAAAAACTAAATAAAATTATGTCCTATTACCTGTAGCCACAAAATCACAGGTACTTCGTCAAGTGGTGGCAAGAATGCTGGTTGGTATGACACATCATGAAAGAACAACCACCAGAACATATGTGCGTCAGTACGTACATCCACGTACCCCCAATCTGACTTCACATCGCTAAGGGAACCGCCAGCATTTGCACTTGCGCATAATAGACCTGTATGGATGTATAATGAATGAATGTAACCTCGTGTGTCCGGAAAACGACAGTGGTTTATGTGGTTATAACATGGGTGCTCATACACCTTATACAAGTTACCATGTATGTTACTTTGTGGGTGTTTATACACAGAATAAAGAAATCTGTAATAACTTTAATGCGTATGACATGATAAATTACTGTTGTAGTAAAAAAAGGTGATAAACAGACATAATTTGAAGAGAAATATATTTTAATATAGCAACAAACTCACCCAAAAAGGCAATCAAAGTCAGCTGCGAAAACATAGTTGAACAAAATTAATAATTTAAACAAAATACAAAGTGTAGAAACCTACACAACCTTAAACAAATCAAAATAAGAAATATACATTTATTTATATTAAAACCTAAATAAAATGCTACAATCTCATCTTGTCTTTGTTTTTCCTGAATGTATTAAAAGTGTTGCCTTGGCTTACATTTTCGTAATAAATTACAGCGCAGCAAAGCAACTGTTAACAGGAAATCGTGAAACATATGACGCAGAATACCGTGAGTCTCGAGTTTTATATCCTGCATGTGTTTATTTTTCGTCGAAGGGAAAAACCCTGTTTTAAGAGGTGTTCAAATCCAAGGAGGTTAAAACCCTTTTTTTCTCTTTCTTTAAACCCCGTTATCAAAACGTGTGCATAATATGTGAGGTATTTCGTTCAATATTTGGCCGCGGCCGATCAGCACATTTTAAAACCATCCTATTTAACATATTATTTCACACGTCACCTTTAGAGTTTGAATGTTTTTTTTTTCAGTTTGACAATGGTATATAGTAGGATTGGAGATGACGGGAGTAAGGGACACCTTTAGCATATAACATACAAATATCCTAATCGTGTTTTAAACAATAACAGCGGTCTATGAGAGTCGTGGAGATACAGTTTTATAATTCTTTGAATGTTCGTCCCCGCTTTTCGTTGATTGCCTCTCGCATAAAACGCCGTCCTTACAATGCGTTAAGATGAACTTTCACATCAGCTTAGAACTGAAAAGTTTAGCAGCAGTGTATTTCTATCGATCGAGACTTTGGGTAAAGGTTTATTACCATAGCGTTGCTATTATATTAATTGCTTAACTATTATTACCTCTCATTGTTTACTATTCATGTTACATACCACTATTATTGTACTACTATAAAAAACGTAGTTTGCGACGCCATACGCTTTGCGTCGACGGATTCGAATTATATTTGCAGCGGCATAAGCGCGAAAAAACGACCAAGAACAGGTTTAGTAACTTTTGGTTCCGCGACAAAGTTGAAAATATATTCAAAAGGGGCCTTTGAGCAAGAATTCGCCTGGCGGTATAAGCCTTGCGTGTGTGTGCATTGTCAAACGCATAACGTTCTAAAAACGAACACTTTAGTTCCGGAAAACGCTGAATTTGTGCAGCCGGCTTAATGTTTTGACAACAAAGTAACACAACAAAGTAAAGCGTTTGTATTTGCACAACCTTAGAAAGTAAGCTTTGTTTATATCATTAAACCAGTAATTATTAGTAATGGACCTAAATATTGTTATACTCTTCCAGGATTTGTGTGTTTTTGTTTAGACGGTAAATATCACAGTATGGTGGAATCAAGAAGGTATAACTTGCGGCGATCAGCCGGTCTTATATGTGGCGTCATTTCTGCTTTCACCATGTCTCTCGGTGCTGTACTTTACAAATCGACAGAAGACTCCGCCAGCGTGCAAGCATGTTTCCTCCGATATGCATTTTTATACCTCTTCAACATTCCGTGTCTGACTTTTAAAACAATAAAGAACGAACTTCCGGATATAAACTTAAACTCAATGTCGTACTTGTTAGCTTTTGGATTTTTTTCCATTGGAAGTACCCTTACATTTTACCTATCCCTCGATGAGCTTTCTGCAGGTGACAGCATCGCAATATCCTATTCTTACTTCGTTATCACCTTGGCGGTGTCCTACATATTCTTGAAAGGTAAGTTAATATATAGTAGGGTTGGGGAAGATGGGACACTTCTTCACTTTCTTTGTCGTCCCGTTTAGTAGTAAACAAAGAACATTTAAAGATTTATAAAACCGTATCCTCACGACTTCCACAGACTTGTTAATTGTTTAAAACACGAGCAGGTAATATATATATTCTAACACTGTGTTATTACTGTACTTTGACACTTTTATTAAATGTAGCTAATGTTTTTATTCCTACAATTTACGTTTATAGAAAAACATCATCCGGTTGTTATTATTCTGGCAATCGCTAGTTTGGTTGGTGTGTTCCTTGTGGCTCGTCCAACGTTCGTATTCGGGGACGACAGTGGAACTAATGCTGATTCAAATCAAAACAGAGCTTTGGGGGTTGCTTTATCAGTCGCTTCCGCTTTTTTAGCTGCAGGAAGATTCGTTACCGGGAGAAAGTTAAAAGACAAAGTGCATCTGTCTCAGATTATGACTTCTGTCTGTGCACAAGCTTTGATAGCGTTCCCAATATATGCCTACATTACCGACCAGGGGTGGTACATCCCATGCATGTATGATTGGGGACGTTTAATTGCTAGCGTCTTAAGCGCTGCGCTATCTAGCTATATTCTGGCTTTGGCTCTTCAGCTTGAACGCGCCGGACCAGTATCAATGGTATACACATCATTAATTGTATTTAGTTTTATATTAGAAATCATTTTGTTAAAAACTGTCCCGAATATCACCAGTGTGATCGGTGCATTGCTTGTTTTGTTGGGTTCGATTGGAACGATTTTTGTCGAACTGAAATTCTCGCCAGAATAATTATCGTTGGGATACATGCTAAACTGTAAAACACTGTAAAAAATGTAAAATATCGTGCTCAGTATTCTTTGGTTCAATGAGCGAAGAATTTAGTACAAAACATACGTTTACCTGGCTTAAGTTTTCTCTGATGCAACACAACAGTTTGAAGGGAAACCACCTTTAAACCAGACCAGCTGATCACAGTAGTGCGCGGGAAAAGGAGATAGGTAATCGCAACAGTATTTCGTCATTCAATTTCATTAGGCACATTGGCATACAAAGTAATATATTGTCGTTTTAGTTCGGTTTTACAAGATAAAGAATATTTAGGTCGAAATAAGATTGTTTAAATGTAAAAAAATTGGAACCAAAACTGACACGTGGCAGATAATGTTACACCGTTTATTATACAGTATTATATGGGTTATGGGTAGTTAGCTAACGTAAATATTATCATAGTACATAAGTTATGTACCCATTCTGAAATTATAGCTGTTTAACTATAGCTTTAACTTTTATCATTATTGATGTAGTATATGGTTCAATGCTTGTTATTCTAAAAAATGTTTTAAAAAAAATTGGTTTGTGATGTTTGTTGCTTGGTGTTAGTTAAACTGTTGTATGTCAATATAGAGGAACCTGCCTTAGTTTTAATGCTTATTGGTCATGGTGTAATGTTATCTTACATTTTACTATGATTCTAGGATTTCAAAGTACCTTTCTTAAAGTGTGCAAAACATTTTGTCCAAGGCGATTTGCATCGAAAAGTGTTTTGCAAGTACAAGAATTTGAACTGAGAAAACAGGAACTTATTAATAGGAAATTTCTAAAAGAAAAGCTAGAAATGGGTGATGCAGATGCAGAAAAGGTCCTCGCGCCACTTCGTCTTCATGTTAAGGAGCAGGGAGACATCGTTCGAGGATTAAAAGAGAGCGGGGCCACAACAATTGACATTGAAAGAGCAGTTGCTGAGTTGAAAGCAAGGAAAAGGCAACTGCTTAACAAAGAGAATGAATTGGTTGCAAAGGAGGATTTTCCAAGACAGCAGATGGAAGATACTTTGAAGAGACGATTCTTCTATGGCCAAGCTTTTGAGCTGTATGGGGGTGTAAGTGGCTTGTATGACTTTGGTCCAGTGGGTTGCATGTTGAAAAATAACATCATTTCAGAGTGGAAGCAGCATTTTATTTTGCATGATCAGATGCTGGAAATAGAATGTACAATGCTGACACCAGAGCCCGTATTACGCGCTTCAGGTCACATTGAGAGGTTTGCTGATCTGATGGTCAAAGATGAAAAAACTGGTGCTTGCTTTCGTGCAGATCATTTGCTTGAGGGACATATTGAAAAGCTGATGCAAGACAAGAAGGTTGGTTTGGATGTGAAGGAAAAGTGTAAGACTGTATTGCAGCAGCTGGACAACTATGGGAAAGAGGAATTGGGAACTCTAATGAGAGAGTTTGAAGTCAAATCACCAGTGACTGGCAATGAAATTTCAGACCCAATGGATTTTAATCTAATGTTTCAAACCACTATTGGACCAGGCAACGCAATGCCAGGATATCTTAGACCGGAAACTGCTCAGGGAATTTTCCTCAATTTTAAGAGATTGTTGGAATTTAATCAAGGAAAGTTACCATTTTCAGCAGTTCAAATTGGCATGTCATTTAGAAATGAAATTTCCCCAAGATCTGGGTTAATTCGGGTGCGGGAATTTCAAATGGGTGAAATTGAGCATTTTGTTGATCCTTTGCGCAAAGAACATCCTTTGTTTTCGACGGTCAAAGATATTAAAGTCCCTCTTTACTCTAGCAAGGCTCAATTGAATGGAGAAGCACCTTCAATTAGGACCCTTGGATCTGCAGTAGAAGATGGAACAATTGATAATGAGACACTCGGATACTTTATGGGCAGGATTTATCTCTTTTGTGTCAAAGTTGGAATAGACCCATTTAAGTTCAGATTTCGTCAGCATATGCAGAACGAAATGGCCCATTATGCCTGTGACTGCTGGGATGCTGAATGCAAAACATCATATGGGTGGGTGGAGTGCGTTGGTTGTGCTGATCGTTCGTGTTATGACCTAAAATGTCATTCGCAAGCTGCTAAAGTTAACTTGTCAGCCGAGAGGCCCCTTCCTGAACCTGTCCAAAGAGACGTGGTTTCTCTTAGTTGCAATAAGCAAGCTGTGGGAAAAGCTTTTAAGAAAGATGCCAAGAAAGTGCAAGCGCATTTAGAAGGTCTCAGTGAAGAAGAGATCGTGAATTTGGAAACTGAAATGACTGCTAATTCTGTGTATGTTTATACTCATTCAGATGGTGGAAAGTTTAACGTTCTACCAGGAATGGTGGCAGTAAAACGCACCAAGAAAACATTCCAAGTGGAAGAATTCATGCCTTCTGTCATTGAACCTTCATTTGGATTTGGAAGGCTGCTTTATTCCACATTGGAACACAATTTTAAAATCCGAGCTGCAGATGAACAGCGTACGTTTTTCTCTCTTCCCGCTGTTATAGCTCCTTACAAGTGTTCTTTGCTTCCGCTAAGCAACAAACCAGATTTCAACCCCTTTATTACATCATTATCTTTAGCCCTGAAGAAACTCGGCATCTCACATAAGGTCGACACTTCATCTGGTTCAATCGGCAAGCGTTATGCACGTACTGATGAAATAGCTGTTCCCTTTGGTATCACCGTTGACTTTGATACAGTGAAGATAGAACCGCATACTGCAACTTTGAGAGAGCGTGACAGCTTGGTACAAATCAGGGCGACTGTTGAAGAAATTCCTCAAATTGTTTACGATCTTGTGCAAGAGAATACAACCTGGGAAGAAGTGATGAAAAAGTACTCTGTGTTCGAGGAACAAATTAATAAATAACTCTAGTTACATAAAAAGTCATGTAGAGTCATATTTGGTTAAGGGTGATTGGTTAACAAATTTCTGCATGGGTGTTCTCTTATTTATCGTTTCAAATATAGATTTTGAAGTGTGTGTATGAACTATGAAGCCATTTAATGTCATTTTTGATAAATATTGTCAAGTTTCAAATTATGTTGAAATATTTCCAATAGTGTTGTAGTTCATATTATATAAATAATAACAATTTGTTCATGGTGTGGTGATAAGTAATGTTGCATTGAATATATTGTAATAGATCAATTGTATTTAAATTGAATTGATATACCTGAAGTAAAATGCCTGTTGAAAATGATTTCAAATCAGAGTTACCGTTCATGGATTTAAAAGTGAAGATCAAAATGTGGGAGATCACGTTTGCTAAGCAACATGGTAGAAAACCGGGAAAAAATGATATTTCAACTGATGCAATAGCAAGAGATATGTACATCAAATACGCAAAGTAAGAGTTTATTGTTTGACCTAAAAATTTTTCGGTAATAGTTATTACATGTGTTTAGTGAAATTCAAATTATTTCTCTTTTCAAAATGGCTGTATTACGTCTTGGGCCAAGATAATTAACGGCAATTGCTCTAACCCAGTGGTCACTAATGGGTTGTCCAAATTGTCAGTCATACAGAAAAATCAATCACCCACAAAGTTACATACATGGTAATTTATAACAAGCATGAGGTGTATGAAACAGAACATCGTGTTAAAGTGACTAAAGCGTTTTGTTTTTTTGCAAGTATAAAGTAAATTTTATTACCTTACTTATTTCAGAATGAAAAAAGAGAAGGAAAATATACCTGTGGCTGTGGCTGAAAAAGGTAAATCCGTTTGGGGTAAATCCTTGTTGAAAGCAAACACAATGCCCCCTGATATGGATGACCATGTGGAAACTGCTAAGGAAGAAGAGGAAAAAAAAGAAGAAGTAGAGATTGTGGAAGAAGTTCCATCTTACAGGGATAATCTGAAGAGAAATTTGAAAAGTTCGTTCACAAGGCCGCGTTCTACTGCTTTTAAGAAATCGTATCCCACTGAAACTTTAAATTGTGATGAAAATAAAGAAAATGTAAAATTGGTGAACGTAAATGAAGAAATTTCCAAGGATGGTCTTGAGAATAATGGAGTAAAAGTATTAGCTTCACATAATTCAAATTTGGTACCACCACAAACGTGTGATGCTGCGAAGCCAAAAGCATTTACTGCGTTCGGTCAAAATCGAAAGATATTGAACTCTTCTGTGAGTTTGTCCTGGCTCAATGAACAATCGGATGATTTATCTGATCTTATAAACCTGGAAGAAAACGTTAAAAATGAGAAGAAAATGAAGAAAATGGAAGAAGAGATAGGTAACACTTCTGAGATGCCAAGCAAAGATGATAAAACTAATTTAATGAAAGATACTGAACGGGCTGGTTTAGGTGAAATACCTGTTTTTGTAACTGAGAATCCGAGTGTTTCTATGGCCAGTACAGAAAATGAAGCTAGTAAAGATATTTCTACTCTACCTGTTCCATCTAATCCAGTTCAGGCAAAGGACAAAATTTCAGATGATTTTCCTGCAAATTTAAATAAAAGTGAGGAATCCCCACCTGTGAGAATAAAGGGGCAACCTGAGAAAATTGAAAGTGAGGGTATGGAAACTTCTCAGCAGAATGAAAAAGGTGAAATTGAAATAAAGTTAAAAATTAAAATGTTACTATGCAACATGTCTGTATTTAATTTTAATAATGATATCCACTAGCGCAGTAAAACCCCTCCATTTTCTCCCCAAAATGCGCCCATTTTAAACCGCTATTAAAGTAACATTGAATTATAAGAGATGACCCTATGACTTAACTCAAACCAACTGCATTTTTATTTCCATTAATTTTTAAATATTATAATTTTTTTTACATTTCTTCCCCTAAATTTTTTTACATTTAAAAAAATAATAATAAAATACCCAAACTGGGCTACTCCTACTAATGACATTCATTGTACAGGTGCAAAGTCTACTTCAAAAAGTGGTGGGTCGAGTGGAGGAGGTGGTGGTGGTCTCGCTAGCACCAACTTTCGCCGTTTAAACATGAAACAAAAAACATTTAGTAGAAAAGGGGGCCAGGGCCGATTCTTGAGGAAACAGGTGAAAAATTGAGAAAGAATATGTGAAGTGCAATTGTAAAAAAATGTTTGTTATTACTCCTGGTGTTATATTTGTTTTTTTTAATAGATAAAATTTTATTTTCAGGTTTTTCGAGAAAAACTTTCGAAAAAGGGTTTTTCGTTCCGGAGCGGTTGGAAAGGTAGGAGTGGTGGTTCGTCATTAGGTGGGGGTGGAGGGTACAGGGACAGAAGCGAGGATAAATGTTTTAAATGTGGAGAGACCGGTCATTGGGCAAGCAAGTGTACAGGTATTTATGTTTTGGTTTTAAATCACAGCTCCATGATTTGTATCATTGGAGTATAATGTTTCACATTTAGATTATAAACCGTAATTTAAAAATATATTTCTATCATTTTTAGGAAAATTTAAAGGCAAAGCCAAAGAGCAGGATGCAGAAAATAAAGGTATATAATTTTAATTTCAATTTTTCTTTTATAATTTTGACATAAACTGTATTCATAAGCGGATCTAAGGGATATTTGGTGTTAAAAAAATGTTTTTACTTTCAATTTCATCTTACACTTTTTAAACATCATCATGAACTTGTTTTTAGCCTCCTGGGACAAGTTTCTTGAAAATCTTGTTTCCGACCCTGCCAGCGAGCCTTTGTCTTATTCGAGCCAACAATTCCAGCAAACACAAATCACACTGGAGCACGCTGAACCACTGTATACTGAAGATAGTTTCAATGAAGATGAAGTTTATTCAGTTTTAAAGAAGTTTGGTTTCTCCGAGTTTCGAACTGGACAACTACAAGCAATGAAAAGGATATTATTAGGTAAGTGTTTATTATACTACTTTTTTTCACAAGTACTACATGTAACATATGATAATAAATTAACCATAAAGGGTTGCGGAAAATTTTAGGGAATTAATTAGCGCTGTGGGTAAAAAGTTTGGGAAGTTCTGCTCTACTATATTTTAAACTATGTTTTAAAATTTTTTTTAAATTTTTAATCTATCGCAAACCCTGGTATGTTCGAACAGCTTTCAATATGTCAGCAACAAAACTTATTGATTTTCTATCCAGGAAAACCGACACTTCTTGTCCTGTCAACTGGTTCAGGGAAATCTTTATGTTACCAGCTTCCTGCATACATGTATGCCATGAAACGTAGCAGTATCACCCTTGTTATATCTCCTCTTGTATCGCTTATGGATGACCAAGTAAGTTTGTATCTTTATATCATTGATAACTGATCATATGCTATATTTGATAACTGATCATAGCTATTTTAATTTAGCTCTTGGGTTTAAATCTCGTGTATCCGAATACATAAAAAAAATATACAATAAAATGAAAAACCTTGTGTGTATATTTCTATCCTCCAATTTGAAAGCCCCTGGAATATATCTATCTTTTAATATTGGTAGTTTTATGTTAACATAAAATTTATATTTTCCAAGGTACATGGGCTTCCTAAATTTCTACGTGCCACCCGTCTCCACTCAGGCATGACCAAGGAACAAAGAGAAAAATCTATGGTTGAGATACAGAATGGAAATGTAAACTTTTCCTTACTTTTTTAATTTCCTAAAAAAATGAAATTAATTTCTAATTTTTTTACAATAAAATAAACTTTACGCAAATTCCTAAATTGTTTAAAAAACCATGTCATTGTTTTGTATTAATTTACTGCAAGAAAAAAATATAATTAATGACCAGTCTGCCAATTGTTTTACCTTAAACTAATTTTAAGTAAAACTGTATGTTTTTTTTAAATTATAAAGAAAAAAGAATTTTATGTAAAACTTTATTGTGTTCTTTTTAAGAGTAAGTGTGATAACTGTTATACTTAAACCCAAATATTTTTACACAGGTGGATATTTTGCTTGTATCTCCTGAAGCATTGACCTCATGGGCAGGCATGTCACCTTACTACAGTCCTCTTGCAAAACTACCTCCTATATCATTTGTGTGCGTGGATGAATGCCACTGTTTGTCAGAATGGTCTCACAGCTTTAGACCTTCCTACCTTAGAGTTTGCAAAGTAAGATTCTGTTTTTAAAGCAATTTAGGCAGTTTTTTTTACTGTGTTTTGGAAGAAATAGTAATTTTTAGGTATATTATGAAACTTTTTTATTTAAAAGATTACCATTTTTTAAACATTTATATTTAAAAGAATAGGTACTAAATATTTTATTATTTTGCTTAGTATTTTAGCGTGTTAAAATGTTATTTTAGGGTAAAAATCTAGAAAAATATTCTATTTTTTTGTGCCTTTAATTCTTCACCTTGCGGAATGAAATATTGTTATCTCTGTTTAATTATCAGGTTCTAAAAGATCAGCTTGGAATAAAATGTCTGGTTGGTTTAACGGCTACATCTACACGCTCAACTTGTATCTCAGTGGCTAAGCAACTAGGTAAGCGAATCCTATTCCATGTAGGTATCATTATCCTCGCGTGGCTGAAAACCGACAGTCGTTATACCATGGGTGTTTTGTAATGATTCATACACCTTGTGCCAGCTTACAAGTTCCCACGTAACTGTATACATGGTTGTTTTTTTACTGTATTGCTGAAAACTATTATTCTATATGACCTCGTACACAATAAAACAGAATAGAATATACATGTATTTTCCGCAGGTATAACAGACCCAAGACACGGTATGATCTTAAGCATGTCACTTCCAAAGAACTTGTCTCTCTCTATTTCAAAAGACAGATATAAGGATGAGGTACAAAACTATATAAAAATTTTTGTAGATAATTTTTTTGTAGAGGGTTTTTCTTTTGCTTGTAATTCATTAATCTAATTTTTAAATAAGTTTGTTAAATTTTATTGTGTCTTTTTATCTCAGGCTCTTGAAATGTTGCTAAATGGCGACCGATTTCGAAAACTTGACTCTGTGATCATTTACTGCACCCGTCGTGACGAGGTGGCTCGTGTGTCCTCGTATTTAAGAACAAGAATGCAGAGAGAACCAACTGAAGCTGAGGTAAAGTTTTCTAATTAAAGCTGTTTTCCTTAAAAAAAATGTTTGTAATGTGTTTTTAATATATAGTATTTTTTTAAGCTTAAAAAAAATATATATATAGATATAAATAAATTTTCAATGACCAATTCCTATTAACCATTAAATGTGACCCCCAAACCATAAATTTAGAATCCAACTACTATCACACCATCTCACTAATTATATCATATTCATTATAGGCAGAACCTGAAGAACAAATTGTTGAATCAAATTCAAAGAAAAGAAAAAGATCAACAAAACCAAAAAGTAAGGCGTTAACACGCCAAGTGTTATATATAGTCGGACGGGGTAATATTACTTATTACTTAGAAATGTTTTTACCTTTTTTTTCATCCAATGTGGTAGTAAACAAGGAATATTTACAGAATTAAATACCTCTTAAGGTATTGGATTTATGTGCTAAGGATATTCTATCTCACTACACAGTACTATAGAAACTAAACTAAAAATTAACATTTTTATTTTCCAGGCAGTAAAAAGAGAGCTGTTACAATTGAAGCTGATTGCTACCATGCAGGTAAAAAAAATGTTTAATTTGGTGATTTTTATTGCAAACCTTAAATCATTTTATTGTACAGTAACATCCACTAAGGTATATAGTTTTGTGGATATTCGTGTAAGTTATATAATTCTGTAAATATCCTTTGTTTACTACCAAGTTAGGCAGACAGAAGAAAATGAAAACAAACATGTTCTATCTTAGCATATAATAAATATCATTTGTGTTTAATTGTTTTGGTGGCTGCAAAAACAAGCACTTCTTTAACTCATTTTTTCAAACATCACCTATTATATTTCCACACGCCATTCTGTATAGGTATGTCAGCAGCTCAGCGTAGAAGCGTGCAGAAACGTTTTATGTCGGGTAAATTACGAATTGTGGTGGCAACTGTAGCATTTGGTATGGGAATCGACAAGCATGATGTGAGAGCGGTTATCCACTATAACATGCCCAGGTTAGAATAACAGTAGTTACTATTTTAAATGATCTAATAAACCAAAACTATTTATATGCTATACTGTTAGTGTAATATTCCAGTCAGATCAACTGAGTTTTTAATTCAATAAATTTTAGATTAAATTTTTTTTTTAATTTAATTTATTTTAGATAATTTTATTTGCAAAGAAACTTCCTTTAGTAAAACTTAGTCTAAATTTGGGTTAAACATCACAGATCATTTGAGCGTTATGTACAAGAAGTTGGAAGAGCTGGGCGTGACAGGTTACCTGCTGAATGTCATCTGTTTCTTGATGCTGAAGTTAGTGTAGCTGCAGATATGGTGGATTTGTATATATACACCCCTTTTTTATAAGAACATATTTTTAACTATAATACCATTACATGTTTTTAAGCTTGTATGTTCTATAAGGCCTTTCTTCAGAATACGCACAAATTAATAGTTTGTAAAATCTTATCTGTTTTTACAAAATCACCCCTAGTTTTTTAAATCTGCATTCTGCATTATGTATATTTACCACCAACTTCAGGGAGGAGATCTATCGGAACTGAGCCGACATACTTATGGTAAAGGGGTTGATCGATTTATGGTGAAGAAACTTGTCCGTCGTGTCTTTCCTTCATGCAAATGCACTGCGTAAGTAACTTACTTATTCCAATAAATACATAATTGAATCAGCCCAGTCTTTTTTATTGGTTGATTGCAATTTTCAATCTTTTTATACCATATATGTTCCAACATAGAATAGCATAATTTAATTGATGATAATCCTTGCAACTAACCAAAATCCTTAAACAGTAACCTTCTATGACTAAACTGTGAGTCGTGAAACTCTGTTGCGTTCTTTCAAATAATTAAAAGATGTCGCACCTTATTTTGTATTTTTACTTAGCCAGCTCTTTATCCCACATACTAACCCCACATTATTCCCTTTTTTATTAATAAATTTAACTTTAGCAATAAATGTTGTTAATAAATTTCTATATCGCTGGTATACAATTTTCAAAATGCGTCTCAACGATTCTTGACTGTGACCTTTTTTATTTGTTGATACATTCTAAACCAATGCACCAGTAAACCTTGAATAAAATCAATATTTAATATTAATATGTCAGTCAATGTTAATCCTGTGTTGAAGGTCAAATAAAGAATGTGTTGGACATTATTCTGCTATTCCTATTGATGCAATTATACAGGAATTGGATATAACTCGTGAAGGTTAGTTTTCTGTTTAATATATAGTGGGGTGGGAAAAGATTGGACACCTTTTTATTCTATTTTCATGTACCATTTGGAAGTAAAGAAAAAGCCTTTAAGCATTAAAACAAAAAAGTTAAAAAAAACAAATAAAAAAACAAAAAACGTTTCATAACCAATAACCATTCCCATAGACCATTGGTTAGTTGTTTAAAACACGATTAGGGTATTTAAATATTATGTGCTAAAGGTGTTTCATCTTACCCTATATTTTAGGAGGTATATAACTGGTGTGGTGTGGTTATGCTAATTGAAAACCAATTCCTATCTTAGGTCACATATGCTATTATTTATTTTTCTTAGAATATTTAATAAAAATCCACAAATATTGGAGCAGAGATATAAAAGATTTTTATGTACTGGTTTTACATTAATTTATAATTTTTCTAATTTATTTAAATACCAAACGCACATATTACAGCAGAGATAAAATGGTTTATTTCAAAATGAATGAGTTATAAAACAGACCAACCATAAAATTGACATATTATATATTTTAACTTAAAATTTGTTCTTTTTTATTACATCGTAGTACAAACAAATAATTACATTACAGGTTTTATTAAAAAAATAATATATGTGTAAAATAAAAGAGACAAAAAATGTGTACGTATATATCAATACTGAGTTTAAAAAAATATTTCATCACAGTTAAAATTCAAAACACCTGTTATAAAAATCCATCAAATCTGTATAGTAAGACATGCAGTTATTATGAAAACAAATTCTTAAAAAAAAATTTACACAATTCATTTTACTTTTTCACTGAAGTTTTTAAGATTCTAAAACTGTGGTTGAATTCAAATGCTTATTTATGAAATTATAAAAGAGGGTCCAACTAAATTGTGAAGAAATTCTTTAAACACATAAAAATCAGATGTTCGGCAATAAACATGGTTATTTCATGCACTGATTTTTCACCAAAAAATGTCATGCCTAATGTTTCACCAAAAATTTCATGATTATTTTTCTCCCAAAAATTTGTGTTACTCATTCACTCATAATACACAGCGTGAACAACCACTACAGCAAAATGTGTTGCAGTTTTACATTCAACTGTAACGTGTCCATCTGTGCTGGTGTCCCACAACCCCCTGCTTGCTATTAATAAGCCTTGTCCTTTACATTCACCAACAAATGCATTAACAACAAACTTGTACCTGAAACGGCAAAAACCTAATTAATCAAGGATTCAAGGCCAGTAAAAAATATAAAATGAGTAATTATAACTGTATCAGTTTTACAAAAAAGACAATTTTTTATGGGAACTAGTTTTGGGAGTTTTACACTAAAAATGCATAGAAGAGTAAACTGTGTAAATTTACAATAAATTTTTGTTTAGACTTAATCTAGAAAATGCAACTATTTTTTTAAAAAAATTAAAAAAAATAATTTTTTAAGGAACTCTAGTTTTGGGAGTTTTACACTTAAAATGCATTTAAGAGTAAACTTTGTAAATTAAAAAAAAAATTATATATATCATACTTAATATAGGAAATGGTAAATTTGAATCTTACCTATCCATGCCCAGTGTTTTAACTTTGTCAGTTACTTCACTCACAAGTATTTTTGCCAGCCTTCCCCCTTCTGACGAATCAGATGCTTTGCTCCACTGTTTGAATCCTTTCTCTGTAAGATCACACTCAAACAATTGAAATTCCTTAACATATATTTGCTAATCCCAGTACTACGTTTGTCTAGCAAACAGACACTCAGATAGTGTACATAAAGAATCTGGTGTTATGGAAAAGTAACCGACTAAAATCAAGTCTAATTTATTGTATAATAACAGAGTTGTTTCACCTAAATTGCCACGTTTAGCCAGAATATATAACTCTTTCATTAAACAATTGGTTGAACTTGATTTTGTCTGTTACCTTTTTTTGTAGCACTAGATCCTTGTATATTTCTTTACAAAAGAATCATCTAACTCCATGAACTTGGGATCAGGGTTTTTTGCGGAGTTTATGACAGTGTACATAAAAACGTTCAATATTTAAACTGTACTCACTTCTTTCACCGGTCTTTGTCATGTAATCCGTTTCGGCCAAAATTTCGTCCAGAACCTGAAGAAAAAAGCACAAAAACATTCCAGTCACCACAACACGTACAAGTTAAACTTCTCACCTCCTGAGCTGCTTTGCGGACAATATGAGCTTTAAACTGTTTCCCTTCATCCGGTTCAAGCTTGTATGTATTCTCCACTTCGATCTTAGGTTGTGGGGCAATCGGCAAACCAGTAAAAGTTGTCAGTGCGTTGGACTGCTCCCATAAAACAGAAAACATCCATTGCAGCAGGGTTTTAGTTTTCAAAGTAAAAAACAAGCAAATCGCCATTACTCTCTATCTTTTACCAGTACACAAATGCTGTTTAATAATTCATGAACTTTTCCCTCGCCTTCTCCATTACCCACCACCTTATCTCATCAATGCTAACAAGAACTATGCTCACCTGGAGGGAAAATATTGACAAATTACGACTTGTACGTCTTGCATTGATTGGGTTTATAGAATACCTCCTATGTGAAGGTGGTACAATCATCACTGAATGCCTACGATCATGACCCTGTGTTAAACATCATTTAGTTTTGGTTGTTTTGCCACAAAAATGATTTACTCACTGAAGGGTTGCTGATTCTTGGCAGTGGTGTTTCAGGCAATTGCTTCAGAATCCCAGTTTTTTTCAGGTCTGTAAATAATAATTACAGGGTTATCTAAAAAGCCAATAACCACATAAAACTACACATCAACCGCTATATTGATTTATATGTTCAAAGCCTATTAAAACCATGATAGATTGACATTTGATAGACATGAGATATGTTATGCTGATTCTACCAACACTAAAAGTGTCGATTTGGATGTCTTATCACACATTGTAATTAAAAATATCAAACTCTATAAAAACAGACGAACTTGCAAGCGCAACAGCATCCACGCTATGTCTTCTGCCAATAAACCTGTTACTTCCATCCATTTTCACAGGTTTACAAACAATAATAAAAGACGGGAGTTTTTTCCCAAGTTGTAAGTCTTATAATCTTTCCTCAGTTCTTAATTTAGCTCTGTGTAGCAGCTCACTGTCAGCAGGAGACAGTAATTAAAGTCTGTTGCTGGTTACCGTATCTTCACTGACCTTTAAGACTTTCGTCAAGTCGCCAAAGTTAATAGTTAACTGAGGTATTTTTTATTAGATTGACGTTTTGAGCTGCCAGGCTAAATTTGCTATAGAGACGGGAGGATTTATTGCACCTTTACAAGCTTTACTCCTCTGTGTCTACTACCACGCACCTTTTTCTTACTGTCTCTTTCTTGCAGCATAGGTAATCAGTTTATGCTTCTGAAATTTTTTATTGATTCTGAGGCTACGAATATGAAACAGTCATGAAATCAATTGGTTAAAGTGTTTTACTGATCCAGCAATAAATCTAAGTGCTCTGTTTATTGAAAAATAAACTCAGTATGTTATATATCGGTAAAATCATTAAAATTCAAATGACCATTTAAGCATGTAATTGGAACATAATGGTCAATGCTCACCTGCTGTGCGATTACAAACGGCCAGATTAAAAGCTTACCTGGTCCTTTCAATGTCATTGTACTCAAATATGACAAGCCCGTCTTTAAATTGCTTCTGCTTCATTTACTACACTTGTAGTAGGTGCTGTGAACTATAAAAAACCAAGGCAACCTTTCTCCTCCATTTTCTGCATGATGTAAATCAGAAGTGGATTAAATTAATTCCAGTTTCAACAATCCACGCCATTTCCAGTGCTTCTTGTTTGCTTAGGATCAAAAAATACCTCGTGTAGCGTGGGTTTTATCCTTGGTCAAGCATTCAAGGGCTTCTCCTGTACATCTGAGACTCAAGTGCTTTATTAATATCATATTCACAAATATTTCAATGAGAATTCCGTTTTTGGCCATGGGAACAGTTTGGTGGCTATAGAGACAGTTTAAACCCCTAAATTTACTGAACTAAAGTTAAGATTAGGAATTAGTAGATTTTTAACTGTCTGTCATATCATTATTTTATATTTAATTAGGTGTTGAGACCTTACTTTGTTATTTGGAGCTTGATGGATTGGTCAATGTATTTCTTCCCACTGAGACAAAATGTCGTATTCACTGTTATGGAGGTATCCCGCAGATGCAGAAAACTATTTTGAAATGCTCTGCTGTTGCTGCTGCAGTAAAAATGAAAGGTAACAAGACATTTATTGCAAAATTTAAAATTGGTAACATCAAGTATAAATTATTTTTTTTGGAAAGTTTAATTTGAAACTTATGTTATTAGAAAAAGATGAGCTTAGTGGAAATGAAGTGGAATTTGCTTTAGACAAGGTACTATTTAAAAACATTCATTCCTTTAGTATCTACTGTTATTAAAGCTGTTCTTTCTAGGTTGCAAATGAGTTATGTCTTGATATTGTCAACTTAAAAAGAAATCTTCGGCAGCTAGAATGGGACACCACACTTTCTGAAGGTAAGAAAACGATTTTGTTTTGTACCAACTTAATATTTTAACAAGCTTGTTTTCAGAACCTGGAAAACGTGGTAAAAGTGGAGTTTCAGTCGATTTTTCGGATTTATCTTTCCTAATTCACACAAAACAATCAACATCGAATGAATTTCTGGATGAAGTTACAGCAAGTTTACACACGCGTATTATGTCACAAGAGAAAAAGGAAATAGCTCAGCTAAAAACATGTTTTAATGCGATGCAAAAGTATGTACTTGTTTACTGTTGCTAAAAAGCATTTTGAATGTAATGAATCAATATAAATATTATACCTGTTTTGTAAATTAGCTCTCCGGCAAATTTTTTTCCTAATTAACCTAAACCGTATCAGCACTTTGTGCATCTGACTGCCTTTTTCACCCTGATAAAGACAACTTGAATAGGGCATTAAAAAACATCGAAGAAAAATTCTTGATAGAGGTGCTAATTTGCAAAAAATATCTTATTTATTTTTGTAGCATAAAAGATCTTTTTTCAATAGATTTTGTTACCCTAATGCTGGTTGTTGCATGGATGATTTCACCTCCCCTCGAAGTGAGCAATTAAAAGAAGTGATTGATGCTTATTTCCAAGAAGAGGAAAACAGCAAAAGTGATGATCAACCAGAACCAGTAAGTTATGGTGTAGAAAATTTGGCTTCAGCCAGTGCAAAACAAAATAATTATTTTTTTGTTGTTGACATTTTTATGTTTTCTAATTATTTTCTATTGTAATCGGTAATTCAAAAGTAAACTCATGTTATTGTTGCAGTTACAAAGCTCAGATGAAGAAGAAATTCGGTCAAGTGTTCGACAATTCTTATACGTTCATGGTCAGTATGGTTTGCAGCTAACCAAACAATTCTTTACATAAATAATCTTGTTATGCTGTATTTATACACAAACCCTACTTAGGTTACGTATTACTTCTGCAGTGTGAATGCATAAATGTAACTTACTTTCCCTCCTGTGGCGAGCTTACGAGTTATTACATGTGTAACTTAGTGGGAAATTATTTTTTTAAGATTTTTTATATACGTGTACTACTAATGACATACATTGTGAAAACGTAGTAAAATTTAACTTAAATTACTTTATTAGGTGGTGACTTGGGTGATAAAGTTACAGGGAGGGCTATTGCTCGAATATTTCATGGCATTGATAGCCCTTGTTATCCCGCAAGAAACTGGGGACCAGCAAGAAGATTTTGGAGAAGCAAGCTTAATTATGATTTTAACACAGTCCTAAAGTTAGCAACAGAAGAATTGATAAAATTTCGATAGATATTTTTTATACTTAGTGCAGATATTTTTACATCTTTGTATTTTTACACTGTGCGCTTCTTTTTCACTTAAATAAAATGAAAAATATATGAATGAATGTAACATACTTTATCCTTACATAGCCGAAAACGACAGTCGTCATGTAAACCACAATCGATATTCTGTTTCATACACCTCGTGCCAGCTTATGAGTTACCAAGTATATAACCTTGTGGGTGATGGGTGATTTTTTAAAAATTGTATTATGTGTGGCTGATAATTTGTACAACACAGTAGTGAACACTGGGTTGGAGCAATTGCCGTTAGGTCTTTCCCAAGGTTCCACATTGGGTAGCCTACCAGCGACGAGCCTTGAGCTCATTACCTATGGTTATAGACAGCCGCGCTAACTGTGTCACAGCGCCAGACCAATATAAAGTCTAGTTATCCCAAAATTGCAAATAGAAAATGAATTATATTTACAAGAGACAGTCTTTTTGCAAATTTGGAACATTTAAAAAACAAACAAACCTAAAATCGTATTTTTGGCCGACGTACCAGCTGTTATCTGTTTAAATTCAGAACACGTGACACAACTTGGGGATGTAAACAAATTTTGTTTTTGGTGTTTGTCGCGTACGGTGATGCTTGGTTTAGTTCAGCGTTGTGCGTGCAGGTTAGTAAGTTATCATTCTAAGCCACTGTCTACTCAACTGAACAAAATGAAAGTGAATTTATTGCCAGCGCTTGAAGATAATTACATGTATTTGCTAGTGGATGAAAAAACAAACGAAGCCGCAATCGTGGATCCCGTTGAACCGGATAAAGTTTTAAAAGCACTTGAGAAAGAAGGCGTTAAATTGACGACCATTCTTACAACGCATCACCACTGGGACCACGCAGGAGGAAATAAAGAATTGATATCAAAAGTCGGGGCATCTAATCTTAAAGTATATGGCGGAGACGATCGTATTGATGGAATTACAACGAAAGCGGTTGAAGGCTTGGAGTTTAATGTCGGTAGTTTAGAAATTCGTTGCCTCTTCACGCCGTGTCACACAACTGGTCATATTTGTTATTTTGTAAAGAATCCAAACACACCTGCTGTGTTTACTGGGGACACACTGTTCGTTTCTGGCTGTGGAAGGTTTTTTGAAGGCACAGCAGAACAAATGTATTCTTCCCTTGTTAAAAAACTATACATCCTCCCCCCAGCTACACAAGTATACTGTGGGCATGAATACACAGTCAGCTCACTTAAGTTTGCACAGTTTGTTCAACCCAATAACCAGCATGTATTGGAGAAGCTGAACTGGTCCATCAAGCAAAGGGAAAATAATCAACCTACTATTCCATCCACTATAGCAGAGGAAATGTTATACAATCCATTCATGAGAGTCGAAAATGAAGAGTTACAAAAACGCTGCAAGACCTCTACACCCGTGGAAACTATGAAGTTCTTAAGAAACGAAAAAGATCATTTTAAAGCGAATGTTTAAAATGAAAAATAAATTTTGCTTACTTACTTTTATTTTCATAAATTTGTAAATACATAATTATGTACATAATTCTAATTCTAAACTGTAATCACTTTATACACGTTATCAATTTGTAAAAATGTGACCAGAAAAACAAATTTGTTTTGGAGAACAATATGTTTTAAAATATCTAATCTGTATATTAAAGTAGTCCAGGCATTGTTCAGAGTTCAGACTGAAGTTGTTGCATACTTGTACCATGTTTTTCTTTGATATCTACTGTTCAAGTTAACTATGCGACGTAGTTTACAAATAATTATTTTATTATAGGCTGTAGCAGTCCTCTGCCATTCATAGAAAATGGGTAAAACTAGTCGTAAAACTAAAGCTAAAAAAAAAGATTTCAATAAAGTGAAGCTGAAGGTTGGAAAAAAGAAGCCAGCAGCTGAAAATGCAACCGACACTGCATTTAAATCTCAGTCAATATATATTCCTGATCAACTGAAATCCCAGGAAAATATTTCTGTGAGATACATACTTTATCCTGTTACATATTCGAAATCTTTTCAAAAAGTGTTACAACCTTTTTAAACTTTTTAAATCAAAAAAATATTCAGGTTGAACTGCTGACTCATCGAAAACAAAGTGTTGAAGATTTGCTGAGTCATTTAAACCACTTCAGTCCGACATTTCGCTACCAAGCTTTAAACGGACTGAAAGAAATATTTAGCAACCATGGAAATAAAGGAACAATCAATGCAGCGAAGATCTGTGAGCGTGTCATTCGATCTGTGACAGATGTTGATTCAGAAGTTAGGTAATTTTTAAAAACAACTGTTAATATAAATATTCAGCACATATATATATATATATGAGTTGTGAGAATGCCCCCCTCCGCTAGTCCAGAAGTTACATGTTCAACGCTCGCCACTGTTACCATTGTGGTAACTGTGGACATATTTGTCCTTAGTCAAGACACCTAAAGGGCAATTGCTTTAGTTCAGTGGTCAATACTGGTTAATCAGGCATGATATATTCATTAGAACAATAAATACAATTATTAATAAAATTCAACCCTGTATGTTTGTTCAGTAATCCTTATCATCACATAGCCCAAGTATCAATAAAACAAGTTTTCATTTTTATTTTAGGAAAGCGTGTACTTCACTTCTGTGGCACATATTTTCCACTGTACCAGAGGAACAGATGAGTCCAAAATTTCCACTGATCCTCTCGCATTTATATTGTGCCATGTCTCATATTTCCAAAGATGTTCAACAAAATTCTTTAAAGGTAAAAATTTACTCATTGTTTTATCCTTACATTCTACTGAAACATTTAATCATTGCCGATACCATTTAATCATTCCCGATATAATGCAAATAAATGTTCAGGTTTTACTACTTAGTGTTTAGCACATGCTGCAGATGTAAAATCTTGTTCATTAACCTGTTTGTAGTTATCAGCCTAAAACTTAATATTTTCTATTCTTTTTTATTAATGCCCATAATATGTATATATATATAATATATACATATTTTTATTTCGTTTAACTATATAGGCCTGAGCTTTATTTTTTGACGCAAAATCTTTTTTATATATCTATGTATTTCTACCAGAGTAAAATCAGTTTAGTTCATTAAAAAATATTATTATTTTTCCCATTACTTGTTCATTTGTATGTTAGGTGGTAGATCTGTGCTTTCAATTCTACCCAAACTTAGTTTGTTCCGAAGAAAATCGTCCGACATTGCTACAGCATTTCATTGAGCTTATATCTTCCAAGCAAGGAGAGAAGTCGGCCAATTCTCGCATTCTAACAATGAATCTGTCTAAAAAGGAATCTGCAATTTCTTGGAGAATAAAAGTCCTTAAAAGACTTTGGGTTTTGTTGAAAAGAGAGTCTGTTAATAAGGATTTGAAACCAACTGACTTTGTAGACCATGTGTGTTGGGATTCCGATGAAATAGGTTTGCATCTTGTTCCAACACTCAAAAGGCAGCACGGGGTGTTATTAAGGTTGGTGGTATTTGATTAACATACCTATTTGCACTTAAATGCTTAAAAAATATCTTTAGGATTAAAAATATGTTTAAGATTTAGAAAAAAATTTATTTAGGTACAGGAATTTTAAATGGCTTTTTTTCGGTAGTGTTCATCTGCAATGCTAAAAGTTAGTTTGTGAGATAGACTATTGTAGTTTTGTTTCTGTACATATATATATATATATATATATAATAACTGAGATTATTTTTACTTTAATTTAAAACGAGTGTGTATTAGAAATTTGGAAGCTTCTTCCCTTGTGAAAGTTCATCAACAAAGCACCATGCAAACTATCTCTACTGTTCTACCCCTGTTGTTTCAATGCTGGCTTGAAGTGTCAGCTACTGGTATACTTACCAAAGATGAGGAGACAGTCACTACCATGACCCTTGTCATGAACATTACATTAGAATTATGCAAATCATTTCAAACTAATCAAGATGGAGTAGCTTCTCAGAAATTGGTTAGTAAAAATTCAGATGTATTTTTAAAATGAGACAGTGTTTATTATCTATTTTGTTACTTTTGCTACCAGGCATAATGTAAATATTTTTTTAGTGGCTTTTCTGGTATAAGACATAGTGTGTTTTTGTTTTTTTAGATAAAGTGTTGAAAATACACTTTGTTTTATATATTATCTATTCTATATTGGTAAAGTCATATATATAAAGAAGCCAATGATCTGAGATTTCTGCCTCAGATGGGCCATTACTATTTTGTATAAATGTTTCTTCTAAAATTTATAGACATAAATGTTTTTGCTTATTTTTTTTTTGAAAAACTCTGTAGAAAAAAACTTAAATAATTTCTTGGTTTTTATCGTGTTTTTTGTTTTTTCTTCACAGCGAGAATGGATTTATCAGAATTACTTGACCAGTTTCAAAAAATATTTCTTCTCTAATTTTCCATTTGAGCAATGGGAGGCAGTGAGTTTGATGCCCAAGAAAAAGAAGAAACAAACTTTAAAACCGGTCAGTTTGGTTTTTCGTAAAGTTTTACATATATATATAGATATATTGTAGAGTAGGGTGGGGAAGGTGGGAGTCGTGGGACATGTTTTAATTTTCTTCCTTGTTCAATTGGTAGTAAACAAAAAATATTTGTATAAATTTTTAAATATCTCAAAATGAGGGTTGTTAGTTGCACAATCATAAAGATTTATGCACTTTTTGGATGATCATCATATAAAAAAATCACAAATTAGCAAAAAAAACAAAATGTTTGGTTTTATTTTATTTCTGTTATTAATTACAGGATGTAGATTTGCTTGGTGTAAATCTTGCTATTTGTGAGCTTGCTGCATTATATCCACCTGAGCCAATGCAAAATGATGAAAATTCTTCTCCAAGTTTAGACTACATAACTCAGCTTCTCCAAAATGCAGCGGATTTTCGTAACTTGGAAACCAGGGTTTTAAAACAAATTTTAACATGCATGGATTGTATCTTAACGAAAAACTCAATACAAGGTAACTTTTTTCTTAGTTTTATGAACAATAAATAAAAAAATGTAACTTGTTTGATCCTGGCAAGAAAGCATGAAATGAAACGACAGTCGTTATAACACAGGTGTTTTGTTTCATACACCTAGTGCTTGCACAAGCTACCATCTACCACCTATGTTTTTGTGGGTAATTGTTTGTGTTTGTGTATGACTGACCATTTAGGCAACAAATCAGTGGCTGCAATTTTCTGAAACCTTTTTTATCAGACATCGGAAATGAAATCTCTTCATGTTTACACCACTACACTGACACTCTGCCAAAATGTCACTCACATCGAACATTGATTGTGGAATTTTTGATAGAACATTCTGGAAGTACTGATGGGTATGATATTAATATTTACAATTAACATACAATCACCTGTTAAATTTGAAATTTTGTTTTAAAAGGAAAAATAAATTTATAATAAAAAATTAAAAAGTTTTATTTTTGGTAAGATAAATTATTATTTCAGATTAGATTCTGGATCTTTGTTGTCATCATTGCCAACCCAGTTAGTTGACATTTTGAAAAACATTGCAAGCCAGAAGGGAAGTGGCTGCAAATTACAAAGTGGTAAGCCCTATAACTGTAACATCATTTTATACTAGGCCATTCACTTTATTACATAATTACAAGGCAAGTCTTATAATGGTAATTAAGTAGTTAAGACTGCTCGCCTCTAGACTAGAGGTTACAAGTTCAAGGCTTGTCTCTGCTACCATTGTATGTGTATGTGTCCTTGGGCAGGACACTTAACAGCAACTGCTGCAACCCAATGGTTCCTTTAGGCTTTCCAAATAGTAAAAGAATGTCAAAGTTCTGAAAAGTTACATTTATGTGGTAAGTCGTCAGCAGGGGCTGTAATGTATAAACTGAACACACAGGTTAACTTATAACGTCAAATGAGTATCATTCATTTATTTCATATTCTTTACAGATGCCTCCACAGTTCTACACCCAACCATGCGTTGTATTAAATGTCTTTTGCGAAGAAAGCACCCGGGAAATTTACATAATTTGCAGGAAAATTTTTTAACTTTGATTTCAACTATAACGAAATTGAGTGCAAAACTTTTCTGCCAAAGTGGAGTTTGTAAAACTTGCAAGCAGTTTCAGGTACTAGTCATTTGTTTAACATCTTACCATGTTTTAAATGTTCCTATTTTTACATGACTTGGCATTTGGGTGAGGCTGTCAACCTCTCAAGCTTAAGGTACTAGGTTTGGGGCTTGATGCTGTCACCATTATGTGTCAAGGCGACAAGCTTTTGACAAGTTGTTCAAATCGTCAGTCATACAGTAGACCATTCTCGTTTTAGGGTAAATAGGTTACAATCATTTATTCGGTGTGTTTTGTTTAACAGCGAGAAATTTTCCAATCATGTATTCCATATCTACAAGACATCGATGAAGGAATGACATCTAGTTTATTTCACTTTTGCTTCAGTGAATTTGTGTGTCAAGAGAATATATGTTATGTCATTGACTTATTGGCGCAAAGACTTGACTCTTCATGTCACGATCAAACTTTAAGAACCAATTCTGAAAAATTAGGATTCCTGCAATTTTTGTTGTGCTCGGTAATTGGTAAGAATTCAAACTTGTTTATATTTAGTGAATCATTTTAGTGATGTATGTAAATAAAATAAAGCTCGATGATTAGTAAAAAAAATGCATAAAAAGTTTCACAAATTTTAATAAGGACTTCATCTCAGGTTGCAGAAAAGATGATTTATGCCCAAAAACTAAAGAAATTGATTTTGTGCCAGAAGAATGGAAAATTGTTAAGCATGAAATTGTTTCCATGCATGCAACCAATCTGTTGTTCAGGCTTTGCTCAAGTGACAACAGAGTTGTTTCTATTGTCCGGAGTTTCTTATCATTATCCGTATTTGTAAGTTTTGTCTTTATTTCAACATCAGTGGTTCAAAGCTGTTGTACAGTGGGTAGCACTTGCATCAGAACTAAAGGATGTTGCCACCTTTGTTTAAGCATGTGTGTCTTTGGGTAAAACACTCATAGCTCCAACCCAGTAGTCACTTATGAAAAGCCAAAATTGCCCGCCATACAGAAAAGAAAACCTAAAAGAGTAATGAGTTTGTAATTCTAACTAAACTTGCACGAGGTGTATTATTAGTACTAAACCATGTTATAAAAAAATGTCATTGTTTCGCCGTCTGAAAATATAAATTAATGTTCAATAAAATAATGTTATTTTCAAACCTTTTCCAGACCACCGGCCCCCCATCCTTAAACATAGTAACATGGGTTGGCTTGTTTAAACTTGGAATTGTTTTCTCTACAACTAACTGTCTCACAGGTAAAAATTGAATAGATGGAACTTAACTAGTTATTACCCTTGCGGAAAAACATGAGGCATTAACAGGGTTGTTTTGTTTCATACACCTCGTGCCCTCTTTATTTTAACTTTGAGTCTTTTCTTAAACATGTTTTTTAAATGTTTTTTAAACTATTTTAGGTTTTTAAAATAAATTTGGTCAACTTGCATCTTAATTCAAATTATTCTAGGTTTGGAAAATAAATTTGGTCAACTTTCATCTTACTGCTTAGTGCGGTGCTTGAGCAATGTAGATACATGTGAGAGGATGGTTGAAACTTGCACAGATTTATTATGCAACTCGGACTCAATCTTTCGTTGCTGTCTTCTTAATCTATTTGGTAACTCCTA
Source organism: Ciona robusta (assembly GCF_009617815.1). NCBI lineage: Eukaryota > Metazoa > Chordata > Ascidiacea > Phlebobranchia > Cionidae > Ciona > Ciona robusta. The sequence continues at coordinate 8,571,566 of NC_143237.1, forward strand.
CTATAATCTAACTCTAACAGATAGTTTTAATAAGTTACCATGGTTGTTTGTTTATATTGAATTTGTATAAAATGCTCCAGACTGTACATTTTGAGATTAAACATATTATTCAGTTTGTTTGTAAAATATTTATTAAGTTTTTTATCATTGTGGCCTCTATAAATAAACATATTCAATCTTAATGTAAAAATTTAATTTCAGAAAATCCATCTTCTGTTAGTTGTATTACGGTATTACTTCAAATCCCAAAGCTCCATAAATCGTTTCAACAAGTCATTTCATTGATTTCAGATTATATTGATTCTTTAGAGGTAAGCTTGTATTGGTGGTTGTTGTATACTATATACTAATAATAGCTGACAAGTTGTGCGATCTGATGTTTACTTTATCAGTTTATATTTAAATACAAAAGCTATTCTACACTTTTGGCTGTCAAAACAAGTTTAATGGAAACTCAAAACTTATCATCTAAAATGGCTTAACTCTGTAAAACTCTTTTATTAAAGTGTTTTGGGTACCATTTTTCGCCATAAATGGCAAATTTTGCACAATTTTTAGCATTAAAATTCGGAAAATCGTAGCTCTAAAAAAATACTGTTTTTTTGTGGGTACTTCTAAAAAAAAATACTAACCTGCTTATTAAAAACAAGTAGAATCATACTTTTAACGAAATTTATTTATTATAGGCCACTGAATGTGACCAAAAAGAATTGCAAAAACTTAAGTTGACCGCAAGTTCGCTAAACTTATTTCAAAATAAGTCAAATTTTCAAAGAAATAATAAAACATGAAAGTTGCTTTGAAAGAATGTTTGTCGTTTAGCAGATATTTTTGTGAAGTATTTAGTGAAGAACGGAGCATACTCTTTTAGAAACAGCAGCAGTTAAAAAATAAATAAAAGAAAAAGGAAAAACAAAAAAGTAATAAGTAGTCAGTTGCAGGTTTTTGTTTCAGTTTCTGTTGTTGTTACTTTCTTTAAAAATGCAATCAGATGCATGCGTTCAGAACGCTTTGAAATTCCGGCAAATATCATTTTTGTGCCTGTGGATAAAAGACATCTCAATGCAGAATATTAAAAAGTAGTGTTTTCAGTTTTACCCACCTGGAATATATTTCCTTGGGTTGGTCAAGTAAATATCCAGAGTTTCTTCATTCCAAATTATTCCTGTTTTTAGAGGCCTGAATTACATATACAATAAATAAATACGATTGATAAACCTTTTTCTGTGTTTGACACAGTGTATGTGTAGCCTGGAGAATGACCAGTGCGTCTTCCAATCAGACCAAACAGGTTTGGACCTGTTAGAGAATAGACTTGTTTATGCATTTTTCCTCACCAATAGGTGTGCAACTTTATTTTATTTACAGCGCGAAATATATTAATAAAACAAAGGATTGAATTACCAGTTTTGTGTTTTCCATTATCTTCGTAGGTATGGCACTGCTTACACTTTCGTATGAAAATCTTTTTTCCTTTTTCGATATCTCCAGTTTGACTTGTCTCATCCATGCAGTACAAACTAATGCAAAACACTACACACCTAACTATTTACACAGCGACAACTGGTAGCTCTATCATCATCTAAATACAAAAACTACATTGTGAAAAACAAGCAGCTGACTTGAAACAAACAGCTAAAATGAAACTACGGTTTTTATTAATAGTGTTCTTTCTTTAATAGTTACAACCCAAACTGGTTTGCCTTTTTTATTGGTTGGGTCGCAAAAATTTAAAAAATCTTGTATGCCCACAACTAGTCTAAAATACTTGCAAACATTAGATTTGGTTCAAGACAAAAATTGTAGAAGCAATGTGTTTATATATACTCAGCACATTCATTATTAAAGTTTCTAACAGTTTATTAACAAGTTCTAAAATCCAAATTTACACGGCAAAATTTAATTTTAAAACAGTTCACTGTAGAAGAACCTAGTTAGATAAATCATAGTGTACAGACAATGTATAGATGAACATGTTTATATCCTGAATTTGTTTAACTGATAATACAACAAGATATTATGAACGACAAGGAAAATTTGGCTAACACAAATAAATATGATGAACAGTATGTAGCAACTACTTTGTAGCATCCTTAAGAAAAGCGATGAGGTCAGCTCGTTCTCCCTTTTTCTTAATTCCAGCGAAAACCATTTTGGTTCCTACAAAATGTAATAGTTAAAAGTTGTGTAAAGCACTAGTGTAACTACCTAATTTTATAAATGTTTTGTTTTTTTAAATTAGAAAAATTTGGATAACAGATTAAAACTTTGTGTAAAGTTTAGTTACCTAAAAATTAGGGTAAAAATAGTAAATACTATCACTGAATTATAAATAGTTTAGGTTTGGGGTAAAGGTAAAATTTTATGTTAAACATTTTCCTATTTTGTATGCATTATTAATCAACTAGGGTTGTAGTTTATATATTTAAAGATCTCACCTGGAATATATTTAGCTGGGTTTGTCAAGTAAACATCAAGTGTATCTTCACCCCAGATCACTCCTGAAGATAAAACAAAAGATTAAAAATGATGGATAATATAAAATGCAAAGTCCAGATTAGAAGTTTGTTCCTGGGGCTTGGAATATTTTTTTATTACAATTTTAGCACGGATTCGCTCAGATTTGTTCTGAATTTATTTCATATAGGACAAAATTGATTACAAGCGACATACAGGCATACTTTCTTTAAAATTATCAAATTTGCGTAATTTGTGGGTAAAAAAATTCAGTTGAGATGATTTTTTTTCAATCTCTAATAAACTTAACCAATATTCCAATACCCTTACCCTTGTCTCGGTTTTGGTCGGTGTAATCAAATCCTGCAACTTGTCCACTTTGTCTGCCAAACAAACCATGCAAGGTTGGACCTGTAAATAGAATCCCCGGTAAAATAAATCAGCCTTTCATACAGTGCAAAATCAAAGTCTTACCAGTTTTGTTGGTACAATCAGAGGTGTAGGTATGACACTGTTTGCATTTTTGAATAAAGATTTTCTTTCCTTTTTCAACATCTCCAGCTGCTGCTTTTTTGCCCATTTTTAACTTAAAAGATTCAGTACAGAAAATTAGAAATACAATTCACCTTATGTGATTCTAAAAACAACTTGTTTATTTAAATTAAAACTTATTAGGTTTTCAACCGGATTGTTTTACCACAAATGACAATGTGGTGTAATAATTGGTAACGTTTTAAACCAGAGATACGGTATATAAAAAATCTCTCAACGAGTCTGTCTTTCAATACATTTGATCACGCTCTACGCTTCAAATTGAACTGAATACCATACGACTGTGCTGAGCTACCATATATACGTATTTGAAAACTGTGCTGTCAACACTTTGGACATTACAGCTGCAGTAACAAACACGTCAAACAGTGATAACTTTTCAACACCCAGCAAGCGCCCGCTCACTATGACCGACTAGTACAACTACTACGACTGAAGGTCGTTCAGTGATTGCGTAATCGCGCACACGCGCCGGTTTCTATGTGACGTCATAATTTCACGGTGTTTGCCTTTTCCAATTTTTTAGAAATATTATTTATTAACATTGCGATTGATGTACACATCCTTAAAAAAACTGTTAATTAAAAACCCCAAAATTTTTCAAATCCTAGCATAGACTATTTTAGGACTTTGCTGTTACAATAGAAGGTTAAATAATGCAAAATATGATAGTTTACAAGCAGTAGAATAAAGTGCTGTTATTTTTTCCCGTGTTATGTGTCGTCTTTACTTCGCTGTTTCCAAATATTGCATCATACGATGCTGCCACGCCACTATTGAAGTCATGAAAAACGTTGTGACGTCAGCAATTCATTCAACAGGAAAACGGGTACCGCGCGCTCACTGGTCTATGTAATGGTGCAACATGTTATATACTAGATAGGGCTTTACGATTTACAAAAGGGTGGTTATTCGAAGACCCACTATAAAAATACACCGTTGGAGTTTTATTTATTCGTCATTAAAAAGTCAAAAATTAAACTAGTTTAAAATGTAAACTTCGATCGGTTCTATCATTCCTTGTACATTATACTTTAGTTTATTATGAACATGTCTAACTCTTGTTTAGCTAAACGTCTCCACTAACTTTGGTTTAGTCAAGCGATATAAACAGGATATAATATGCGTAATCTATTGTGGTAAGGTTTAAGCGCTGCCACCTGCCTACGTGACTTTTTAGGCGTTACCTATGCGAGCAGGTTACGCAACCAGCATTTGTGCGCCGTGTGCTCAACCGGTGTTTTATTTGCCCATGTATTTCACCTTGCATATTGACTTTAAAAGAGAATGAAACGTTCACTTATCACTGTGGGCGTGTTTCTGTACTGTACGGTCTATTCGCGCCTTTGATTTAAACTTATTTATCAGAGTCAATATTAAAGACCCTGTTATTTATATAGTATAGGGTGATGCAAAATAGGACACACTTTCATTCTCTTTTCTTGTATAAAATTCTATTTGTCTCGTATACAACTAAATTCTTATGACTCACATAGACCGTTTTTAGTTGGTAAAAACACGATCAGGATATTTGAATATCATGTGCAAAAGGTGCCCCTTTTTCCACCCTCTTTATCGCGTGTTTCTAGACATGGGAAGTATAGGCTACAATTATCCCATTACAGGGCATATAGCAACAGCGGCACGTATGCGCCTTCTAGTGTGCAACTCTTAAACCTTTTTATTCATAGTATCTAGGCAAGCGATTTATAAATTTTGTTTCTGCACAAATCAGTGCACAGTCGCAAATGTGTGCAAAGAAAGCTGTAGCCGTACAACCCAAATGTCCAGCTTTAATGCTTATAAGCTACGCATGATATATATAGTTGACAAAGGGGTATCTACATTAAAGTTTTAATATCGTTTAGATGCTATTCCTTGTATGGTGGTAGGGGCACAGCAGGATCCGGTTGAAATTCGCCTTTAGCTTGGTAGTTTGCAAGCGGCTGCTCGTTGTAAGGTAGTGGCACAGGCTGGCTGTATCTGTTGTTATCCGGGTACTGGTTATTGGGCTGAGGGTACCACGTTGGTGGTACAGGCGGCGCAACGTTCTGGTACACGGTTGCTGGTGCATTGTAGCTTGGGTTGGGATACCCCATTGTGACGGTATCTAGAATAAAGAGGAAAATATTATGTTTTTTTGTAGTCTTTAAGTTCATTTTAAGTTTAAATTATATATATTAAATACATATATAATTGGGCGGGGTAAGATGGGACATGATTTCATTCTCTTTTCCCATCCAATTTGGTAACACACAAAGCTTATTTACGGAATTAATTGACCGTATAGCCCCACGACTCTAAAAGAGCGTTGTTGGTTGCAAAACAAGGTCAGAAAAATATGGTATTTAGGTATTAACGGTATCTGATCTTATACCCTACGGTACTATATGGCTAGGCTAGCCATACGTTAAAGATAAGTTTTTTTAACAAAATAATTGATGATAAAACTTGCTTTGTTGTTGACTCTGTTGTTGTCCTGAGGACGGTGTTACATAAGCTGTCCTCGCAGTTTGTAGCTGGGTACCTCTGTTTACGTTTCCACGATGCGCGCATTTGGCGCAACACAAAGCAATCAGACTAATACAAAGCACCAGGAAAAAAAATCCACCAATAGCAATGCCAACAATAGCCCCGATTCTGAAAATTGATTTTTAATGTTTTTCGTTTTTATTAGCGATGCTTTAGCTGAAAGGCCTACAGGCGAAATAATGAGATTTTCTGCAAACATTCACACATTTACCCGAGATGAAAGACAGAATTTATGGCGCTGCTAACGGTGCAACCTAGACTCCATCGGCTGCAGTGTCCACTAAAAGCTGTCCCACAACAAGTTGACGACGAGGAACAGGTGTCAGCACCGCAAGCACAGAAAACACGGCACCTGTTTTGCGAATTGGAGTATTTGCAACATTTTGTAAATGAGTCACAATCCGATGACGAAGTGCAACCTGCCAAAGTAGTTAAACCATTAGCAGAGCTGGATTTTAAAATTACATATACGTGGTAACTCGTGTACGAGGTGAATAACACAGAACGATCATCCACAAAGTAACATACATGGTAACTCGTATAAGCTGGCACGAGGTGTATGAACTTCCATGTTATAACGACTGTCGTTTTACAATCATTTAACAACCATATAATAACGACTGCCGTCGCCCCGCCACAAAGGAATAAAACGTTTATTCAAACATTCGACACCTTTTAAATCCAAAACATTTAAAATCCATTATTCTGAATAATATTATATACTTTTGCAAGCTCTGAACTAATAGTAACCAGACAATCGCCCAACAAAACTTAAGTACTTATATACAGTAGGATAGAAGAAGATGGGACACCTTTTTAATCTATTTTTTCTTCCCATTTGGTAGTAAACGAAGAACACTCAAAGAATAATAAAACCGTATTGTCAAGACGTCTGCTGACTGTTGTTAAGTGTTTAAAACTCGATCAGGATATTTAGATATTATATGCTAAAGGTGTTCCATTTTCCCCCACCCTACTATATGTATTATCAAGTTACCTATGAAAGAGCTCTTACCTTCTGCATTATTTATGAAACAATACAAAAGCACTCCTGCGACGAGCAACAGGTCGACTCGGCCCATATCAAATATATCAACGCAATTTTAACGTATAATTTCACTGAAAATGAAATGCTTTTTTTATTCAAAACACAACTACTCTGCTATATATAGACATTTCTTAACAAGCTCTACATTTTATGTTTCAATGACTACAGGACCTAATACGACATTATCCAGATAGACAGTATAATATTCTATACCGTTCAATTTTTTTTTATTAGTATACTACAGCCCTACAGGCACTGCTGCATTGGTAACAATAATAAGTTATTTTAATGTTTAAGCTTACTATTGCAATAAATAATTTCCCAATTCTATAATTATTCCAGGCGTCCAAAACACGCTTTATTGGCGAGCATATCGTATCCTTCGTCTCCATGCAACTTATACCACAAAACCAGTGCGCATTGAACCTGACAAATCTGTTTCAGCTCATATATTAGCGTATAAAAACCTTGTGAAATTGTGTTACTATGAACTACGGAATTATTCCGCGGCAATTTCATAAAGCGTGAAGGACCTATGAACACAAAGAGAAACGATGAGAAATGTTTTGTACGCTTCATGGTCGAATAGCTGCGGATGGATTTAAATTTAGTGTTATAGATGCCTTTTCGTCGGGCGTGGCCCACTTGTCCCGAGGCAGCATATAACTGAAACTATTCGATTGGGTGTAGACGTGACCGTGTGTCACGTCTGAACTTCTCTCTGTGCTTATAACGCGTCCTTTATCAGTAGAGCACTACCAGCCTTCCAAACTGTCTTAAGGTTTATTGTGTGAAGTAGAGGAACGGTACACTTTACGGGACGGTACTCTTTAGGATACGGGACGGTTAAACAGGGTGAGAGGACAGGGCCACTCCAGGTGTTACATATAGTTACAAAATAAATACAAATTTAACTTACATGTAGTAACCTTATTCAAATAGAATGCTTCGTTAGGGTTAAAGACTATAATTAATACAAACATTAACGGTGAAATATATATGAACGGATGGATTACGTCCGATCCGCATTCGGTTACTGGAAAAGAGGAACAAAAAGGGCAAACGAACAAGGCCACGTTTCTTAAAACTAAAAACAATAGAAATAACAGAAAGAATAGGAGCCGGGGATTCTACACTCCCCCCAAATTGCTAAGTCATAAAACGAACAATTTAAACACAAAATCCACGGCGCACATTCGCACGTGGTAACAATAAATGTCTAGAAACGCGAACGCGCTTCTTAGGTGGTCGTCACTTCGGTCGGCATCGTCGCCGGGTCATCATCCTCCCTTCTCGGGACTCGAACATCCTCGTCGTCGTCGGCGGGAGCTATCATGCATAGCTTATGGATCGGCCTTCGCATCTCGAGGCCGCGGGCCCGCACAGATACTGTGCGAACGATTCCATGAGCGTCGGGGTAAACCTCACAAATTTTGCCTATGGACCATTGTGAGCGTGGGGTCGAGTTATCGACCAACAGGACAATATCTTTGGATTTAAAGTTCTTTTGACGTAGGTGCCATTTCTGGCGGGCAATGATTGTACGTAAGTACTCGCGGGACCACCGAACCCAGAACTGTTCGGCCAGGTACTGTACATAGCGCCATCGCTTGCGGGCGTAACAGTCTTTCTCGCGGGTAAGTGTCGGTGGTAGGTCAGCGGTTGGCTTCACGCGGAGCAGATGGTTCGGGGTCAAAGGTAATTCACTATCACAATCGATAGTGACCGGGGTGAGAGGACGTGAGTTCAGTATCGCCTCGGCCTCCAGCAGTAGGGTCTGTAGTTCATCGTCTGTCAACGGACGTTGAGCGGAAAGGGAGAGCAAGACGCGGCGGACCGACCGGATCATTCTTCCCCATGCGCCGCCCATGTGGCTAGCACATGGCGGGTTGAAGCTCCACTGTATGTCTTTCTGTCGAAGAAAACTGTTAATTTGGGCTTGGTTCCATTCCTGCATTGCCTTGCGCAGGAGCCTTTCAGCGCCAACTAAGTTGGTGCCGTTGTCTGAGTAAATATGCATGGGAGCGCCTCGGCGGGCTATGAAGCGCCGCAGCGCATTGATCATCGCGTCAGCAGTTAAATCTTTCGCCAGCTCCAGGTGAACGGCGCGGGTAGTCATACACGTGAAGAGACAGCCATAACGTTTAACAGAACTTCTTCCCTGGCGGACCATAATAGGTCCAAAGTAGTCCACTCCGGTGTATGAGAACGGCAGGGCTTCCACTTGCAGCAGTCTTGGTGACGGCAACGAGGACATCAGTTGTTGGGCAGGTTTCGCATACCTGCGGCGACACGGTAAACAGTTGTTCAGGACTCGACGGACAGCAGCGGTAGACTTCATGACGAAGAAGCGTTGACTCAACAGGTTCAGGGTATGATTTAACCCAGAATGGCCGGCAGCAGAATGATGGTAGGTGATGATCAAATCCGTAAGATGAGAGGTATGCGGCAGGATAGCTGGGTGACGTGCCTCGTACCCAATGGGCGCCCTTTCCAGTCGGCCACCCACCCGGAGCACACCATCTGAAACAAACGGGTCAAGCTTGAAGACGGGCGACTTTCTACCTGGCTTAAGGGGATTCTTGTCACTTGCGACGCCAAGCATCCACTGAGCATAATTCTGCCTCTGTACATACTTAATAAGTTCAGTTTCGGAGTACTGGAGTTCAGCGACGGACAACGGGCTTGATTCAAATTTCGGGTCCAGCTTCTGGGCACGTTTGCGTAAAAAGCGTTTGACCCTAAGTAGCCAGGCTGTGGCGACCTTAAGGCGGTAAAGACTAGAGAATTGAGATAGCAGCGCGTCAGTAGCGGGGATTGTCACTTGTAACGAGAAAACAGTTGCAGTTTTCTTATCGAATTGCTTTATGTCATGGTCAGACATTTCCATTTTCGCGAAGGCGTTCGGCCAGTTTTCGGGATCCAAAGTAAGAAAGTCGGGGGCGGAGAACCCACCAGAGGCGTGTCTTCAAGAGTGCGTCGGCACTTGCGCCTCTCGACGCGTAATCAGCAGGGTTTGATTGGGTGGGAACGTGTTTCCAGTTGCTGGTGCACGTATTCTCAGAAATCATAGCAAGACGACGTGAAACGAACAGAGGGAAACGTCGCCGTTCGTTGAATAAGCTCTGCAGTACAACATCCGAATCGGACCAAAAGATCGAAGGACGCAAATCCAGGCCAAGTTCTCTTCTCAGCATCTGATCCATATTGACGGCGGTGACGGCAGCCATCAGTTCCATGCGGGGAATAGACACTTCGTTCTGAGGTGCCAAGCGGGACTTTCCCATAACGAAAGTGCAGTTCACATTCTGATTGCGGTCGACGGTGCGCAGATAACAAACCGCGCCATACGCGATTTTCGAAGCATCTGCGAAAAAGTGCAGCTGGGAGCGTTGCATATTATCGTACGCTTGCAGACCAAAACTTCTGGAGATGACGATGTCGCGCAGTCGCGGCAAACTAGCAAGCCATTTTTCCCAACGCTTTAGTTCCGGTTCGGGTACTGGTTCGTCCCACTCGAGCTCCTGTTGACACAAATTACGGTAAATAAGTCTCGCTTCTAGAACGATAGGGGCAACAAATCCTAACGGGTCGAATAGGGAGTTCATAGTGGATAACATTCCACGACGAGTGCGGGGTTTCATAGGTAATGCGACCGTGAACATAAACTCGTCTGTGTTCACGCTCCAGTTTATACCAAGTACCCGTTCATGAAGTTGATCGTCAAGGGTACGGACTTGCAGAGATTTCGAGCGTTCTTTTTCTGGGATTGAGTCGATGACTTCCTTGGAGTTCGACAGCCACTTGGTCAGGCGAAATCCAGCTTTAGCCAAAATACTTCGCATATCCTTAGCCATGCGTATACCGGCCTCCGCGTTCGGGACCGAGACCAGGCAGTCGTCGACATAAAAGTTACGCTCAACCGCTGTTGCAACACTGGGGTCATACTCACCACCGAAATCCACTGCGGCTTATCGTAGGCAAAATGAAGCGCAGCTAGGCGAGGACGTGGCTCCGAACAAGTGTACCTTCATGCGATGACATCGGGGTTCAAGTGTCAGGTCTCCGTTCGGCCACCACCAAAATCTTAAGCTATCACGGTCTCGGGGAGTGACGCGTACCTGGTGAAACATCGCCTCGATGTCCGCTACCAGAGCGATAGGTTCCCGACGAAACCTCGTAAGTACACCAACCAGGCTGTTCACCAAATCGGGGCCTTGCATAAGAACCTGGTTAATAGAAATACCTTGATGTTTGGCTGCACAATCAAACACAACGCGCAGCTTGTCTGGTTTGCGGGGATTGATGACGGGATGATGGGGAAGGTACCAGGCTCTGCGATCAGTGTCGATCTCTTCTTCTGGCGTAACTTCTGCGTAGCCCTTCGCAATCATGGTGGATATCTGGTTGACGTACTTCATCTTCATGTCGGGGTTGCAGGTGAGTCTCTTCTTCAGACCGCTCAATCGTCGCTTCGCCATCATGCGGCTATCTGGAAGAATCTGGTAGTCGTGACGCCAGGGCAGGGGCAATTCGTAATGGTTATCTGTAAACTTAACTGAATCTTTCATCAGCCGGTAGGTTCTTCTATCCTCTACGGACAGGGACGCTCCGAGAGCCGATTCATCGGGGTTCGTATCGGCGGTAAACGGATGCAAGTCGCTCTCGTCTTTCAAGAACATCACGTGGGCGGCACGGAGGACTTCCGTGTCTTCGGCCTTAATAGAAATAAAGTTAGAACAAGCAAAGCTGGCAGTTGTGGCGTCAAATGATGGACCCAACAGGGACCATCCCAGGGGCGTCTTAATTGCATCCGGGCATTGGCCGGAACCGCTTCGTGACGACTCGACGCGGAATGCCTGTGGTACGTCGGCGCCAATCAATATCTTCACCGTGCCATTCTTTACATGGCGTAGTTCGACGTCTCGTAAGTAGTTGTGGCGTCTCATCAATCTGGAACTAGGAACAATATTAGGCTTAATCGGAATTGTATCGACAGCCACCACACTAGGCAGCTGCATCCATTCTCCGCCGTCAAGTGACCGGACGGATAAGGTCAGTGAAGTAGTGTCCAAGGACTTCGCTGATGTTAGTGTCTGAAGGGTGAGGCGCCTCGGTGTGCCGGTGGCGTTCAGCTCGTCAACGAGGGATTGCTCACAGAAGGTCGTGGTCGATCCTTGATCCAGGAACGCGTATGTGTTAAGTTCTCGATCCTTAAATCGCACCTTGACTGGAACAACGTTAAGAAACACAGCGGAGGCATTAACACTGGCGCTATATTCGGTTGAGGGGGTAATTTTCTTCGGTTGTTTAACATGCAGCTCCTTGAGCCTCGGGTTATGTAATAGCGTGTGGTGATAGATACCTGAACATCCTGGGGCGTCGCAATATACCGGACTTCTGCAGTGACGGACACTATGCGATTCCTGGAAGCACCTGAAGCATATCTTCTTCGAGCGCACAAAATCCCATCGCTCATCTAGGGACTGAGATTTGAACTTTCCACAGGAGTCTAGCGGGTGGCAACCTTTACAAAGAAAACAAACGTTAGTGGCTTTAAATGTCGGTCCAGACTCCGGATTGGCGGTGCTGCATGCCATTGCTCTGGTTCTTCTATTCGCGGTACGGTTAGAAGACGGGTGTATCGCTCTCCCAAATATCGAATTCGCAAGGGTACTCTGAAGGCAGACAAACTCGGATAAATCGGTGAACTTAGCGCGGTTACCGGTTCTGCGTTCCACGTCGACAGACCACTCAATCCATTTCTCGTGCAGGACTGGGGGCAGTTTGCGGATCACGGACAGCATCACCTCCATCGAATCGACACTGGATGATTGCTTCACATCATGGAGTGAGGTGCAACACTTGTCCATCAGGACCGACAATTTCTTTAATCCTACATTATCAAATTCGTTTACCTTGGATGCATCCTTTAAATGCTCTTCGCAACATCGGGCGATAACGTGTGGTTGGCCGTACTCTTCGTGAAGCGTGTTCCAGGCGGTGCGGTAGCCAATATGAGGCGGTTTCGACGTAAGATGACTTATCTTTTCTTGGACGTTTTGCTCGCAATGCTGTATAAGATACAATAATCTCAAATCGTCACCTTGTGTCTTCTTGGTGATGTGGGTGTCGAACTGTCGCACAAAGGTCCAATATCCCATGGGGTCGCCGCTAAACTTCTCGATAACGGGTCGTGGTAGGAAGCGTTCTCCTACGTCAGTTGTTTGGTATTGTTGACGATTGTGGTTGTGTTCGTACTCCTTCTGTGTTCGCAGCACCGGTCGGGGGGACAGGTCGACTTCTGTAAGGGGAGTCGCTTCGAAGGAAGGCAGAGGCGGATTGTAGGGTTCAGGGAAACGTGGTGACGGCGATATCGGGATCGGGAACGTGGGAGACCGGGGTTCTCGGCGCACGTCAGCTACAAAGCCAGCCGTAGGGTTTGGAGCCGTTCGCAGGGAGAAGGGATTAACGCGAGTGGGGGCTTGATGCAACGGGTTGGCGTGATCTTGCATGGGAGACGGGGAAAGGCCTACCTGGGCGGGGGTTTCGTGCACAACGCCAGGGGGCATTGTCAGGGGTTCGCTTCGGTAAAGTCGAGCGGTGTCGGCAATGGGACGTGGAGGGGCAGCGGAAACTGGCGAACTAAGGGCGGTGCGCATGGATGGTGCTGGCGGGGCGTCATCTTCGTCTCTCCATGCGTTGTCGGCAGCTTCAGCCATTTCCAATTGTCTCTGCTTGTCATTTAGGGATCGTAGGGCTTCCTCTTCGATTTCGCGTTGTTCTTCTTGCGCTTCACGTGCTTTTCGATCAGCATCTTCTTGCGCTTCACGTGATTTTCTTTCGGCATCTTCTTGCGCTTCACGTGCTTTTCGATCAGCACGTTCTCGGGTACGTTGACGGGTTTCGTGCAGCTTCTGCTCTTCATGTTCCTTCGCTAGAATAGCTAATCTCAGGTTAACGCGACTCTTACGTCGTTCGCTACGTCGAGAACTAGTGGTGGAGCCACCGTAAGATTGTTCTGAACGTCGCTCTGCAGGTAAAGTTTCTCGGGGCTGATCAGTCTTCCTTAGCCATTCCTGGACGTGAACGTCGAACTCTTCCTTTTGATTTCGCAAGTCAGACAGGCGTACGTCTGTACCTTCTAACGGGACGGCGGGGGTAGAGGCACAGGCGTTCATTAAGACTTCGAAATCATTGTCAATAACGGGAAGCAGTTCAATCAGAGGTCCTTTTCCTTCGGGGGATATCATTAACTTTTCAGCAGCAACATATTTCTGATTCAGGCTTTTCAGGGCATCAGAATAAACAACACCTTCTGACGTCATAATGAGACGTGTTGCAATATACCAACAAACAGTAATAAATTCTTGAAATGTCAATGAACAGGCAAATGTCCAACCTGTTTAACGATGTTATAGATGCCTTTTCGTCGGGCGTGGCCCACTTGTCCCGAGGCAGCATATAACTGAAACTATTCGATTGGGTGTAGACGTGACCGTGTGTCACGTCTGAACTTCTCTCTGTGCTTATAACGCGTCCTTTATCAGTAGAGCACTACCAGCCTTCCAAACTGTCTTAAGGTTTATTGTGTGAAGTAGAGGAACGGTACACTTTACGGGACGGTACTCTTTAGGATACGGGACGGTTAAACAGGGTGAGAGGACAGGGCCACTCCAGGTGTTACATATAGTTACAAAATAAATACAAATTTAACTTACATGTAGTAACCTTATTCAAATAGAATGCTTCGTTAGGGTTAAAGACTATAATTAATACAAACATTAACGGTGAAATATATATGAACGGATGGATTACGTCCGATCCGCATTCGGTTACTGGAAAAGAGGAACAAAAAGGGCAAACGAACAAGGCCACGTTTCTTAAAACTAAAAACAATAGAAATAACAGAAAGAATAGGAGCCCGGGATTCTACATTTAGCCTTGACAAAGCGAAAAGGATGAAGTGAAGCAGGGAAAATATTGAAAGCTTTATACTTTTTTCTCCCAATATCCTAAAGTGTGTTGGCTTATTAACTTTTGTCCAACTTGTAAACTGTTTTACTTTGGCAACGTAATGTGGCTGTATACTATTAATCGTTCATATACACATACAATTTTTATTTATGTATGTTAAATACAGATGTATGCGTTAAATATGTTGCACAGCATCAGTTAAATCCTTATGGCATATTTCTTGTTTTAGGACAGAATGTTTTAACGTCTCCAGTTACATTCTGTTGAAATATAGTGTGCTTATCCTTAAAAACACTATGCGCGTCTTAAATGCCACTGTATGGTTTTACTATTTCACGTAAGCTTTGGGTTTGCTGCCAAATTTACCATCTAAAACTGTCAATTTGAAGCAATCAACGATTGCGAGCCACAGAAATAAAAAAGAGTAGAACGCGCCAAAGTTAGTATAGACCGGAACGCGCAACTGCCCGAAACCGTGATATATAATTTTTTCTATTCACGTGACCGCCAACTCTGTCTCCATTTCGCTTGGTCTCCATTGAAAAAGATAGGCGCACAGTGATTTTAGGAGATTTTAGCCGTTTATTTAAAAACTACACTAACTTCAGCTTCTATTTACCTTACCAAACATTTTTTGGAAAAAATATATAAATTTAGCCGCATTACATAACTAAAATGTCGCAAATCAACCGCTTCTAATTCTATTTTTTGACTTTTTTGACACAGAAAACAAATAACACATGATTTTTACATTTTTTAAAAACTGTCAATTTGAAGCAATCAACGATTGCGAGCCCAGTGCATGATGGATAGAATTTACGATTTCTATGTTACGTAAACTTAATGCAAAAAAATATACAATAGTTTAATAGTACAACATTAAACTATGAACTTCTTTATTAAACTATAACTTAATAACTATACAACAGTTTTTACAAAATTGCTTCGTATTTAGTGTTTTCGTAACTATGATTTGCGATTAAATCGTTATCACTGTTTTCGTTTGTTAGCAGTTAAACATAAGCGTAGCATGCTTGCAGCTAGTTCAGCAATAAAATATGTTTTTGATACTGCTGAAACGTACATCCTTCGCGCTCGAGAAACATTCACTAAAGCATTGCTGACAAGAAGTGAAGAGAAACCCCTACACCAATCACAGGAACTAAACCTTTTGTATGATGAAGCTCTACCTGAAACAAAACGCTACGCATGTGAGACCACGACCAGTACTATTTGTTCTCATTCAGTTTGTACACCTTGTCGCCTCTGTTTCAAATGTACCCAAAGAGTGTCCGAATGCGCGAAACACACAGTAGCATGTGTAATCTATTTACTTTGCTACCCATTTATTCCTTGCGTGGTTGCCATACTACCAAGCTGTTGTCAAATACCTGGGTATGCAAATGTGAATCCGCTGTATTCTTGCTGGGGAGCCAATTGCTGCACGTGTCCAAATTGCTCCAATGATACGGACCACAGGATTTGCAGCTACTGTAGAACTCAGAATTGCTACTTAATATTTATTTCAATCTTGCTTGTGATACTGTGTGTGGGCATCTGGACTGGCCTACAAGACTCTGAGGTTATAGTTAATCTTCTGTTCTACTTTGAAAGTGTCAACAAAGCTCAATCTCTATTGTTATTCGTACTTCTTTTCACCCTAGTATCTTTCCCTATGATGTGGGGTTATCTACCTCTAAACCTCACAGTTGGTTACATCTATGGGTTTTTAATCGGCATCCCAGTTGTAGTGTTTTCCGTCAGTGTTGGAGTGACTGTCGCCCATATCGTATGCAAAAAGTACATGTCCACCTGTGTTTTAAACCTGTTGAGAAAACGCTCTAATTTTGATCAAATTGAAGCCACCCTGCAAATGATAGCTGGACCATCTGGACTCAAAGTTATCGCACTAACCAGGCTAACACCAATTCCTTTCGGATTTCAAAATGGTTTATTTTCGGTAAGTAAACAAGTTTGCTTTCCTGCTTTGTGTTATAGCTTATATTATTGTGGTTTTAAAATATACTTATTGGGCGAATTTCTTATATTTGTAATTTAAAATCTAGGTATCCAATATTGACATGAAAAGATATCTTATTGCTTCAAACCTTGGTCTTCTACCTACTCAAGTTTTAAACTGTTATATTGGATCTACTTTCCGGTCAATTGAACAGTTGGTTGAGCAAGAAAATACATCTGGTTACCTTATTTTTCTTATACAGGTAAGAACTGATTACTAGTGTCATTTTAATTGGTTTTTGTCTGCTATGTTTGCCACATCCGCTAGGATACAGTGGACATAGCGGACACTAATTAAACGGACCTGATTACTACGGTTATGGGTGAAATGTGTCATAAAATCCCTGTGCCCAACTCTTAAACCATAGTAATCATATCACAATCATTGTTTTGCAAATGTATCTACATAGCAGAGTTTCATTTTATAAATTAAGGTTAAATTCAGCACTCATTTTCAACAGATTCATTTTTTAATAACGTTTTGTATAAAAAGTTATTTGAATGATTTCAGTGTTGTATTGTTTGCAATATCTAATTTAAACTTTAAAATGTTAATTTTGTTAAGCTGTTACTATAATATCTAATCTGCATTGGGCTATCAGTCCTATGACTCCTATCCTCTTGATTAAAGCTAATAAATTTTTCTGTAAAAAAGTTTAAAAAAATAATTACACAGTCTGTAAACCCCTTATTACTTGTCTATATCTGTAGTGCAGCAATCTATTATGTTCTTCATTTCAGATTGTCATAGGTGTTTGCTTGATGATGTTTGTTTTGCGTCATGCTCGTAAAGAGTTAGCAGTTGCATTGCAAAGTAATGTTCTAACGGTGAATAGCAGTGTAAGTTGGTAACTATATACTTGGCATTAATACAAACTGCATCGTGGTATATTTTGTTATTTAACCGATATTTAGACATGGCTCACATATAAAAACAGTGTATGTCTATATGAATAAATGCATCTTATGCCTACTTGCGAGTTACCATATTTATAACTTTCTGGGTGCCTATTTTTCTCTATATGGTTGACATTTAAAACAACCCATGTATAAACACTGTGTTAAAGCAAATCATTTAAAGTGTCTTGCCAAAGGAAACACACCAAAAAAGTAGCAGCATTAAGGTGCATTTTACCCTGTAATTACATGCAAAAGAGTCTAACCACTATTATGATATATAAGCATGTGTATATTGTACTGTTTCGCGCTAACATTGTATTTTTAACAGTGTCCAGAAACATTGCCACTATCAGAAGAGCTCATTGAAGTGAAATGCAGCCAACCGCAACCTGTTTCACCTATTAGTGTTAATGATGTCACCACTCCATTACTCATAAGCTAATGTTGCTTTGTTATATTATATTAACTTTCTATGCTGTCAGCGTTTTTGGTACTAAGTGTACACTTACAGCTATAAGTGCAATTTTCCATACAGGCACAAAATAGGATAAAGTTTCTGAGATAACTTTTAGTTGTAACTTGTAAGGGTTTAGAGTTTCACATCTTGTTTTATGGTGCTTATAGAAGTGAATGGTAATTTTAAACGTGCCTTGTTAGACTGTCTTTTATTTTATTGTTGAAGCGTTCACAACAATATAGCCTATGTAATACTTTATTGTACTGTGATTCCCGCACTTACCGACCGCTAAAATGTAGCATCGTTAAGACTGGCTGAAATATGGTATTGTTATTTGGTGACACAGATTCCACTTATTTAATCAAGTGTTTGTTTTCTTGAAACCCATATTCTATAAGACTGAACGCTGCGTTTTTAATGCCGAATTGGCAGGCGTTTCCTTATTTCTTCATACCCATTAAATAAATATAATTATACGAGTTGTTTTTAAGTATAAACTAAATAAATGAATGTATCGTGCTTTATTCCCAACGGGGATGTTCTGTTTTATGTACCTTGTGTCAGCTTACGTGTAACTTTGTGGTTGTTTTTTTTTGTGAATAACTAACAATTTTGACAACTCAATTAAGCAGCACTTACCTGGAGCTCGTTATGACAGACAATTTAGACAACCCATTAGTGACCACTACGTTGGATCGGCTTAATAAAACGTTCACGTTATTTTGATTGTGTAAGCGCCTTTGTGTAGGACAAAACGGCAGAGACCGTTTACTTTTTATTGTTAAATTATTAAACGAATACAACTTATTTATCGTCGCGAGGCGGTGCTACGACAGTCGTTAAAAAACGGGGGTCCTATTTCAACCACCTTGTCACTGGTTACCATGTACATACGTAACTTTGTGGGTGATTTTTTATTGTGCAGACCTAACAATTTTGGCAACTCATTAAGCCGCACTGAGCTAGAAGTCGTTTAATGTCTTGACCCGGAAAACGAGCGCACAATGATATCCAGCTTATTAGAATCCGGTATCCTCTGGTTAAAGACCGCTTAACCATTGTGCCACAGCATTGGTATTGAGCATTTTGTAAGTCGGCCAGCTTATTATTTACTTTTTATTTGGAATCTTAACTATCGAGATTACACATTTACAATTATGCTGCTGGTATAGTCCATGGCACACAGTAATCTGATTGCAGTTGCGCTGTCAATGACAGCATTTGCTACAGATGCCCCTTGTGTGGTTTTGACAGATTAAAGCAAACGTACGTAAAAAATCTGTCGGTTTCAGATGCTATGTCATGTCCCCCGTGTTATAAAAGGAATGACATCTCGAAAACTCTGCCGCCTAAATCGTATCTGGCAGAACGTGTTGCTGCAACTCGCATGCAGGTAAGCGTAGACATTTTAATGAATCGCTTACAAAGAGTAGTGTACATAGTATTCTGAGGTAAGTTAGAATACCGTTAGCAGTATAAGTCCTATATTTTCAAATCATTATAACCAATTAAAATAGCCCTCTTTAAGAGTCGTGTAAAAACACAACAAAATGGGACGAAAAAAGGAAATGCAAATAGGTCCCATCTTACCTCACCCTATAATGATCACCGTTTATATCTAAGGTGCTTTTTATACTAGGAGAAGATGGGGTCAGCTTCATCGATGCAAAAGTCAATCTCATCCGTCGGTAAAAAAGTTACCGCAACTTCCAACAAAGTGCAGGGGCTTGATGTTGTACAAAAGCTCTCTATGCCAAAAGCCAACGAAAAATGGGTACGTTCATTTTTCAATAATCAATGATTGCGAGTTCGTTGAGTGAGACGTGCTTCACAATAAAATAACTTTACTTATTTCCTAGCATAGCTGGAAAAACGCTTTGAATCAACCAGTCACCGGGAAGAAAAGAAAAGATTGTCAAGGTACAGGCTGACAGCCAAACATAATATAGGCTCCGGGTTTCAATACACGACCAGTAGTGTAGTAGTACTGTGGAGTATGATGTTAAACCTTCAGCACATAATATTCAAATATCCTAATCGTGTTTTAAACAATTAACAGCGGTCTATGGAAGTCGTGAGGTTCGGTTTTTATAAATATTTGAATGTTCTTTGTTTACTATACGGAATGGGTAGAAAAATAGAATGACACAGTGTCCCATCTTCCCGCACCCTAACTATATCACTTTGTTTAGAGAGCGTGAATACGCGTGAAACATCAGAAGTTTCGAACGAGTACCACAATGGCCACAAACTTAATATCTTCCAAGACGATGAGGTTAGTGATGTTTTTTATCCAAACACCGCATCTCAAACACCACTTATGGGACATTGCTTCAACCCAGTGGCTACTAATGGCTCGTTCAGATTACCAGGCATACAGATAATAAACAAAAAGCTGACCTGAGGTGTGTGAAACAAGACATTCGTGCTATGACGACTGTCGTTTCTACGCCACCCGAGGATAAAACAAGTATCATTTATTTATCTTAGCAAATATGTCTAAATATATTATATACCGTGCACAGAAAAATATACGCAAGACTATCGAGCTGTTAAAGTTGTCAACCTTTGATGCTTGGAAATATGAAAACGAAGAACTTATTCATCACATCATAGCAATGTTTAAAGATCTTCATATCTTGGACGAATTGGGTATAACTGTCTTTCGACTACACGCGTGGCTGGTAAGAGAAAGGAGGCTATTTTAAATTGGTGGAATAGCAAATGTTTTTAAACAAAAGAAATCATTTTCTAACGTTTTGATTAGCGATGTTCAATCACACTTTCATGTTCAACCTTGCCTTTTTCAAAAGAGATTAATTTCTATCTGCAGGAAGCCGTGGAAAAAAACTACAGACATGTTTTGTTTCACAACTTTCGCCATGCGTTTTGCGTCACACAAATGATGTATTTCATGGTGAACGAATTGAATTTGGTAAAAAAGATGACGATCCTACAAATCGGAATTCTCCTTGTGGCTTGTATATGTCACGACCTCGACCACCCCGGTTTGAGCAATCTGTACGTTAAAAAATAATCACCCACAAAGTAATTTATAGCTGATCGTTAACTACATGAGGTGTATGAAACAGAACATCCGCGTTTAACGACTGACATTTTCCGACCACGCGAGGATAAAGTAAAGTATCGTGGAACAGCAGCGTAAAAATCTGTTTTTATTTGCTATGATGTTTTATAGATACCAACGAAAAGCTCACACCGAGCTCTCAGTCTTATACAACAACAGCTCTCCGCTGGAACACCACCATTGCGCAATTGCTTTTCAAATACTCTCGGACCAGGACTTGAACATATTCATTAACCTCAGCCAGAAACAGTTTTCTGAAGTTTCACACGTAAATAATTTCACAGTCTATCGCATATAAGGGCCGTTTAACGCTTTTCGCTTATCTGTACAGATCATTATTCAGCTTATCCTAGCGACTGACATGGCCATACACGACCAGCTTTGCAACAAATTCAACTCCATTATCAAGCAAGGCTTTTGTGTAAACAATCCCGAACACATGATGGCTTTGCAAAAGATCTTGATCAAATGCTGCGACATTTCCAACGAAGTTCGCCCGCTAACCTGCTCCGAACAGTGGGTTGACCTGCTTTTTGAAGAGTTTTTTGTACAGGTGATACGCGAACTGTAGAATCCTTGTTTGGCGGTATTTTTAACCTTGACTTACATTCTTCAGGCTGATAGGGAGCGTCGCGAAGGATTGCCAGTCGCTTCGTTTATGAACAGGTCACAAGTACATAAGGCCGATGATCAGTTAAAATTTATTCGCGGGATCATATTGCCGCTGTTTCGCTGTCTCGGAAAGGTGAGTTAAAAATGCAAGGTACAATTTTACTCCGAAAATGGAACTGTTACAGAAATCAGCTCAAAAAGGGGGACTGGTACCAGAACCAAAACAGGGTTTAGTGTGCAGTAAGATTTATGGTTGTATAACATCTAAGCAGCAACAATCTAGATGGTTCAGATCTGTCTACCTGCTGATAAAAAGATGAGATAACTTACCGAAACAGTTTCTATTTAACGTGCATGTCTTGAGCAGGTTTTTCCTGACGTAAATACGAAAATTCTCAAGTCCCTTCAAGAATCGATTCGATACTACGAAAATATGACGACAGCTAGTAAACATGAGAACGACGGTACGGATGTTTCGCCAACAGATAAGAAAGAGACGCAAAAGGAGGCTCACAAAGAATCAAAAGCTGCAGCAAAGACAACAGTGTCGGCTGTTCCAAAAATTGTCGTCTCTCTTCCAAATGGTACAATGTAAAAAAGTTGTGTAAGTGACATTTGTCAGTAATACGTTTTGCAGTAACGTATAAATTTCGGGTTATAGCCTATAACCTGCAACTTTAGTATTTGTTTGCGTGTGCTGCAAAACTTGTACTGATTGTATATTTTGGTTTGTGGTGCGCATATATAGTTTCCGCTTTGTATAATAAACGTCGTGTGTTGTGATAGAGATACACAAAATATGCAACCGGCAAACGTTTGCCTATAGTAATGGCAACCCATAATACTGCAATGCAGCTTTCGCGATAATTATACACATATGCTAAGAAAAAAATGAACCTATTATATGGTAACAACTGCAACCGACAAATATGTTTCGAATAAAGCATGTGTACAACTGAAAGGAGCTAGTGACAAAGCATAGTACTGTGGAGAAAGATGCGACCCTTTTAGCACATAATATCCCAATATTCTGATCCTCTTTTATACAATTAACAACGGTCTATGGGAGTCGTGAAGATACAATTTTATATTTCTTTACAAGTTTTTTTTGTTTACTACTAAATGGGACGAAAAAATAGAATGATAGGATATCTTATCTCCTCCCACCCTATATACTATACATCACGCTTCAAACAATAAACTTTCGGTGGATGTAGTAACCCAACATGCATCACCATATGTCACCATTGTTCAGTTATGGCTAAGAGCGGACGTTAATAGCGCGATTACATCCGTATTTGGCTTCGAAGACGATCGCGAGCATTTGCGGTGTCCGGTGCAGGCACGTTATTACACACACAAGCGTCGAGTTACATAGAGATTTAAGAGCCGTGACAGTATTATGTTTAATTACTAAAACACAAGACGTAACTTTTCATTAGAAGGAAGTTAAAATTTTAACAAATTGCCAGCAAGAAGAATAAGCGAAAACTAGCATTACAAACACAAATTTTAACTTTTTTTATAATCTAGTAGTAAAAAATAAAATCTTGTTCTAATTTTTGGTGACAATCCGAATATCCCCGAAACGCGCGAAAAGAGCGTTCCGGTGTCCCCGCACGCCCTCGAAGGCAGGTACCGTCATCCAGGCAACAATAATTACGCCACATCCATCCGTTTTGTGTCACATCGCTTCCCGCGCTCTCAGCGAAAGCGATACGACAATAGCGGGGAACTCTTCAACAACCTCCGTCCCGCGAGTGAATCTCCTTCCTGGGATCTATATCTTACTCGGCGCGGCAGGACAAGCCCAGCAACGTTCGCTTGGTATGTGGTGTCCACTAAAACGTGTCAGGTTGCAAAAAGCCTGTGCAACAGGCAGTGATACAACAGTATATCAATGAATGAATGGATGAAACTTTGTTATCCTCGCCTGACAGACCAACGGTAGTCGTAATACCACAGAGACGTATTTCATGCACGTTTGGTCGCTTAAAGTTACTATACTTTGTAACTTTGTTTAGTAACGAAAAAAATAGCTCTGTTCATAAAAGAGCTCTAAAAGAGAAACTCGTGTAGCTGTTACTATCTCAATCACTTCAATATTGCCTAATTAGCTATTGTGGATAAGACCTAGTGTCCATAAAGTCTAAGCACGTCATCAGCAAAATTGTTATATGAACTATTAACTGTAAAACAGTATTGCCAAACAGCGTAGTGCATCCGTTTATTTAAACGAAAAACATGGCCTTATTTTCCTGTGGTTTTCTTAGGCGCATAATTAAGTACACCTTGGAGCATATGTATTTTCTAAACCGTAATACAGCATAATACCTTTAAAGTAAGGCTAAAGATTGCCGGTATTTCCCAGGATGCATGGTGTATACGCTTTTATAAATATAGAGGCTATATAGGTGTATCGTGTTACTCACCTATAGTCATCTATAATCTAGCGCCCACTGGTTATTCCAAATCGTTACCTAATATATTTTCATTCTATACTATAAGGTGTAGCGTAGCGCCGTAGCACACTAACCTCTGGCGTGGTTTTAATAACCGGTAGGTTTCTAATGCTTCGGCGCATGGGTTGTTTTGTACATCATATGATAGAAAACTTTGGTTGTCGGGGAAATTATATAAACTTTGTTGACGTAGTTCTACAAATCTTGGCCACAAGAATATAGCATTAAAATATTCTTTAAGAAGTTGTGCGTGACAGTTTTTGTCAGGGAAAATAATAGAAAACAGAAAAGTTTTAAAACTTATAAAAACTATATTGGTGATAAACAGTATTTTTCACAAGGAGGTGCATAAGTAAGATGATGAACAATTAATAGCGGTCGTTGATGTTATCGCAGAGCGACAACAGGCAGGAATCTAGTTAGTGGGATCGCTTCGAATTTGATACATTTCCGCCGTCCTACCAGGGAGCCGGGCGAGATTTTGAAGAAGACAAGAGTGCGTACACACACTCGTTTCAGTTTCCTATTGACAGGCGCGTAAGCCCACGCCGCAGAATCACGCTCTGCGTTTCAATCAAATCTTCCGACTGACAGGAGCTCAGATTCTGCAAAGTCGCGCGGCACGGCGGTTGGACATAACTAATTAGAAGTCCAGGCTTAGTAGTACTGCAGGTCGCACCGGTAGTTTTGGTTCTTGGTGCAAAGTTTTGGAATGAGAAAAATAAGTTTTTAAAACAACAGTTATATGCTGAAGTGAAACTGAGATTTAAAGATCCTAATTCAGTTTCGTTTTTTTACAATAAAAAGTGCCCTTAAAATAAAAATTAGTAGTTTACCAGACCAGGTGGAAAGAATTATGCATATGTAAAAGAAATTTAGCCTTAACCTAAACGGATAAGTTAAAAAATCTAATACAACGTTTTAGAAGTGTATACTATACGGACTAACTCCTCTGGCATATAGTGTCGCTATGGTTCAAGCAAAAACCAAAACTTTCTCGCTATATTTTTAACATTCGTCTAAAAGCTGTGAAACCAGCACGGAGTAGAAGAAGGAAGTCCGAATACCTTCAGCAGAAACTATAGAGTTAGACACTTCGGTATTACGCGTTGGTTTCGTATTAGCATATAAATCAAAATAATCGTTGGGAATTAGCAGCTATACTTATTTGAGACACTCTTTTTCTTTGCGTTGTGAAACAGTAACAGTGTCGTCTTTTTGTTTGTTGATTGCATAGTGTACGCACACATAAGTCAGCGCAGACCGGATGCTATCAGTAGCTAAGTTTTAAGGTATAATGTTTCCAACACGCATCTACGTTTACGCTTTGCTTTGTTTTGTGTATCATGTATGGGTAACTATAGATGCTGAATAAAAATACAGCATAAGCGGGACAAAAAATGTTGGAGCAACAGTTTAAGAATGACTGGATGTAATTTTAAAAGTAGCAACCATAATTACTAAGATTTGTTATCACGCAGAAGAATCACAGTTCTACATTGGTAATTATAAGATAATATACGATGTATGGTGTTCACCGCCATTCTGCTACTACGTCCAATAGAGGAGCGATGTATCGCGACGACGTAATTGAGCTGCAACATATACCCCCACCGCTGCTGATGGCTGGCGGTGATGCAACCATGCACAGTGAGAAGGAGCTTTCGCCCGACAGCCGTTATGCACTGCGATCAAGATACATGCGTTTATGCAAAGACTTCAATAAGTACCAGCAGCATTGCCAAGGATCATCAGACCAAGACATCGGCGACTTCCACGAGATAGACGGAGAACAATACCAGTCTAGTTACTTGGGAAGCGAGGGTTCTCTGTACGCGGACGGTTTTGATGAACAGGCGGGGACAACGGTCACTTTTCCTGGCGAAGGGCAAGCAGACATTGATTTGCTCGACGCCATTTTGCAAGAAAATGAAAGAGCGAATGGTTCTTATCACGAAAACTGTACAACGTACCCACATAGCCCGCCGATGCTCACCCAACCTAGGTGCCAGGTTGCCCATCATAACGACAGTATGGCAGGCGCTTACGTGATGCGTCAAGGTCTAAACCCAAGCAGCAACAACAACAACAATAGCATGTTTAACACAATAAACAAACAGGGATACAGCACAACGCGTAACAGTGAATCCCAAAGCGTCGTGCTAAGCTACAAAGGTTCTATTGGCGTTCGTTCATTATCTTATGATAACAATCATAGGACAGAAGGCGAAAGCAGCGTTTCGCCCGGGCCCAATACAATTAAGACGGAGAAACCAACATCTATTCCGAGCTTCCAAGCTTGTGAAAACGATGAAAAAGTGACAAGTACCCTTCTACCTCCTATTTCAATGCTCTCGGGAAAATCCGGGGCTGGTTCAGTTCATGATACTGACGGTTTTTCGGAGCCCACAGTTACCACAATGGCAAGAGACTCAACATGTAACACAGAACAGGAAGACGGCATCCTCAAAGCTGCATCCACCGACGAGTATTTTACACAGAGCGAAACCAGCAATGTAAAAATGATCCACACCAAACGCGAATCCGAAAAATCGGAACCAAGCACCTCGTCTTGTATGTTCGGGCAGCGTGCGCGAGTCCAACTAAGTCGCTCCCACAGCATGTCTGAGGCAGGGTCCAATAATGGAACGAACGGATTTTTAAGAAGGTAATACACACATACATACGTAACCACGCTTTACATATGGTATAGAATGGAAGGAGAAGGGAGCTTATTTTTATTCTATTTTCTCGACTCATTTGGTAGTAAACAAAGAACATTCAAAGAATTATGAAACCGTATTCTCACGACTCTTATAGATCGCTGGTAATTGTTTAAAACACGATCAGGATATTTGAATATTATGTGCTAAAGGTGTTCCGTTTTCCCCCCACCCTACTATATATAAGAAATATATGTTAAAATTTGCAACTAAAAATAGCCTAAGCACACTATGAGACACATATTTGTCGGCGTCGTGCATTATTTGACCATTTATATAGAAAATTATGATCGAAACGTAACTTGATGCTTCATTTACAGTGGTGCGGCGTCCAGCGTTGGCTTGAAAACGTCCCTTATATCAGCAGCAATGAAATCCGCGCACACAAACACGCGGAAACGCCGTGCCAACAGCAGCAGTCACTCTACTTCCACGTCAAAAAGCTCCACCGATAGAGGAAGTGTCCAGCAAGAGCCTAAGAATGCAAAACGCTTACAGAGCAATGAACGTGAAAGGCTACGGATGCACCAACTAAACGACGCCTTTCAAGCGCTACGTGATATCTGCCCACACGTGAAAAGCGAACGCAAGCTCTCCAAAATGGAAACATTGACGCTAGCACACAACTACATTGCCTCGCTAAGTAATATGATCCTCACGCTTGAGAAGTCGATTCAACCTGAGAACAGGCTACACAGCAACGGTCAACCTGGTAAAATAGCGATCATAAAATCCGAAGCGAACTTAATGGCCCCGATTAACGTAAACTGCATGCCGCCGTTAACTGTACCAAACCAGACGAATGGCAATCAGCCGCATGCTATGTAGCAGTCGCTGCCAATACAAACTTGCTAGGCTATGCTGTTTTGCCCTTCAAATCCCTATCTTGACGGCCTGTAGTAGATATATCTGTGTAAATACACACGCATATATATGTTAATCTACTGTATAGCTATAGGTATATGATGTAAATGTGTATAGACTTACACTGTACTATTGTGAGCGCAAGACTTATTCAGACTTTCATATTGTACAATGTTTATTGTTGTTAAAGTTGCAATAATAGGTTCCTTATTCGTCCCTATATGATCTTATTTTATACTACTCTCGTTGCGGACATCATTTGCATATTTTTTTACGAATCTTCTACCCAGTAGTACGTTAAGTTACATTTAATCGAAAAATGATACTTTTAATTCATACCAAACAAAGCCAAACACTGCCGGTTTGGACTGTGCGCACCACACGATAAATTCGCCAATTTTTAGAGTTTTTTTATGACCGTGCTTGTATTTGATTTTGTACAGTACATATTTTGCTGTGTGCTCGCCTGTGAGTGCATAATTATTTATTGTATCTGTCTTACCTTTCCACAAATTGTCGCTCAGTAACCCTGTAACACAAGGTGCTGATCGTTTTCATTGGCTCACTATATTTAAACCAAATTATTCTATTTTTGCCTCATTCATACATTGCCTGCTCTGTTGTTCTCTTTCCCCGTGATCGCAGTTACGAAGGAATTTTGAGATAGCAAGTCAACGCGCTGCGTCATTTCCAGGGTGCCCGGCGTTTGGTTACAGTGAATAACCTAAGCTAGTTATACCCAGAAGTGAACCGCAAGTTGTTAAACTTCGTAGATATATAATACACTACAAGTCACAAATAAATGATAACTGTTAAAAGTTACACAATACTTTTCTTTAAATCCATTTTATTCCCTTTACTTTCGTTGCAATGTTTTATGCATATTTAACACGCCCTGTCGATGGTTCCTACATTCGTACTGCTGCTTACATTGTCGCATACGATTTTTATACTTTTTTTGAAACTGTTTGTGTGACGATTTGATTTTATCCGGACATTTTAGAGAAAGTCGGAATACATTTATAGATGATCTGTACATTTCTTTGTTTATACACTTTATAGACAGAAATACAACTTAAGTTCCGAATTTAATCTAAATTTACAACAGTAAATTTGGGCTCAGGAGTAAAACTGTGGCCACCAACGCTATAGTTTGTTTACTAGGAAATTTTAAGAGTTTAGGCAGGACCCTATAGTAGAGATCGTTCTAACGAGGTTCGCTGAACTTAAGCACGATTCGGTAGCCCTTTAATTACTATACAGACGTAAATAAAAATGATACTTGCTTGTAAATTAAAACCAAACAGTTCCCAAGCCGCTGGTAACTTTGGTTTTCTTTAAGTTTATAACGCTTAAATTAGAATATAATGCATTTCATTTTTCAATCAGCAGTCTATTGTAGCAGGCAATTCGAGATTTTGATACAACGTCATTCGTGACGAAACAAAAGGCCATTCATGTGCCAGTGGGCCTCCAATTAGGATATTGTCACGCGCAATACAAAAAGGAAACACAGAGGTGTCTAAAACTGTGCAGCGAATTGGCACAATGCACAAAGCGGGAAGACTCAGGTTGCCGTAAGCGTAATTTACAATAAGATAACTGACGTTTTCCGCTTCAATTGTGTAAAGTACAATTGTACCTTTGCTTTGTTTTGCCCAATTTGGAAAATAACACCGAAGGCTCGTTGATATCACATCAGTAAATTCTACCTTCCAAGAATATCAATAACTTGACAATATGTGTATCACTATTTATGCACAAATTTATCTTGTATGTATATTGTAGATGTAGAGTGTAAACTGCTGTAGAACAAACAAAATCAGAACATTGATAACTTTCCTATAAAAAAACTAATCAAATGACTCCTTCACTTATGACGTTTCTAATCGCCACTATGACGTCACACTTATATATTCAAATTGCAAAAAATAGTACCACAAGGGAATGTTGTCAAAACATAAGCAAGTATATAACAAGTTTAAAACTGTTAACAGCTAAATGCTTGATGCCGGCGCCAGTGAACACCAAGTACAGTGGTTTATCAGCATTGTTTCTGTTTTGAGCCTCGTGATTTGCTCGGTCGCTTACGTATGGTTCAAGATAAAGGAAAAAGGGGAATTTTGGGTGAGTCGTAACTGAAAAGATGATATGATAACTGCACAGTATTTTAATGTTTCTGCTTCACAGCATCATGGCATACGACTTCCATCCAGACCTGAACGAACCCACTGGTATCTCGTTTCTATATCCATAGCCTGTAAGCCGTGGGCCGGACACGAGGGCGACGTGTACCTCAAACTAATTGGTAAACCGAGTAATTTTTTTTATTTCAACTTGTTTAGTAACCCACAAGCTGTGGAATAGTTGAAATATTTAGTATAGCATTTGCAATGCCTGGCGGAAGGCTATAGCATAAGCCTACCCGTTACATTGATATTCCTTGGTAATTATACGAAGATATATTTCTGCTAAATTAAGCACCGTCGGTATCTAATTTGCTTACAGGGAGCAGAGGCTCGAGCCCAACATTTCTCGCCAACGCTGAGGTACACTCCCGGATGTATGAAGCGGATGCCCTGTTGTGTTTGTACGCCTCGTCTTGGCCACTCGGACAAATAGATTACGTAATCGTGGTCTGTGCCCCCTCCAGAAGAAAGAAACGATGGTATTTGAGTAGTGTTCATGTAAAGTACTTGCATTCGGACCCAGAATTGGAGCGGGTATATTATAGTTTCATGTGCATTTTTCCTGGGTGTCATTGCTTTGCTGTAGCCTAACGACTTCCCATATATAGATCTGGTATTTTCCATACCACGAATGGATCGAAGTGTTTCTCGAGTCTACCAAAGTTACATTGTGCGGAGTCGACCCTGAGCATGATATTAACAGAAGACTTTTGCTTGGCTGGCTTTCACGCGGAGTTACAGGTGACTGTTTTAACTGAACACCCCAAATGTTTTCATTTTACTCGAAAAATAAACTAAATTCTATTAAACTGGGTATTCCCCACAAACGAAGGTAGAAAATTCAAAAAAACCGATTCCGTTACGTTTTTTTGTCGAAAAGAAAACATCGTTTAATTTGCATATTTTGCTCAGACCACCATTTATGGACGTCGTCGGTCGGTCCGCTCAAATACACTCCTTTCTGTCGCTCGCAACGAGTTGCTTGCATCGGGTGCCACTGTGTGTCTTCTGTTGTCTGTAGTATTTTCCTGAATGGATTCATACCCGGTCTTGGACCTTTGGTATTGGGCGTATACGCTTCAGCCGGTGCTGCTGTCCCTGTATACCTTGCGGAGTGGTGCCTTAGACAGGCTGAACGACAACCAAAAGTGGTGGTGGAGGAACTGGAATGGTATAAAAGTATGTATATACATTTTATTTTTTACACTTCTGAATTTTGGCATAAGTATGTGTAAAAGCCACTTTTTAAACTGTTTTACATACTGATTTTTTTATATTTTTCACTTCTTGTATCAGACACATTTTAAGATGTTTTTCATATATATTCAAATAAAACAGGTGACAGCGGTGTATCACATGCTCCGGTTGATGGAGATTTTCTGCTGCAAGAACCTGGGATGCTGAGTGCGCTCACATGCAAACGTTCCGACATGGGTTTGTGATGTTTTATAAAAGACACGCGTTAATCTTGCAATACTAATGTATGAATGAATGTTACTTGTAAGGTTGTAACATGTTTGTTCTGATACATACATCTCGTGCCTGCTTACATGTTACTATGTGTATAACTCAGTCTGTGTTTTTTGTTTTGATTTTCTGTATGGCTGAAAATTTAGAGGTGACAAATGAGTTGGTGCTTTAGTATTGTGTTTTGCTCAATGCTCAATGATACATTTACACAAAATGGTGGAAAATCAAACTTTGGCTAATGTTTTTTTACTTAGAGGCAGGTACTAGCCTTAGTGGCACAGGGTTAAACGCCATGAATTAATTTGTGATCATTTTATATTTAATTCCATCTTTAGATGAAATACAAAGACTTGATGACTTTGAAAACCATCCGAATATTGTGTACGATGATGAAATGTTTTGGAAATGGTTAACTAAAGGTAAAGTTCTTAATTTAAAACTAATAAAGCCGTTTATTTGATTAACAGTATAGGAAAGAGCCTGTTTACTAAGGTTAATTAGTTTTAATTAAAAAAATTTTTTTATGCATGTTTAACATTTTTGGAATGCAAAAGTGAAATCTTGTTTTTTGTTCAGGAGGAAAAGAAGTTAAAAGTGGAGCGGAGTCTAATGAGTCTTCAAATACCAACATTTCAAATCAGGAAATGAATAAAGATGACGTAATAAATGCAATGGAGGAGTTATTAAGTGACCAAGATGTAAGGTTTCATTTGGTTTACATTTATTTCGAAATATTTATTATTCCACTTTTTTGTGTTCACAGTCGGAGAAAAGTCAAACAAAGAAATCTTTTTTTGGGAAATTTAAAAATAAATTCGCAGTGGTGAAAAAGCTTCTAAGAAAAAAAGGTTAGTTTTTAACACTTTTTTTGATTTTCTATAGAAAAAGGTTTCTGTTCGAAAAATTGAGAATCCAAAAAATAATTACATGCAAAGTTTAAACATGATAACTTGTAAGCAAGCGTGAGGTGTGTAAAACAGAACACTGTGTTATGACGACTGTCGTTGCACCCTCCGAGGATGCACAAGTTACATTCATTCATTCATTTAGGTTCAATGTTAGGGAGTGAAGTCAGTGAGAAAGATGGGCAATCATTGATTGAAGAAATGAAGATTACTGGAGTCCAAGCACAAGCAGATGGTGGAAATGACTTGCAACAAATATCGGAGGAAATTAAACCCATATATGTTGGCAAAGGAAGATATGTGGTTGAACCTGTATCAGTGTGGAGGGTGAGATTTTTATTTTATGTTTTCTTTTGAGTTTATATTTAATACAGAAAGTTGTAAAATAAAACTGACAGAGAGATTACTCCTATAGAATAGAGAATGTGCATTACAAATTTTAGTTTTACATATGTATATGTATATATATATATATATGTACATAAATTCAAAGAAGAAACTATATATATACACTATATAGTTTCTTCTTTGAATTTAGTTTATTTTGTACCGTTCTTTTTACAGTAAGCATGCTTTTTTTATGAATCAATGCCACAAGTAACATCAGGCTAAATACCTTAATAAATTTGATATTTGTATATATATTATTTTACAATAATATTTCAATATTACATTTTAATTTTACGTATATACTAGGTTGACAGTCAGTTCTCCATAAACAGTCTTGACTTAAAAGATACAACTGACAACCCATTCATGCTCCTTGAATCAATGCCAGTTGCTGATTTTGATTTGTTAAGGTGATCATTTATCTCCATAACAATTATTGCTACAATGTATATTGTTTTTCAACCTAGCTTTTTATTACATTTTTTGCAAATGATGTAGTATAGCACTAAATATCAAATTGCCAAATTAATTTTCACATACTTTTGCAATTTTGTAGTATAACATTAAATGTAAAATTTTGAAATTTATCTTTTTTTGTTTTTTTAGACAAGGCAGACGTTCACTTATGTCAACGTATGAAGGATTGCCTGGAGATGGTATGTGAATTTAGTTGTTTTTTCACGATAACTTGTACCTAAAAATAGTTTAAAACTACAGAATGTTATGGAAGTCACTGTGCACTGTCTAATAATTTTTTTTGTATTTCTAGTTGAGTCATTTAGAAACAAAATAATAAGGAATTGATGCTAACAGGTGTAACTTTCAACATTATTTATATTTGTCATTCATATTTACCTTCTGGATTGTATACTGAAACATGTCTGTTAATAAGTATATGAGTGCACTGTGACTTTCTGAACAACGCTTATACAAAATATAATTTTCCAATCCTGCATTTAAATACCTAATATTTTAGTATTCGCATACTATCTATTTGGGTGTTTTCTTACTTAACCTGCTTAATTAGACCTTGTCTGAACCAAGCCAAATTGGTCCGATTAAGCGGGCTGTGTGACAGATTGTAACTTACTTTATCACCGCATGACTGAAAAACGACAGTCGTTATAGCACGGGTGTTTAAACACCTAGTGTCAGCTTATGAGTTACCTTGTTTGCTACTTTATGGGTGATTATTTTTTTTTACATTTTTTATTTTTTTTATGTATGGCTGATAATTTGGACAACCCATTGGTGACCACTGAGTTGGAGCAATTGCCGTTAAGTGTCTTGCCCAAGGACACATACACCCACAATGGTAGCAGCGACGAGGCTTGAACCCATTACCTCTGGGATGTAAATAAATATGGGACAATTAAACAATTAAGTAGCAATGCCATATTGTCAGGCGTTGGTGTTGACGGCTTAGGTGATAATGGACAAGGTTCTGGTGGTCAGTACGGCTCCCATGGTGGCACAGGTGATGCCTCATGGCCAGATGGCCATACTATCGAAAACTGGATCAACAAACATCTTATGAAAGAAGTTTCACCGATTCTGCTTCCACCATCTACAAAGAACATGACGTCAGAAGAAGGAGAATTGGTAATAATGTTTAACTTGTATAACATTATCCCATTTTAAATTAATTGGAAATATTATTTAATATTCAAATATTTAAAAAGTTACAAGCTGTAATTTACTATAACCAGATATCTAGTTAAGGTGCTGTCTAACTGTGTCTTACAGCTCTCCTAGTTTTGTTCTTGAGCAAGACACTTAATGTGTTAAGTTTAAATTGTCTTCCAAACAGAAAAATATACATTACTTCTTTAATACTTCTTTGAATTGAATGTACGCCTTCATAAAAAGCGTTTTTTGATTTATTACCCAATCTAAAATCTTTAAAAATAAGTTTCTCTTAGATCAGTATGGTCTACTTTGATCTGAACACTCGGGGGCAGCAGTGGTACAAACCTGACATTCCTGAAGAGGTTTACCTTGTGGGCAAGGAAACTATCAAACCAGCCACTGATTGGTCAAGAATGGACCACACCCCCTTAGATAAAGAAGTGGAAAGTGACGAAACAGAAGTTATGGATATGGATGGTGGGTTAATTTTTTGTGATTAGGTTATTCAATATTTAGTAGCTTAGTTGAAGTGATTTTACATGGTCTATGTAAGCCATGCAATCATTGTCTGTAAATTTTTCATGTTCATTATACTGCTGATAGAACCTAACATACTATATATTTAAAGCAGCAAAAAAATAAAATAAAAATTTCTTGAAATTTTTAAGTTTTATATCTGTCCACAAATTATAAAATACTCAATAAAATAATGAATTCAGACACTGACTTATAACTTGCAGGACGTAGTGATACAAATATAAAGAAGAGAATGACCAGAGAGGAAATTAAACAGAAGTATCCGGAACCCATACCAAGAGAAAGGGTCGGTACGCTATATTAATGTCAATCAAAAGTATTTTTTTAGCATAATCAAAGGGAAAAAATTATAGTAATATTTGCAACTATTTATATACATAGCCTAAGCACCCCAAAAGTTAACCATAAGTAATAGCAGATTTTTTTAAGGTTTTTTCCATGTTGATGTTTCCTGAGTATGCAAAAAAGCTCGCCAATGCATACGTGGACATGTTATCTTACCCACACATGCATTCAACTATCGCTGAGTTGTTTGCTCTGCTATCAGAAGCAAAAGAAGGGCCAGAATTATTCTGTGACAGCTGTCTTCTTGTTGCTCCAATACTTAAAGGAAGAGAGGTTTGTACATTTTATTACTTATATATATATGTTTAAAAAACATATTTTGGTGATTTACTTTTGACAGAATCTAGTTTCTAGCACATCTTACTTTAAGATATTTTTAATAAAATTTATTCTATACAAATAGTCTGTCTTGAAATCACTTGAAAACTTTTTTTTAAATTAAATTATTACTTTTCCAGGCATTCCGAAGCGTAATGTCGATAGCAAGAACTTCAACAGCTTGGACAACTTTGATCTGTGACGTCACACAGCGTCTGTGGTTTCAAAGCGACAATGTTGAACGTATTAAGGTATAGTTAGAATATTTATTTTAAAAATTGTAATTTTTGTTTTTTGGTAAACGTAGGGTTATTGTTTTAGAATGTAAATTTGGTGAAATTAGAACTCTTCACATTTTAGTATTTGTTTATAAGCTTTGTAAAAACTAAACAAATTGTTTTGTACTCTCTTTAACGCTGGTCTTGTTTTACACACATATTCTGGCTGTTTTTTCGTAATGTATTTTAAACAACCAATATAAAGTGAATTTTTACTGTGTTTATGTATGCATATATTCACAATTAATTTTTTCTATTTGTCCTGTTTATTTAAACAAACAGGAGAAATATGGTTTGGAGGCCAAATGTAAAGTAAAGGTAGTCGGACAGAAAGAATGCACCGAAGAAAGTTGTTTTGATAATCAATGTAATGATGATTCACAGAGTCAGGAGGGAATTCCTGGTAATTTTACTCATATATTTACAGCAGTAGATTTTTAGTGAAATTTTATATTATTTTCTGTTATCCACTACCAAGCATAATGTAAATAATTATTTTTTTGTCAGAAATCCATTTTTTTATACTAGATAAGCGGCTAACAGATTATTCGCATTGTATTATTTTTCAGGATATGAGGCTTACAACCCTGCAAGTAATGATTGTGTTTATTACGAGTTTGATCGTATTTTAGAATGGAGCAAAAAGCTTGCAGAAATTCGAATAGCTGAAAAGGTGAGTTCTATTTGTGAATAAATACAGAACGTGTATTTACTTTAAAAGGTAATTATTTTTCTTTTTAAGAAAAGCTGTAAAAAGGTTAGAAAACTTTGTAAAAATGTACATTATGCTTTGTGTTTTTTTCAGGATTGCCCACTTGGTGAACTGTCAGCTTGCAATTTGAAGAAGTTATCTCGCTTTTATAGAAGTATG
Organism: Ciona robusta; assembly: GCF_009617815.1. Lineage (NCBI taxonomy): Eukaryota > Metazoa > Chordata > Ascidiacea > Phlebobranchia > Cionidae > Ciona > Ciona robusta. Next base: position 8,608,189 of record NC_143237.1, read on the forward strand.
TTGCTTACCACTGATGGCGGAATACTTTTCGCTGAACTGATGATTCAAATTGTTGGAAATGAAAAAGGTAAAATAAGATAATATATAACATGCAAATATAATTTTTATAGGATATGTGTTCAAGACTCAATTATATGACACTTATGTTATAACACTTGTTGCTGGGAGAATAAATTAATTAACTTTATTCATTCATTTATACTTAATGTTTTATAGAATATAGCTAAAATGTTCTCTGATTTGAACAAAAGTATTCATTTGTATTTCCACCATATTACTGCAGGGAAGAAAACAATTGGCCAACTTATTCGCTTTGTGACATCACAGCGAGACGGCGTGCATCGGTTAATCGAACTTCATCGTCAGATCGGAGAGTCCGGACCTACAGGGAGGAGGTTGTTACTTCGTCTTTATAATGCTGTGAAGAGGAGGCTTCCACATGGCTTAAAGGTGGGAGGATGTTTTATCCATTGTTGGCGATGTGTCCTTGGGCAAGACACTTTCTCCAACCTGGATGTCACTAATGGGTTGACAAAATTTTCAGCATACATAAAAATGTGGTAATCGTGACCGGTCATTCAGGCAACTTATGGCTTTTTTTGAGAAACCTGTGATATGAACAGTAACCAAATATACAACATTTTTCAGTTTGTTCTTAGAATTCCAACTGGTTAAGTAATGAGGTATATTAAAAGCACCCACAAAGATACCTATTCAAAAATGGTATTCAAGGTCTGTGTAACAAAACACATGTGTTACTTATAATCACTGTCATTGTCAGGCCACATGTAAAGCAAGTTACATTCATTCATACATATTCGAATAAAAATTTATTTATATTCCATTTATTTTTATTTATTTTTATGTTTTAATTATTTTTTAGCTTTTATCTCGTCTCACTGACCACATGAGTCAAGTTCGACTCGGCAGAATGTTGCTGCAAGATCTACAGCTAGATGGCGGTAAAGCGCACATCACAGCTCGACAAATCAGAGACGAGATTCAAAATAACCTGAATCCAATGGTTAAGGTGTGAGTTTTAGATAAACATGTTTATTTTAGTTGTAAAAACAATATATTAAATAATGTAAATATATAAAACATAGGTTTTAAATAGTGTAAACCATTTTTAAAAATGTTTAAAAAAGTTAAAATGTTGCAAATTCTTATAGCCTATTTTACATATTTTATTTCTGTTTTTCCTATTTTACCTGCTGTTTTGTCGATCAGATGCAGAAAAGAATTGAAATTAATCATAGTTAAAAATTGTAAATCAACCATCAGATGATCGGACAAACTGTTTGTCAAGTTGTTGTCCGAATGAACGGAGTAGCTCAGTGTATGTTGTCTGTGGCAGATCATGCTAAGGCTGTGTTGGAAGGTGGGGGTGACGGGATTCTAAACAAAAGCAAAGGTGGGGACTATATTCTTGTATTTTGGATCTTCTGGTAAGAATTTTGCTGTCAGATGTTTTAATGCTCTATACAGGTCATCTTGTTACTCATTCAGGTTGGCTTTATCAGAGTGAAATAGCAACATGGTAAAATATATGTCAATGTATGTGTCATTTTACCCTGCTAAAGAATAAGTAACTTTAGCCTCAGTAAGTTACATTAGATCCACGAAGATAGTTTATATTTATGTTGAATTTGTAAAAGGCTCCGCTCGAATGTGGGTTAGTTAGTAAATAAATCAGTTTGACACATTTGTCCTCACTGGGTTGGAGTCACTGCCATTAAGTGCCCTGCATAGGGACACATGCGCCTACATTTGTGGCAGCATCAAGCCTTGGACCATTACTGCTGGTCTAAAGGCGATCTCTTCTACACTGAGCCACGGCGGCAGACTAAATCACAGAAGACAAATAAAGTTTTGCTTTGGTTTTTTATTGTTGCCTTTTCTGCTTAGATCCGCATGAAAGTTTCAGCAACCATGTGGATATAGACAAGGAAGAAATCATTGAAGGGAAATGTGGAGTTGTATCAGACTGGAAATCAACAGCAACTTGTTGCCGTAACTACAAAGATCTTCTCAAAGATCAAAAAAAGAAAGAAGAGGAGGAGAGTAAGAAAAATAAGCCTCCAGTTATCATAAGATCGAAGCAGTTTCAGTGGTCAGAAACAGACTCTGCTCTCTCATGTGAGGTTGATCCACTTTCAAGGAAAAATTTGAATGTAGCAGATCTGTGGGAACCGGTAGATACACGAGAAAAAGTAATTACATGTTTTTGTATAATTATTTTGGTTAGGTTAAGTCAGGGCTTCCTAAACTGAGAGTCCAACCTTGTGGCACGAAGAGTAACGATTTACACAAAGTTACTGCATAAATTATACTATTAATTGTAAAGGGTTGCAGAAAACTTTTTTAGAAGATAAAAGCGGTTTATGCAAAATTCAGATTTTTCCACATTACCAGACATATCAGTCAATAAATGTAGAACTCTTATTTAAAGAACAATTTTCTATATTTATTGTCCTAGACAAAATGTTTTTTTTTTTAATTTACAAATCTTGTTTCAGGTTAATATTTACAAAGGGACAGAAGAAGAACCTCTTCATCCATGCACGGCAGTCAAGCCACCATGCAGACATAATGTTTACTGCAAAGATCAAGTTAAAACCAACTACAATCAGTTTTATCTTCAATCAACTGACCATGAGAAATTCTATATGAGCTTTAACTTTAGGTTAGTTAGTTTGTTTTTGTGACTGCCTCTAGCCCAGAGTTCTAACAGAAGTATTAGGTTTCATACACCTCCAGTGGTAAATTTACTGCTGATGTAACTTTTTGGGTAACTAATTTGGGGGATTGTTTTATTTTGTGATATATTGCTGACAATTTGCTGACAATTGATATGGCTTTCTTAATTTATCTTCTCAGACCATCTGGTCTTCACAAACGATCCGAAGACATACGCGGAAGACTTGGAGGATTAGGAGCAGATCCTGTGAGGAGTGAAACCAGCATCCGGTTTATGGAAGATCAAGAGATGAGGAAGAGTGATGCTTATAAAAAGATGCAGAGTAGATCTTATGATCTTCCATCTGTTGCTGGAAGATGGGGGAGAAAAGTTGTGAAAGAGGAAGATGATCTGGTCAGGAAGAGAGGTGCTGTTGGGATGATCAAATTATTTTGAGTTTATTTTGAATCAATTGTTTTTGTGTGTTAATATTCTAGTACTACTTTATAGTTTTGTATCTTTTTGTATGATTTTTTCGGTAGCACTTAATTTTTTTTCCATATTCTGTAATTTTTTCTGTACTCCCACGTAGTTTTGTATTTTTTGGAATAAATACTCCTGGAAGTACTTTGCATGAACTTTTCATGGTTTAGTGGTCAATAAGTACACTTTTTTAAAAAAATATTGCTTGCTAATTTACTATATATACATTGATGAAATGATTTTTTACAGGAAAACAACAGAAGCATAAACCTGTATGCACATGCACCAAGCATGGAAACTCTCAGTTTGGTTGTATAGTTTGTTCCATAGCTCAACAAATATCTGGTGCAGAAAGTTGTGATGAGGTCGCTGATATTATAACCAATAAATGTGACAAGTTCCCTGGACAGTCGGTTTCAAAAATCCCTCCTTTTCCAGTGTATGAGCACGGTGTGACTCCTCAAAACATCGAACTTGAGTCTTGCTCTGTCCATTTAGGGGTTAATTCTTCTACCGACAGTGATTCTAGAATAAAAATTACTAAAGAATTAAGAAAGAGTAATTCTGAAAAATCGCAGTCAATTTCTAACTCTGCACTGTCACCTAGTGGCTCAAATGAGTTAACCTCCATCTCGGAGCTGAAGAGCACGCTAGGATCAATTAACATTAACACATCTGAATCACTTGCGGATGTAACTGTATCTGAAATTTCAGAGGTCATAGATGCATCAACAGTTGATGAAACCACAACTTCAGACACCCATGATTCAGCCTCCCAGGTTTTACACTCAACCACAAACAGTGAAATATCAAACTCAACTCACACTCGCAGCTCAGTTTCAAATTCTGCTCCATTTCCAAGTGGTGGAAATCCACAAGATCTTATTCGCACACCTCGTCCTTCTGCTGGCTGTTGCATGAAGGGTGTTGTGAACAAAAAAGCCGCTCCATGCCCATGTACAGATGGTAAACCTAAACCAAGTGACCTGCCTCTTACCGAGAGAAACCTAGCAATGTTCACCAAGGCCCCTGCTGAAGACAACAATACAGTATTTGGTCCATCCCCAGAAAAATGTGCATGCAATGCTAAAGAAGGGGGTAAGCTAGCACCAAGACCTCCAAGGCCATGGCCTATCACTGCAAAACACATTGAAAAATCTGAGGCACCTAAAAAAGATGGCAATTTATCTAATAAAAATCATGCAAGTAAAGAGTCAATTAAACAAGAGTTGGTTTCTATGGAAGTCCCAGCACGCAATGCAGATATCTCGCACTGGGCAGAAGACAAGAACGAGAGTGAATTTTCTCGGCCGGATTTAGATCAATCGGTTAATGAGGATGATTATGATTATTGTTTGGTGTGTGGTGGTGTGGTATCTGTAGAACCAATGCCAGAAAAACCTTTTGCTTACAGATATTTAGTCAAACATGACGCTGATCCAAGGTTACAAGGTGAAATATGATATTAGTGTCTTGCTTTTATAAAATACTAATTGTCAATTTTTTTATATTACTATTAATGTCCTATTTGGCGGTAAGTGAAGAACATTCAAACAATTATAGAACCGTATCCTCATGACTCCTATAGACAGCTGTTAATTGTTTAAAACACAATTATGGTATTTGGATATAACGTGATAAAGATATCCCATCTTCCCCAACACTAAAATATCCAATAAGAAGAGAATTGTATAAAACAGAACACACACAACTTCTAAAGTTGAGTGAATGTAACTAATATACCCTCGCAAAGTCCCAACAACAGTCATTATAACAAATTACCCCACTATACACGAATAAAAAAGATCATTTTCTTTCTTATGTTAAAATATGTTCATCCAGATGCGAATTCCCTTGACTCGTTAACCACTTTACACGACATTGGGTTGGATTCCAAACATGGGAGTTCCACTCATGGCATGTGGACAGACAGCAAAAAATGCTGCGCTAATCCTGGGTGTCGTTCTAAACCTCCGCGGGGATGCAGGTTCCGAAATAAGAAGAAGATTGAAGAAAAGGAAAGAGATGAGAGATTTGAGAAAGACAGAAAAAGGCTTCAGGTTTTTGAATTTTTGATTTTTTTTATAAGTTTTTTAGGTTCCTATAATGTATGGGTTACACTCTGCCAGGCATGCCAGGAAATTAAAGATTCGCAATAGTTGGCTCAAACCTCATGTTTAAAGCTTTGATTTCGGCACCTTTTTGTGCAATAAGTTATGTAAGCTGATTTTCAATTGAAAAGTGCTCTGAAACATTTAAACATTAGTAACTGTAGGTGGAAGTGTGTCCTACACTTCGAATGCCCTTGGCCCCTTACACTTTATAAATGTTTGGTCCGTTCTTATTATAGTGTAAAACTTTGTTAACAAAATTTCTTTCTGTATATATTTGCAATGTTAATGTTGTTTTATATTTTAAATGTTTTTTATTTTTCAATATGAATATTTTAATTTAATTCTGTATAATATAGTAAAGTGGGGGGGATAGAACACCTTTTTATTCTATTTTCCGTCCCACTTGGTAGTAAACAAACAGCATTCAAAGAATTAATACCGTATTCTTACAACTCCCGTAGACCGTTGTTAATTGTTTAAAACACGATCAGGAAATATGAGATATAGGATTACGTTATTTGGATATTATGTCTCTATTATATAAAATATCTTATCCCTCTTTATAGGATGAGATAAATCTACGCTACCAACAATGGTTACCACCTGGCAGGCATGCCATGGGACATGTAGCAAACCAGGACGATGTAGAATTTGTTCAACAAGACCGGGATTTTCCGAGTGAAATTGACACTAAACCGATTAGAAGCGTAGACTCGCTTGATAAAATTGTTCAAAAGTCGCGTGATTACCCGGTTACCGACAGAAAATACGACGTGGAAAAGTTCCGAATGTTTTTGGACGAAACATGTGATTTACATAAGGTGTGTTTTATTTAGTTTTGCGACCTGTTCAGCGCCGTGGTATGTGGTAAACGCGCCTGCCTCTAGCCCAGAGTTTATAGTAGGCGTATGTGTCCTTGGGCAATACACTGAACAGTTTATTGCTCCAACCCAGTAGTGCCTTATAACTTGTAACCGGGCACGAGGTGTTTGAAACAAAACACCTGTGTTATAATGACTGTCGTTGCCCGCCACGAGATCATGAATAAAAGTTACAAGCATTCAATAAACATTTTCACTATTATAGCTTCCACGGTTTGCATGTTGTCGTTTGCACGACGACGATTGGACGAAGATGTATTTTAACTTGAGTCGCGACAAACGACGTCTGTACGCTAGAGCTGCATTGGCATGTGCTTGTAACTCGGTCGAATCAATGTCAGGGAATTTTCAAACTGCTCAAACATCTTTCCCAAAACCACACAGGTATACGTTTATATGGCAAAAAATATGTTGTATTTCGGGTATAACTTTGCCATTTTTATCTGAAATGTGCAAAAGTGTTTTCTATTTATTCATCGTAAACTAATTCCTAAATGTTTATGCCACGGTTATAAAGAAACTATTTGGCTGGACCATAACGTTTGTCGTTTCTAATATATGCCGCAGTATAACACTAATTAGTTATAAAAAAAAAAATATTTTCGACAAAATATTTCGTTATATACCAGTATTCCCACGCACATTATTTGAGATTGAGTAAAAACCCTATCAAGTATATAATGCAGATATATATTTTTATTCAGTATATGTTCCGAGTGCCACATACACATTGGCACGCAGCAGAGTCCACCATGTACAAGATACTTATTACCATTGAAGGCAGTTCGTTGCTATGAAGAAGCAATGCGGAAGTATGACCAGGTAAACCAATGTAACTTATTAATACCCCGCATGGTGGCGCAACGACAGTCGTTATAGCACCGGTGATTTGTTTTAAACACCTCATGCCCCCTTACGAGTTATTACGTACGTAACTCTGTCGGTGGTTATTATTTTTTTATGTATGACTGACAACTTAGATAAGCCATAAGTGAATACTGAGTTGGAGCAATTGTCTTTGTTTAGCCAAGGACACACACACACAAATGTGTGTTGAAACATTTTGTTTGAATTTCTTTTGGGTGCCAACGTTATCCCATCTTACCCCACAGTACTACCTATAACATTACAGCTATCCTATTTTCCCCAGGCGGGTTCGGTAACAACAGACTCTGGCTTTTCGTTGGACACAGCCATTGACGTAATGAACGAAAGTGACGAAAACGCTGTTTCTCCTTACCAGCAACGAACGCTGATGGATTTGCTCGGCTTATCGCAAGGACCAAGTCAGTATTGAATGAATGTAACTGATTTATCCTCGCGAGGCAAGGACAGCTCTTACATAATATAGGTGTTTTGTTTCTTACACCTCGTGCCCATTCGGTAGTGAACAGAGAATAGTTAGGAAAACAAATAACCACATCCTCACGTCAAAAACTGGTTGCAAATTGTTCAAAACACGATCAGGAAATATGAGATATAGGGTAGTTAACGTTATCTCATTGTACCCCACAATTCTATATATTAATCCGTGCATTTAATATTTAAGTAACTTTTTATTTAGAGTCGAAAATAGTGAACTGTAAGCTCATTCCTGCCCAAGATTGCGACTGCAGTGATGCGGCCTCCAGTGCGCCATCTAGCGGCGTGTGTTGTCATGTAACAAAAGCGAGACACCTACCGGTCATGCACCTACAAGGCTTTGGGTATGATGTTACCATAGTAATGTTATTTTGTTATTATCAATAATGAAAGTATAGTAGGGTGGGGGAACATGGGACACCTTCCCTGTTATATGTCTTTGACCCATTTGGTAGTAAACAAAAAACATTCAAAGAATTATAAAACCGACTCCCATATACCGTTGTTAATGAATTTTTCAATATTCGCAGCCATAAAGAGAGAAAAAACATTATATATAATGTAGCCTATATATTATTATTATTATATTTAGTTTCATTCAGTACACTTTTGTTTTACTTGTTCTTTTTTTAGGTGTGAACCTCCTTATGAGTATACGCTCGATAAACGATTCCAACCCCTTCCATTAAAATGGTGGCAATGTCACGACGTAGCTTTACGTAGTACGCAGGAGTGCGTCGATGCGTGTGTACGTGCCCGGGTGCTGATCGCCGAGAAAAGAGCCGACGCAGCGACAGAACACGAAAGAACTTGCAAAGTAAGCCATTAGATGTATGATGAATCAATGAATATATTTTACATACATGATAATTGAATGAATGAAAATAGCTTGCTTTATCCTGGCCTGACCGGAAAACCACTGTCTCATAACACGGGTGTTTTGTTTCATACACCTAATGTTAGCAATTTTCGTTAAGTGTCTTGCCCATAGACACATACATCAACAACGGTAGCCGCGACATGCCTTGTACCCGTTACTACCCGTCTTTTTGCTTTTGTAAACTTTCCAGATCTTTGTTATCGTGACCGAGAAGTCAAAAAAATCCATTTATTCATTATTCATTCATTACAAAATAAATTCCATTCTATCATTATCACGTTACAAGTAGTTTACCCTTTACTCCAGGTTTGTCCACCTCGTACTTTATCCAATGACGTAGTATCCTCTTTACTTGGTGATGAAGTCATAGACCAGGCTGGCGGTGTGGTGCTCGGACCTCGCTACAGCGAAATGCTACCGTTGGTATGGAAACCTACTGTAAGGGAAGACGGAAGGAGAGCGGAGACAGAGATAACGGTTCAAGGTCAGATAACGACGCCGTATGACATAAAGTGGTTAGCGCGACTGCATCTGTCCTAGAGTTTTTTAGTTTGGCGTTTAATGCTGCCTTTGTGGGCGTTTTTACCGGCAATTACTTCAACCCAGTGGTCCCTTATGGGTTGTCTAAATTGTCAGCCGTACATTACAGAAATTGAAAATGTTGCCTCGCCACAAACGAATACATAAGCTACATTCATTTAGACTTGTCGCCGCCGTCGCCATTTTCTCAAAACCTCCCGCAGCTTCAATATTATGTTTTAAACACATCTAAACTTCTAGTTTTTTTATTTTCAGTTCCTATAAACAATTATTTTTTTAACTTTTCCTCTGCCGCCGCAATAGAAACATAACTTTTAAGAAAAATTTAGGTTTTATAATCCAGAGAAGCCGTAAAAAAAATAATTTACACTGAATGAATGAAAGTAACTTGCTTTAACATCGTGTGGCCGAAAAAACAATATACCCCTCGTGGGGTTATATTGTATGGATGGCAATTATGTCCTCTATAGTTTTAGCAGAAGTAACAGAATCATCTCTATTTACCTCAGACCGTCGCATCAGGTTCTATCGACAAATTATCGAAGTGATAGTTGAGAGTACGCGTACAATGCTCCTTGCACCTGACCTGCAACCCCCGAATCCAAAACTACCAACTCTCCTTCCTCCGGATACGTCACGTCACGTGGTCCGGATAGCACACTTCCGCGCCATGATGACGTCATTGAATGACGTATTAGCCGATGGTAACGCTAAGTTATCGTAAAAGTACTAAGAAAATGCTAAATTTAGATTCTTAAAACACAGATTTCCTGGTCAATGTCAACTGTCAATATAAACATTTTATACGCTTCGGTTATAAGAAGTATACAAATAATAAGTATAACTTATAATGCGAATTGGGAATGATTATGCATCTAACTTTACTTTCTCAAATTTTAAAGTTATTCCTTTTTTTTCGAAAACATGACCATTTTACCCTAAATGGAGGTATTTATATTTATATTCATCAACAAATTTAAAATCACCAAACATTTTCGTTTCAGTAAAAATCTTGAAAGATACGAAGATCGTGAATGACAGTGATATCACGCAGACTGTTCGTGCTGATCTGTCCGATTCTGAAAGATTACGAAGTATGTACATAAGTCCAGCGTCCACAGTTGGTTAGCGCGAATGCCTCTAGTTCAGAGGTTATGGACTTAAGGCTCGTCGCTGCCACCATTGTGGGCGAAATTTAACGGCAATTGCTCCAACCCAGTGGTCACTAATCGGTTGTCTAAGTTATCAGCCATACATAATGAAAATAAAATTACCAAGAAAGTTACAACTGTGGTAACTCGTAATCTGGCACGAGGTGTGTAAAACAGAATACGCCTGTTGCAATGACTGTCATTTCCCGAGCGCATGAGGATAAAGCAAGTTATACATTCATTCTCTCATATGCACTGCTGCTTATACAACTGTTATTTTTATATTCATTTTTATATTTAAGGAAAAAGAAATGAAGACACGAGAAACCGAATCCCGGATCCAAATCTTTTGGACTCTTTTCAAAGTTTTGTAAAGGTACGTATATCGTTGTCATTTTACCAGATACTTAGTGCTGCTACCGTTTAAGTTCTTGGGTAAGACAGTTAAGGAGTATTGCTCAAACACAGTGGTCCTTTTTTGCCAAATTGTCAGTCATACATAAAAAATAAAACATAACCATAAAGTCACACCTGATAACCTCGTATTTACTTCTATTTCCCCCAGGACAAATTGTGCGGGAGTGTAGATGACTGCCGGGAAGTTCTTTCACCGCCCTGGGAGCTTCCAGTTAAAGATCAGCATGTAGCTGGTGAATTCTTGACCGAAATAATGGTTTCCCTGGTCAGTATTGAACCCTAAATATTAAAACTCTTATGCAGTAATTTTGGGATCTAAGTTTTAAAAAGTTTTTGAAGAGTTTGTTTCACCTGCTTATAATTTCATTCACCGGTGCCGTGGTATGCAGTAGTTATGCTCATCTCAAGGCCATACTAGGATTTGTGTTGCCTGTGTTTTTTTTTTTGACATTTTGAAAACGAAAAATTAGAAGAGTATAAATACCCTTCAAGTTACATATGTTGTAACTTGTAAGTGGCCCTAGGTTTATGAAACAAAAATCTATGTTATAACGTGTCGTTGCCCTACCACGCAAAAATAAAACAGATTTATTTATTTGTGTATACAATCAAGCAATTTTTTAAAGTTTTAATAAAGTTTTATTCACTGCAGAGTACAGAATTTAAACAAGACCAAGACATACCTTTACAAACGGCACTCGAATCTGCTCTTGGCTCATTTCTAGAAGCTTGTGTGTTTAAAGCGACCACACAAACCAGCATACAAAGAGCAGTAGAGAAAGCAACTGTTGCAAAAGGACACTTGGCTTTCCTGACGATCTTAACCAGGTGAAACTCAGTTTTACAAATCAAAGAGTGTTTCATAGTAAAGTGGGGTAAGATGTGACTTGCCTTTATTCTCTTTTGTCGTTCCATTTAGTAATAAATAGAAAATTTACGGAATTATATAACCGTAGCCACGCAATTCTAAAGGAGCATTTTTAATTGTTTAAAACAAAATCAGAAAAGATAGAATTTAAGTGCTAACGGTGTCCCATCTTACCCTATAGATCTATAACTTATTGCGTGGGCATGTGATAATTTCTTTCTAGATTGTGCGCTTCTCGGATCGTTCGGTTTTCCGAGATGGTAGAAGCATCAATCACGAACACACGGACTGTGGTCAAGGGATGCTTAGGAGCAGTGGAGGAGAAAGTAAGAGAGAAAGAATTTAAGGAGGAGTGGTGGGAGGAAACGGAGAAGCAAAATAAAAGTAAGGGAAACGGAAATTTTACATTAATTTAATTGAGAAATTTAAATACACGTTTAAATACAAGTGTGTAAACCAACTTAGAATAAAATATAATCTTTTTAAATTAATATCCTCGTTATTTCAAGAGTTAAATAAAAAATAAATAATATTAAAAACCGTTTCTTATTTGTTTTTTAGTTGGAGAAGACACCGAGATGCATCGTCGCATTTCTTCCATTCTTCGCTCCGGCCGAGACGACAGCAAGTCAACCCTAGATGACGTCATAATCGGCTTCGAGCGGCTCCGACGTCACGTGCGTGAGGATCTGACTTGCGCCAACCGGAAGTCCTCCGCGATCTGTGATCTTCGAGATGAAGAAGCGCTCGATCTTTTCGAGGGCAGGCCAAGGCGAGAAATCCGAAAAGTCGGCCCCTCTTTTGATGCTTGGACCGAATCCGAAGTCGCAGTGAAAGAACGGAATTTTCAGGGAGTTTATACTATCGATGACGTCACGGGTCCTAATGGTGACGTCACCAAAAGATCGGCGAATTCTTCGTCAACAGAAAGTAGTAGTGAGGCAGAGGATATAAAAGTCCCAGTTAAAGAGAGAAAGGGGAAGCATTATTTCGTGCATCGGGGCTCCGATGCTTCAGACTCTGAAAGTTTAAAGTCAGCCGTTATAGTTGGTGGAAAAGGTTCGCAGACTTCAAACGATAGTTTAACACTGGACATGTGGGTATGTATACATGTGAGGCTTTGTCAGTGTGTTTCTTTGGTTAAAATCGTTACACTGCTTTTTATTTTGCAATACTTAACCATCTTCGATGTAAACTTTATACAATTTTTAGGGGATGTCTGACAACTCTTCAGAAGATTCGCCATCCTTTTCTGCCATCCGTCCAAGCGCTGGTCCTTCCATTCAAATGGATGTAAAACAGAACGAATCTTCCACTAAATTATCAAGTGATTGCGAATCTAGCAACCATTTTTATTGTGACGCAATGAGCACTGACGCGTTAAGCTACGTCACGTGTGCGTCACAATGCGGGTCTGTTGTCGAAAACGAAAATGCAAAACGAGAATGCTCAAACACCAAACCAAAGAAGCACGTCTCTATTAACGAAAACGTAGAGTTCTTTTCTGGCGAAAATTCTTCTCCTCGACGTCATCAATCGTCCAATGACGTCATCAAAATTGAAACTCCGGACCCGTCCGCAGCTTCCAGAGCACAAAGAAGACGAAGATTCAGTAGTGTGTTTGAGACCAAAGATGTAGTAAGTATGCCAGGATTAGATCACTGGTTAGAAACAATAGCTTATACAAATGATGTTCGGTAGTTTTTAGTCAAAAATAGCCTTTACAGTTAGCGTTTAACAGTTTTTAGGCGTTTATAAGCAGGTGCACTTATTTCAGATAATGCTTTTATGTGCGTTTTAGAATAGATATAATCAACTAGAAAGGTTGCGATAAATAGATTTCCTATAGATTAAGACTGCTGGAACTGAAAACCGCACTCGGGACGCTTTGCGAACCGACAAGGGAAAAGGATTGCTGCAAGAAATATTTGGAGTTTCGCTCACGGCGTAAGTTAAATATGTCTGAGACTTTTCATAGCGTCGATTTTAAATGAGTTTGTGTATTTATATTACAGTCAACAAATGATCGAAGCTTATCAAAGTAATGTGACCAATCTTATTACGTCACAAAGCGGGAGCGTTCTGCCTCACTGGGTGTCTAACGTAACGCAAGGTTACTTAGCTGTATCAAGCAGTAAGTTTTTTTTATTCACTAAATGTTATATAATTTGTTTAAAAAACATTTTCTCAAGTTGCTGCTGTTGCCTTTTCTTGTTGGGCAGTGTTCTTTATGGGGCTGTCCGATACAGTACTGATTGCCGCCGTCCCAATTGCCATTTTCTGTTTTGGTATCATTCTAGAGCCGCTGAAATGTCTTACTATTGCTTGGATTCTATTCCTTTGGCGGTTTGTATTTTTTAGTTCAAAATGTGTCATGTTGTAAAATGTTTTTAAAAAACAGGCGCAAACCGGCATTCTACAACAGTCCGTTGTACATCAAAAGCAATCCAGTGCTTGTAAACCGTACGTCTACTTTGAAATCTGCCTATTCCAAGTACAGGACAACTTGGCCGACAGAATTCAGCGAGATTGAGAAACCGTCAGCGCCAGAGTACGAAGACGCACTTTACCGCCATTACTGCGAGAACCGCTCGAGACCAGAATGCAGTCGTCGGCGGAGAAGACAGCTTCCAGCGCTGGCGGAAAGTGACGTTTCTATCGATCTCGATCAAGTGGAACCGTATAGAGAACTCGAAGAAGCCGCGCCAACTGTGGTTATCTCACCAATACCCGAGCGACGAGTGGAAAAGAAAGTAACCGAGCAGCTAATTACAACTCGACGTGCTGTTGCAGGTTTCAGGCGTGGCGCGTTCGACGCAGGCCGAGGTGCTGTATTCGGGTTCCGACGCGGGGCTGTCGATTCCGGGGGACACAGGATTAAAGTGAAACCGAAGCCAGAGCAGCCACCAAAAGGGCCAGTCCAAACACGTATTGTGTGGTGTAGCAACGCTTGCCCCGAAGACGGCCTACCTTCTTCAATGGAAGACACTGACTCCAACGAGGCCGTTCAATAAATTTTTATAAAGTTATCTAAAATAAATAAAAAATTATAAAACACGCTAATAATTTATACTTCGTCGCTTATATTTACCGCGCACCTGTTAGTGGGTGGTACAGTTTATTTAATATGTATTTACCTACAAGCAATGCACAAATGGATGTTTTACCTTGAACTTGCAAGTAAATCTTTATACGATTGTATATAATTTCATAGATTATTGCGTAAAGCTAATGAATGGCATTTACCAAACAACAACAATTCAATTAGGTACATTTGGGATACGTTTGAAATGCACGGCCGTTGTGGATTATAAAGCTGCACTCCAGTACCTTTTACTTAAAGCACAGGAATAAATGAAATGAAAGAAGTGAATAGAAATGAGTCAAATGACCCAAAACTGGAATTAATGTGTGCATTTTTATATGTGGCCAGCAATTTGGACAACCCATAAGGGACCCTGGGTTGGAGCAATAAATGTATTGCGCAACAGGAGCAAATATTCCCTTAATAGCAGCAGTTCTAGATCATTTACAGTGTTTTTTATTGAGTTTGTTGCACCAACAAAGTGTGATTACAATGTACTAGATGGTTGGAAAACGGGTAAATTGTAGTTGTAAAATTTCACTTCCGGTTAGTGCGTTTTAAATCCTTCCAAGCAAAGATTTATTAAAAATATCTTTTAGCAGACAGTTGCAAAACGTGTTTTGAATATTTGATTATATAATTCCGTTGGGCAAGATATGCCACCATTAGCACCAAAATCCCATATTTCCAGATCGTGTTTTAACAGTTGAATTTTTAGAGTCGCGGGCGACGGTCAAATAATCGGCTTTTTGAGCGGAGGTAACAAGATATATAGTAGGGTGGGGTGGAAATGGGACACCTTTAGCGCATAATATCCAAATATCCTTATTGTGTTTTAAACAATTAACAATGGTCTATAAGAGTCGTGAGGATATAGCTTTATAAATCTTTGAATGTTTCTTGTTTACTATTAAATGGGATGAGAAAATAGAGTCAAAAGGTGTCCCATCTTCCCCCACCCTACTGTATATATATGCTACTTCTTTTATGTAAATTAGAACTTTGTGTTTATTTATTCTTTGTAACTGTCATAAGAAACAAGTTTCAACTCGCTTTGTTATAAAAGTAACCAGCGACGCCACGTCTGTATAGGAATTGATGTAGTTCAATGAAAGCGCCCAGGGTATAGGGTAACGGCAGTTTTCATTTGATTCTGTTAGTTAGAATTGCCCACTACAGTGTTTTGAAAAATCGTTCAACCCGCAATATGTAAGACTGTTTAAGCTTATATAAAACGCTTTACGGTATTCGGTCATCAACCGCTGTTCGCCTCCACAAAACGGATAAGATATATATATAACCTTCAGTGCAGTCTTGGAAATAATTGTGTAGTTCGTAGCAACCCAATAGCGGGGTTTAGGATACGTTTGAAATGCACCGCCGTTGTGGATTATTCACGTCATTTTCACTGAAAGCACAGAAAAAAATAAATCAAAGAAGTGAAAAGGGATAACCCACAACCTAATGGCATCGCCCAAAGTTCGTCATATGTATTTTTTATTATTTGAAATATGGGAAAGTAGATCCTTGAGTTTTCCAAAACCCAGGTTACCCTATGTATTCTTTTTACGATATCTATTTTGGTATACGACGTGGTGACGATACTGTAGGCTATAAGTACAATTCTTCATCGTTTTATAAATAGTGCTTATCATCAGATTTTGTGCTGTATTATCAACCTAAACGATGGCTCTCAAGGTGAAAATAAAAATAAATTATTAATATTTGATGTGTAGTCTGATTCTAATGGTGTCTTTACTAAAATAAACGGTATAGCACTGTGGGGTAATATGGGAAACCGTTGTAGCATCCCCACACTTTCTGGTCGTATTTAGAACAATAAACAAAAATTTTTAGAGCCAGGGGTTACGGTTATATAACTCTGTAAACATTCTTTGTTTACTTCCAAATAGGTGAAGAAAAGGAAGTGAAAACATGTCCCAACTTATCGCACTCCACTATGTAGCATTTTTTTAAATATATTGGCTGTGTGAATTCTCTGACAGGTCTTGGAAGTTTTATATGTGTGTTTATTGAAGTGATAGGCCTATATAACTTAAGCTTTGCATTATTAAGGTTATCGTTATTTAACGCTTGGACTTTTTGTTAATATATGGTAGGGTGGGGGAATGGGACACTTTGTCAGACGAGACTTTTTTAAATTTTCTCAGGAAAATAAGGTTACAGAAATATTCGACAGTATTATCACGACTTTAAAAAACGCCCGTCAAAGCTGATTACTGATTTTAAATATTAAAAAAAATATGTAAATTAGAAACAGTATACTTTAAACAGGTAAAATAATGCGAAATAGTAAGGTGGTATTTTTAAAGCTCGCTAAATCACAGTAAAGCCAATGATTTTTTTAGTTTGCGTGTGCGAACAATTAAACTAGTTTCATAGCTTCATAAAACAACCTTGAATATTTCGTACAGTTTGATTTTGTCTCATAAAACTAGTTTTCGTTTTGTAAAAAAACACTGAGATATAAGCATGAAGAAAATAGATAGGGGTCAATATGACTTTAATTTGAGATAAAAACAACAAAAAATATTGGTTTAACGTTATGATATGAAGTTTACATGGCAAAGAAACTAGCACAGCCTGTTAAACTCGGTAGGTTAACTGCAAGTTGCAGAATACTGCTAATGTAAATATTTTTCAATTTAGAGTCCCATCTTCCCCACATTGTAGTTTTGTATGTTTTCTTTGCCAAACTTTGAAAGATTTGCTTTTAATTTAGTAATTTATACCTCAGGGGGTTTTCAACTATAAGATACTGATATAATAAAAAGATAATATTTTGTGCGTTTTTAAATCCTTCCAAGCAGGGATTTATCAAAAAAACATCTTCTTATAGCGCACAGTTGCAAAAATATGTTCTGATTATGTGATAAAGGGTTTGTATTACATAGTACTGTTGGGTAACATGGTTGATGCCTAAATCGTATATTTCCTGATAGTGTTTTTAACAATTAAATTGTTTGAGTCGCGGGCCACGGTTCTATAATTGTATAGCTGTAAATATTCTTTGTTTACTACCAAATAGTACGAGAAAAAAAAGAATGAAAACATAGACCGTTTTACCCCAACCTACTATATACTTCATAATTCATGTTTTGCTCGATTCTCATAAAAAAGCAGATAGTCCTTGTTGTGTCATGTTGTTTTAATAGTGTCTTACAAAATAAAACATATATATGTAAGCATATACTAAACGTTTAACACCACCCGAAGAAATAGGGACAAAAAACATTTTAAATGTTATAGGATGGGCCAAGTAAACCTTAAAGTATAAAAATGGTTGTAAAATAAAAATTTAACACAGAAGAACAAGTCTAAAAAGTCAAACATAATTGTACACCATAGACAACTTAAAAGCTATATCATTTGTTTTAATTGTGATGTTTTAATTGTGAAAAACACATTGTACTTAAATGTTCTTCCTTAGGAATCGTCAACACAACGAAATGAAGTGTATTGGTACAGAGAAAGAAACTATTTGGTGGGTATTTATTTAGTGAGGTAAAATTATTATATTGGTTAACTTTTACCCGGTTAGTATAAGAAATGGTTGGGTTTTACTATGTTTAAACCATAACCACTTGATTTCCCGCAAATAATATGTCTGTCCTTGTCTACAGGTGACCTACAGACAAGGATTTAGATACCTAATACGTATTGAGGTCCTGCGTGTCTTCTCTGCACATCACTCCTACTATGGGGCTTTGGTGGATCCTCTCCAACCATATACTGCTACAGGTTTACCATTTGCTCATCCAGAAAGTGACGTGGTAAGTGTGAATAAAGGAACTTATTCTTCTTCTTCAGTCGTTCCTTGTTTCATACACCCAATACTCGTTTACGAGTTACCATTATTATAACTTTCTTTCTGGTCAATTTTCTCGTCTCATTTGGTAGTAAACAAAGAACATCCAAAGAATTATAAAACCGTATTCTCATGACTTCCATAGACCGTTGTTCATTGTTTAAAACACGATCAGGATATTTGGATATTATGTGCTAAAGGTGTCCCATCTTCCCCACAGTAGTATATGTTACTGGCAAAAACGGCTGCAAAACGGTCGAGCTATAAATACGTGCGTGGTCTTTTTGGTTAATATATTGTATAGGATGGGAGAAGATGGGACACCTTTTCATTATATTTTCTCGTCACATTTGGGAGTAAGCAAAGACAATTCAATAAACTATAAAACCGTATCCTTACGACAACCATAGACCGTTGTTAATTGCTTGAAGCCACGACAGGCAAGTGAAGTTCGGCACCGAATATCTATTGAGGCTTTGCGTGTCTTTTCTGGGGCACAGCCATACTTTGGAAATTTGGTTAATCCACTACAGCCATATACGGATGGAGCGTCGCCATACGCTCACCCGGAAAGTGAGCTGCAGTAAGTAAGAATGAGGGTAATGCATGACTGACAACTTGGAAAACCCACTTTCCCATTTACAAAGCTAAGACACATGTGGTCGTCCAGTAGATAGATTCATTGTATAAGATGGGGTAAGACAATTTATGTTTTGATTCACTTTCATCACCCCATTTGGTAGTTTTTAGAGAATTATGTGTTTTGTTTTTAGCCCAAACGGTAGTCAGAAAGAATATTTCTAAATTGTATAACTGTGGGGTATCTCCGCGACTCTAAAAAAAACTTTGGTAATTGTTCAAAACACGATCGCAGGAAATACGACATTTAGGTGTTAACGATATCCCATCTTACCCCACAGTACTACATTTCATCTTATTTGATTATACGCTAAAGGAATAGGTTTTGTCATACCATGAGTTATAGATTTCTTGTGTTTATGCAGGTTGTTCCAAAGGTCCTTTATTCAAGGCCGGGTGATCTTCTGGTTTTAGAAGAATTTGCTGCTTGGTTGATTAAATATATAGTGTTGCTTGCTGTACATATGATAAATTATTAACCAACATGACTTAATGAAATGTTGCATGACATCTAGCTATAATTTCCAGCAATAATTATAAACTGTTGTCAAATTGGGTAAATGGTTTCACAGCTTTCTTGAAAGACTTGTATCTCTATTTCTGGGAAAACTGTTGCAGCTGCTATATTTACACTGCATGTTTGATCTTAACCATTGAGAAACTACTTAACCATTGAAAAATACTGCCGTTTCTAACTCAATTTCAGTTTCAATCATTTACATGTTAATAAAGTTTTGTATATATAATTTGTTTTGTAGTGAGTTAATATTGTTGTCTTCATCAGCCTAGGAAGGGTATACGAAAGGTTGTCTTCGTATATTGCACAAAGAATAGTTTTAACTTTGTGACGTGGTAAGTTAATCATTATAACGATTAAACCACTCCAAGTATATTAGCAGGGTGGGGGAAGATGGGAAACCATTTCATTTTATTTTCTCGTCCCATGTGGTAGTAAACAAAGAAAATTTAAAGAATTATAAAACCGTATCCTTACAACTCCCATAGATCGTTGTTAATTGTTTAAAACACGATCAGGATATTGGGATATTATTTGTCAAAGTTTTTTTATAACAATAACATGGGATACAGGTTCTAAAGGTGGCTATAGGTTATAAAACAGTTCAAAGCGAAAGTAGATTTTATGTCATACTGTTACTGCGTCACGCAATCTAATAAAAACTTAAACTATTGCTGTGATAAATCGAATTTATAACCAATATAAGCATCCGTTGATACTTATTTGATATTTAATTTGGTTTTTTTAGGTTTTGCGCCCAGAGCCCCAAATTTCAGTTTTATAGCACTACAAAACAAGCTGGCAATGATATTAAACAGTTCCGCTATAACATAGCAAATGTCAAACAACATAGCTAACGTGATACACAGACGTAGGTGTATTTGCTGCGGCGTTCTACAAGCTTTGCGCGCCAAATGGATGTTAAGCAACCTGATACTACAGTTATTTTAAACTTATACCCTTTGTCATAACATACAAAGACTTCAGCGTGTCAATATTTTTTACAAAAACACTTTCTCGTTGTCCAAGGCCAGCTTGTTGTTGACATTTAATTGTTATACAATTCAGTGATTTCTCTGTTGTGTCAGTGTACAAATTAACTTGTAAGTTTTACGGAGCAAGTCAGGCATTTCTTCACGTTTCAATTAAAATGTTGTCGTCGTTACGGCCAATTGTACGGCGGGAGGGTGACGGGTGCATATATGCGTCTGTTCAGTTTCACAACTGTTGTAATCGTAATTGGACGCCTGACTATCTGTGTGACGTGAAGAGGGAATGGTTCGTATAGGCAGAAGTTGGAAGTCAGGTTGCTTCTATTGACACTTGTTGAGGATTTTACTAAGGGAATAAAGGGAGAAAATCCAAGATATCGAGTGTATGAAACACTTGTTGAGGATTTTACTAAGGGAATAAGGGAAGAAAGTCCAAGATATCGAGTGTATGATTAAAAAAATAATACAGTTTTTCATCTATACTGTATAGTAGGGTTTGTTTTAAATCGAGCTTAGTCGATCGTGGTAGCAGAAGAGTTAATTAATATTATGCTAAATATTATTTTAATACGTGCCCACTTTATTTAATTGTATATATTACCATTTTCGTTTGTGGATTTACAGAGAAACATCCTGGGTAGAAAATAATAAAAACAATGTTTAGCTCTGCGGAATTACAGAACTGAATATGACACACCATTGTAAGTACAAAAAACAAATATTTTTTTTTTATTCTTCGGATACACTTTCCACGCATCCGCTAGAGGACAGTAGTGCGCATTAGCCTTAATATACGGTTCAGAACAAATGTGATTTTTTGATTGAAATATGGTGCAGGTAGGAACAAAATTGCTTTATTTGGCACATTCTAGTGTGATCGATTAAACTGGTGTGATATGTCGAAAATTATTTTCTGCAAATTTGGAGTACATCAAATCCATAATTTCTGTTAGAATTAGCATATATAGGATAGCATGTATAAATTTAATTTCCTTTCTATTTTTAAAACTTGTCCACAGTAACCTTTTTTGTCTATCTTTTTCTTCGTAGAAGAATGTTATTTCTAATTTTTAATATATTGGTCCGTTTCTTATATTTTAGTCATTGTATGTGCTTTAATAATATTATAGCTCACGTGTTTGTTTTTTGGTTAATTTTAATTAAATAGTAATCTATATTAATGGAAAGCCTATGGGTATGTGTTCTGCTGTGCAATGTATATACAAGAATATTCGACTATATTTGAGGAAACCTTTTATTTTAATAAAATGGCGGGTGTATAAACTGCATTTAGTGATTTTACTAATATTTAATCACTACTTTTTCTTGTATTACTATTAGTACTAAATAGAGAAATTTAAGTTATATAGCTTGGGTAGCATCTAAGTGCTTATTTTATGGAGATATAACAATCATAATTAATACAGTAGCCTAGCTCAGCACATATTGCATATGTAACACTGGGTTTTAAATAGGTTTTCGATTAATGTACAACGCATCAATAAAAGTATAAACTTTACCCAAATTCATTTCAGAAGGAAAAATCATCCGTAACCCCGGAAGTCATTTGGGATAGAGTCCCAAAATCTTTTGTAAGTAAGCATAAATAGATGCAGCCAACTGTGTTTCCTATATTATTAAATGTCGTAAATTATAAAGAATATACACTGTGTTAATGTGGTATAAAGACATACCTCAGTAGTAAACAATAAATTTGTGACTAGCATGCACGCAGCAATACTGTATGTCATACACTTACCGAGTGCTCGTCTCTAGATCAAAAAGATATGGTTCGAGGCTTGACGCTACCACTAGTGTGGGTGCATGTGTAATACCCGCAATTGCTCCATCCCAGTGACCCCTTTGGGTTGTTGAAGTTTTAACACCCATTCATTAAAAAACGTAAAAATTCAAACACAGCCAAAAAATATATATCCGGTAACTTGTAAGCGAACAGGGGTGTTTGAAACAGAAAACCGTGTTTTAAAGATCGCCGCACGCGAGGATAAATCACATTCATTTAATTTGGTACATTTCCCCCTAAACAAATTTTGGTTCATTTCCCCCTAAGCAAAATTGTATTTTAAAAGTGACTCTAAAAACTGTACTGTGCTAAAGCAAGATAACTTTTTGTAAAACTGTCATTCTGTTTCATCAGGTCTGCAGAACTGGAAGAGGTTTGGGATTAAATGTGATACCAGAAGAAGCGATGCGTTATTTTAGCCCGTCAAAGATATACAAAGGTTGGTTCGTCAATCCGTTGTTGCCAAACACAGAAACTGGGATGCCATTCAGCCGACCCGAGAGTGATGTTGAACATCATGACGGACGAGAGGTACCGTTTTTTGACTCTTTAAAACAGTCGTTATTAAAGGGCAACTAAAAACAAATAAACGTTGTTAATATACAAATATTTTCTTTCGCAGGAATTCATCAATCGCTTTACTACACCAGTGCAGTTCATTATAAACTAAAAAGAGAACATGACTAAAGACTCAATTTTAACATTTATTTGTCAAATTTGTAATATAAAGTTATGGCTTAAACCAAAGTAACATTTGAAAAATTCCCCAAAAAATTATAACGAAAAAGAAACAACAGAATATATGCAAAGTGCAAATTATGTAAAAATAAGAAAAACATAGATATCTTATAAAATTGTTTAATAGTTTTGCTCTTGCCTTTTGTACTGGATTTGGCCTACAGGGTTAAAGTGGAAACCTTTTTTGAGAGGCCTCTTTTTCACTTTAACCCTGTAGTCCAAATCCGGTCTGATTTGCTTACTCGTATTGGGTCCCTTTAAATAGTGCATGTCCGCTAAGTCCGCTAAGTCCGCTAAGTCCGCTAAGTCCGCTAAGTCCACTAAGTCCACTAAGTCCACTAAGTCCACTAAGTCCACTAAGTCCACTAAGTCCACTAAGTCCACTAAGTCCGCTAAGTCCGCTAAGTCCGCTAAGTCCACTAAGTCCACTAAGTCCACTAAGTCCGCTAAGTCCACTAAGTCCGCTAAGTCCGCTAAGTCCACTAAGTCCACGTCTGCAATATTGACTATGTCCGCTATTTCCACGTCTGTAATATTCACGTCTAAGATGTCCAGTAGTAAGCTCGCTTGGTCGTGATATATGAATTATGTGTTATCCAAGTCAAAATGATTTTATTTTGTCTCCTTGGTCACACTAACAAAATTCAGAAAAGTTTACAAAGGCAAAACAATGAGAATTAACGGTAAAACGACAGTCGTTAAAACACGCTCACGGTTAAAACGGAAGTAAAAAAGGGCACATTTAAGTAACATTTAGAAAAACGGTAAGGATAATGTCAGTCTGCAGTTTATATTATGTCTATGATCAATTTAGCCCCATTTGATGTGCGTTATACGATTTCTATGAGCGACATGAAATAACTCATGTTTATATATACGGACCGGGGTTTATATCACAGAAACAGAAATAAAAAGTGGACTTAGCGGACTTAGTGGACTTAGCGGACTTAGCGGACTTAGCGGACTTAGCGGACTTAGCGGACTTAGCGGACTTAGCGGACTTAGCGGACTTAGCGGACTTAGCGGACTTAGCGGACTTAGCGGACTTAGCGGACATGCACTAATTAAAGGGACCGCTCGTATTTGTGTCAAAACCAGTGACTGTATTAACATACAAGGAAAGGCATTGGTAATGTAAGCGTAGCTTTTGCCGAGTGGTGTAACCTAAACTTAAAATACTGTTGCTAGTCGGTCAGCCAAAATGATATTCGGTATTCCGTGGGCCGCGAAATTACCAATAATTATTATTGTGTCGCGTTAATGTACAGAAGCAGTGTTGACATGAATGAACCCATAGCATCGATTTGTTTGTTTTAAATGAAATAACATTTTGTTGTGACTTGCTTATGGTTATCTATGGAGGGTGACGAGATTCAAAGGTTAATGAGATATGAAGAATCTGTGAATCCTCTTCCGGAGCTAGCTGACATCTTCCTCCCACATGAAGGATTTTGTGGAATTGATGCTTTGCAAAAGGAATCAGATCTACACAACTTCAGTATACCTGATTGCCTCCTTCAGTATACGCAGTTAGACCATCCTGATGCAACTGATTTGGTTCATGTCGCAAAACATGTTGTTGGCAACGACCACACTGTTGGTGTTCACCCATCATCAGTTCAAGAGAGCAATCCATTACCTTCTGCTGCATCAGTGGTGAAATCAACAGACTATAGAGGTAGATATTAAGATGTAATGTTTACTTATAAGCAATTACATGGTCATCTGTGGGTTGTACAAGACATACACATAATATAAACTTTATTAACCTGCTAATAATTGTGCTTGAGTGAGGTATTAGCACCCATAGCATTTCAATAATCCAAACAGTTTTCTAATTTGTTATTTTTATTTATTTAGATAAAACTGCCGATGTCAAGCATAAAACAATCCAACAAAAGTTAAACGAGACAAAAAAGGTTTTGTTTAATTCCTCGTCATCATTGGACACAAGGTATAGCTGTTTATATACAATTACAACAGCAAGTATAATATTAGTTCAATAGTTTGTATTAGTATGCAACAACAGTGCAATTGTAAGAGGTTGGAAATTAGTACCTCTCTTTATTCCAATATTTTCCCTATTGTTTTAATCAATGGGTAGTGGAAAGTGTAAAAAGTTGCTGAGTAGGCCTTTCTACTCCGCCACCCGAGGCTTGACACCTATCTGTGTACATAGTTTAAACTTACAGTAAGAGTATTGGCTATATATGTAAAGCCTTAGTGTTGCATTATGTATTTTTATATAGTGACTGTGGAAAGTCCAAATCCTCACCAACCACAGACACAAAGCTACAAGATGTAACAGATGGAAAAGGTTGGTGAAATATTCTTAACATATTATGTCAAGTACAGAATGTTTTTACCCGATATACCACTCAGGAATTTACTAAACTCCTGGGGTATCTGGAGCATACTTAAGCGTTCACTATTACACCATACTCCTTTGGCTTTTATGTGCAAGTGATGTAGTGACACTGACAAGACACACCTTTTTTTCAACCAATGATATGCGGTTGTTTGGCTAAATGGGCGTACTTGTCTGTGACCATCTGTTACTCGTTTATCTTGAATGAAATGCCGGTTTTTATCTGTAAGAGTTATAAAATGTTAATAATCTCCAAACTAACTGTTATACGAATAAACTATAGGTCCTTCATGTATTATAATTGGATTGTCCACAAATATTACTATTTGTTCTTTAGTGTTGATTAAGATGTGTCAAAATATGAATTGACTTCTTTTATAACCCATGAAAAACTTAGTTATTTACATTGTATCAATATGGAATAATATAAATTAAGTTAGTACCATGATGCACCTCATGCGCAGTACTAGTGTGTCAGCATGCATGTTCAATTTGATGAACAGATTTAGTAATTACAAACTTACATCTCCACTTAATGATCATTTACCTACGACAAAAGCAGGCACAATATTAACGTTAGTCTAATCAAAATTGAACAACAAGTGATGGCATATCTTAGAAAAGGTATTGGGAAAAAGAACAACAGTCAATATTTTTTTAGGATGGTATGGAAGTGATGAATATAGTTTTCTCTGCATTAAAATTAATCACTTAAAGTGACTGTCATCTAGCAACCTTTTGAATATGACAATACATATCAAACATATGTATATACATTTTGGTATTGTGACTTTGTTAAGCTTGATGACTTCTCATTCAGTAAACCAAAACACTACCATATATAAGTAGTTTTTTTCTTTCAGATTACAGTTTAAACTAAGCTTGTCTTAAAATAATAAAATGCATTAAATTGGTCCAATGTATAATGTATGTCAAAAGGCATGATTTTAAGTTGGCTTGATTGGTCAATAGCCCTAAAGTTATCTTTAAATTTCTTCAAAAAATATGCTGTTCAGTAAGACTATGTTCTAGGTGTAGCATAGTTGAATTTTGATTTATAATTTTTTGTAAATATTTTCCAGTTGTTGGTGTTTGTGGTGTTTGTCGTTTTACTTATTCAACTTACAAAGAGAAGCAAGCACATATGAAGGGGTCCGACCACATATGCAAACGAGAGGTTAGTTAGTAACTTATAACGGCACAATGAGTCAAAAACAGTTTCATGTCCTTCCTTACCTAATTTTCCACTTTCCCTTTTCCCATGTCAAAAAATGACTGGGATACTCTTGTAGTTCTGCCATGTACCAATACTAGAGACCGGAAGTGTTTATAGTTTAAACTAACAAGCCTGATTGATCATGAATGGGTTGATTATGTTTGTTAAGATATATTAATACATTAGTTCAGCTATCAACTATCCCTATGGATCTTCTGCTTACATGTCAGATTATGTCATCCCCAAATATAAATGTACATTATTATATGTATATATATATTAAGCAACTTCTGTGTTGCAAATGGGAAACCTTTACCTTGTTTGTCATCCTTGAGTATAAATAAAGGAATGAAAACAAATGAAATCGAACAATTGAATGAAATTAAAAACTTAGAGCGTAAACACGCATAAAGTTAAGAAAGTGTTAGGCTTGATTGCCCTTAAATATGAAGGTGAAATTTAAAACAACACATCAGACAATGGTATAACCGTGGTCCACGTTATACTCTCACGTCGCAGTTTGTAACTATTTAAAATGTGGTTTAGCACATATATAGAATGGAATAGACCATTAACTACGAATATATTATACTAACTTATGGCCAATTAGACGATTTTTTTACGAAAACACGATTTCAAACTGGGGTGCAAAATGACGTGATTGCACCTCTGGTTTGTAATTTGGGGTGCAGCTGCACCCCGTGCACCCCTAAATTGACGCCTATGACCGTGGATATATTTATTTAAGAATGAATAACTTATTGAACAAATAAAACTATTAAATGTGATCAAACTAATCAGTATTCTACTTTAATTAAATTTTTAATATAACAATGTATTATATTTAAGGCACTTTCTGGGACCAATTTTAAAATGCTTGCTGATGAAACAGAACTACTAAAAGCAGTTGAAAACTTGCCGCAACCTTGTTCTGTTTGTAAGAAGCCACTTCCATCATTGCAAGAGTTTTTAGTCCACCATAGAAAACACAGCGAAAAAATTCCATTTGTTTGCATTCGATGCAAATCATCGTTTGCTAAACGTTCTGATCTTATTTATCACATCAAGAAACATCTTGGTAAGCTTATGTACCTCTGTCACTAAATATGTTATGTATATATCTAAATAATTTTTTCCAAAAAATGTTTTTATAAATCTAGTTCTTAATTTCAATGTTTTGTTTTTGTGCCTTAGTTTCCTAAACCAGAAGTTCATACACCACTTTTTCTAAATACATATGTAGTATTTACGATAGTTTTCTTAAAAGATTTAATGCATGTTTTTATCATATCTATTTCCTAAATTTAACTTTTAGTACGCCATTTTTTTCGAACTAGTGGTCAGTAACAAACAAAAACTTTGAACTGGTTTATAAACTGGGTTAAGATACTATAAATTCTATGCTTAACTGTTTTAATGATCAAGTAGTTTTAACTATGTTATTAATATACAAAAATTCCGTTTCGCCTTTGATATAACTTTGTATACCACAGGTGTGAACAACTTTATGTGTCCTCGTTGTCCACAGTCGTTCCGTCAACAATCCCGACTGACATCACATATGATTGCGCAACATGGAGTGAAGGATACCCGGCCACGCAACTTTAACTGCACTGTACGTCCAACTTACATTTTACATCCTGTTACCAGGGCTTTAGAGGCCGTGATAAGAGGGGCCTCTTTTTTAAAAAAATATTGTTTAACCAAATTTTAATCCAACAAAAGTTTTTTTTAATTATGTTTACCAAATTATGAATGAAAAAAATTATTTTTCAAATTTAAAATATTTTTTATTTTAATTACCCCCCCACCCCCCAATATTTTTTTAACTGTGCCTTCAATATTTCACATAAATATTTCTTCACCAGGAATGCAATGAATCCTTCATGACCAAAAGTGCAGTGAACATGCATATGCAGTCACATACAGGTTATCGACCAATCATATGCACAGAATGTGGTCATGGTTTTCGTTCCAATAATGCTCTTGCTGCCCATCAAAGAGTACATACAGGTTTCACCATAATTTGTGATAACTTAATCTGGTCACTGTGTGTTTACTGTGTTACAAATATACAAGAATTGATGTCTTAGTTATAAATGTAGATTAAAATTCAATCATGTTTTGCAGTTTCTTTCGTAAACTATTTATTTAGATAGTTTCCATAAAGAAAATCTGTTTCATGCAAAAATTGTATTATAACTTGTATTATATTGCATGTATTTAAACGTATTTGTTTTTGGTTACTTTACTTACATAAGTTGTACCAATACCAAATATTTCTCCAACCTTAAACTTCTACCTTCCAATTCCAGGTGAAAAACCCTTCAAATGTGACATGTGTACGTTTTCAACCAAAACCAAACAACTACTTTCAAGACACATTCGTAAACACACCGGTGAGAAGCCGTACAAATGCGAACATTGTACGTTCTCCACTGCGTGTTCTGCTGGTCTGAAACGTCACATCTTACAACACACTGGCTCAAAACCTTTCAGATGCCCCTACTGTTCATACAGGTAGTTAGAACGACAAGCTAGAAGCTACTGTAAATAAATACGTACATGCGTTCTATGCCCTTAATCCTGAATTTTTGTTATTGCAGTTTTCCCTACCACTTGTGTAAGTTACCACTCTTAAGGCTGAATATGTTATATCACCATTTTTTAAAGTTTGGAAATTAGTCAATTTGTATCCGGTCTAAATTTATAATTAAATGTTTAATGTACTTAGTGAAGCTTAAACCAAACCTTTTTTATAAAACAGTGATAAAAACTATGTGTTTTTACTAATTTTTCCAAAAAATTAACTATTTTTTTTACATTTTAAGGAGTTCAAATATTGAAAACTTGCGAAAACACATCAAAAATACGACGAAACACACTGGTTTGAAGATATACCCTTGTCACCACTGTGACTTCTCTTGTGATCAAGGAAGTGATTATTTGAAGCACATGAAACAGGTGAATATCTTCAACATCAACCATTAATACAAGTGCTCTGATACACAGTTTCGTATTAGTTTAGAGCCAACAGTTTCTATCTAGTAGTTTCGAGAAGCTTGTGTTGCCTCTATACACTAACCCTTAGCTTTCAAATATGCTATTTATTAATTAGTAAAATTTAAAATTTTGAAAAGATTGCTCATATAGGATATTTTTTTCAGGGCTTTCCAAATTTTAATCTCCTAAAAATCTTTAACTGTTAATAGTATAATATATGCCGTAGTTTCTGGTTTGTGTAAAATTGGTATCTCAGCGACCCTTGAACTCCCCTATGCGATCCCTTGTGTGGTAACGACCCCCAGTTTGGTGCCCCTTCCCCATAGTGTACTATGTATTAAGACTACTTTGGTTTAAAATAAAATATTTCACAGCACTTTCCATACCTCGATGTTGATTCAGAATCAGCCACTAAACTTGCTGGTATCTTGGTTTCCGAACAAAATGATGAACTTGAGAAATCTCCTGCCAAACCACACACTGCATGTAAAACATGTTTATCAATTTTGTTCTTTTTTATTTTTAAGGCATCTCTTGGCACTTCATATTTTTCCAATTAGAAATTTTGAAGTAAAGGTAATTTATTTTAACAAGCTTTTTAACACGAATTTTGAAATAAGTGTAATATTTTTTAAACTAAATCTACCACTAAAAATTTCGAAATGCGTATTGAAATTTATCTCTGTTACATGTAGTGGGGTGGGGGAAGATGGGACACCTTTAGCACAAAATATATAAATATCCTGATCGAGTTTTAAACAATTAACAACGGTCTATGAAAGTCGCGGGACAAGGTTTTATAATTCTTTGAATGTTCTTTGTTTACTGCCAAAATGTACGAGAAAATAGAATGAAAAGGTGTCCCATCTCTTCCCACCCTACTGTATATCACCTATACAACCTAGTAAACGTAAACCTACGCATTACAAATTACTAGCTATATATTTTATTGTCTCTAAAATTCAAATTTACACTCAAAATTTCCAGACACAAACTCTGAGATCCCGTTATCCTCCTGCAAAGATGAGGATGTTGAAATGATGGTGACTACGATGAAAGAGGATCAGAACAAAACTCGTGGGGAGACGAGCAACCTTGCTGAGCTGGATGCAGAGTTTTTGAATGCTCTCATAAAAATTCCCAATTTACAGCGTATCATATTACCTCAGGTGAAGGGGCTATGCTTTATATAATATAAAGGTTTTTTTTCCAATTTGACTTAGGATTTTACAGTTTGCTAAACCATGTTAAATATATGCATTTTTAAACAACATTTATTTTTCCTAGGCCAACATTTTTTTCAGTTTTAAAGTTTTTTTTATTAATATGTGATATGTTATGTATTGTAAGGTGCTTTGGCTATTTGTTTAGTTGACATTTTGTTTACCAATATAGGATAGTAGCAACGGACCAGTTACATTGGTTATAGGAAGCGACCAACCAATCAATGAAGTTTTCCAAGAAGGTTGAGCTTTCTTTTGTAAAATGTTTGATTTTTGTTTCCTTTGTAAACGAATTTGCATTGTTTTAGTGAAAATGTTTTTCTAACACTAGTTTAAATATATAGTAGGATGGGGGAAGATGGGACACCTTTTCATTCTATTTCCTCGTGCATTTTGGTAGTAAACAAAGAACATTTAAGGAATTATAAAACCTTGTCCTCGCGACTTTCATAGACCGTTGTTATTTGTTTAAAACACGGCCAGGATATTTATATATTTTGCACTAAAGGTGTCCTTTCTTCCCCCACCCCACTATATATATTTTCGAATTGCTATTTTTTTGCAATAAACTGTTTTTAGTTTGTGTCCATGTATAGTATATGTGTAAATTTCAACGAAAATGCATTTATATTAATAACATATTTTAATCTAGGTACGAATATTTCAAGTGAAGTTTTAAATCCTACAACCAAAGTGCAATCTACTGGATTCCAAAAACCATTTCACCTCAGGTAAGCTTTAGTATTTGAAAGGTAAGTTTGCAATAACATTTTGTCATTTTATACACATTATGCTCCAGAATTGTACCTTGTATGTTACATGCATGTATTTTTGTCCAGAAGTTTTTTTTTATAAATAATTAGAAATGTGGTAGGTCTAGTAAAATAATTATGGTGTTAGTATTGTATGTCTGCAAGTCAAAAATGTGTTTAAGGTGTGCTCTGTTACTGTTGTAAATAAAAAGTGATTAGTAAAATCAAGAAAAAAACAGTTTACAAAAAATTATGGCGAAAAACCTGAAGTGCGGGAATATGTTTAAAAAAATAAAGAAATATGTGTAAAAACAATTTAAACTTCATTTCAGTGCAACTACTTTAAATGGGCTCTCTAGCGCCCCCAGCGAAGCTGACCACTTTCTCCTGCCAAATGAGACGTCATCTTGCGTATAGTTTTTGTTGTTGTCGAATCTTTTACTGTAGTTTAAATGAAATATATTGAAATCAAATAAAAAACGCACTGTCGTAAATTTTGTTTTATATGTGTTGTTACCCCGTCAGTTGTATTCCAACAATACTGGACAGGTTATAGTAATACATTACTGTGAGGTAAGATGGGATAACGTAGCACCTAAATCCCATATTTACCGACCGTGTGTAAACAATAAAAACGCTCTTTAAAGAGTTTTTAGAATACAGTTATATAATTCTGTAAATATGCTTTACTTAACATCAAATGCGACGAACAAATAAGAATAAAAGCATGCGTCTCGTCTTACCCCACCACGAATATAGTTTTCTTATGGCAGGTGTTGGTAAGGTAAGCGTACAAGAAACAAGTCACTGCTTCCTCGTTTTCGTTTACAATTCGTTGATTACTTTTCGCCCTTAAAGCTAAAACAAATGCTACCCGTATTTAAGTGAATTAACTTTGATTTGCTGTGCTTTCCAACCATAATTGGTAGCGACTCAGGTTATTTATAGTAAACAGAAGTTTAGCAGCACTGGCGCAAAAGGCGCCTTTTTTGCTCCAGGTATTCATACATCATTGTGTGTATATTTCTAACTTTAACCACCATTTCTATACAACAGGTTTAGAAAGTTTATAATGGTAATAATCTAGAGGCAGACGCGCCAACCATTGGGCCACGGCGACGGACAAATACCGTTTCACCAGATATTTTGTTGCGCTAAGTAATTTCTCTTATCTAATTCCCCTCCAGCACCGCGTACTTTCCCGAGACAAAATTAGCCGCTCACAACCAAATAAGTTGAGTGTCATGAGATTTCATATGCGCATGTAAAATGGGTAGTTAGCTAAATCGGCTCGGTAAAATCATACAAGTTTACGGTCGACTAAATTCCATTTACTAGAACATGAATTAAAGTATGTTATTGTTTTCCGTAATTTAAATGTACTGTAAGCATGTAAACATGCATATGTGCTTCTGCTTGATACTCTTTTAATTATACCGTGACGGAAGTACGTCATTTGTCGCAAGTTTCGTTCTTGTATGTGTAATACATCAAGTACTGTATATAGCTAGCTGTTATCTTTGGCTAAGTAAGGCTGGAAGGACAATGAGACACCTTTAGCACATAATATCCCGACGGTGTTTTAAACAATTAACAACAGTGTATGAGAGTCGTGAGAACACGGTTTTATAACTTTTGGAATGTTTTTTTGTTTACTGTTAAATGGGACGAGAAAATTGAATGAAAACGTGTCCCGTCTTCCCCCAGCCTACTATACCACATTAAAAAGTCGTGTTGTTTCTGGTATAGAGTGTTTAATCCAATCTTATGTTGCAGAAGAGAATATATTTAACCTATTGGCTTTGGCTATATACAAAAGCAACGTTTTAACATCATTGTGATTTTCCGATTACCTTAACAAAAGATCACCTGTCTAAATTGTTATTTAGAAAACTGAAAGTTGTTTTATTTTATAGCGTTTGTGTATATTTACAGCATATTTTATACAATTTGTAAAAACCTTAACTGAAAAAAATCTTTATTTTACGTAAAGCGTCACAAAAGCGGTTAAGTCTATATAGTTTATAGGAAGCAGTTAATATTATAGTGCCAGTTATAAACTTTTGAACATTTTTTCGGAAAACTAAAGTGCGCGTATAATATGTATATACAAGATTACATGCAACTGGTTTAGTTGGGAAAATATGCTGGTGGATTTTGTGGGGCAGTATTTCCTGCTTGGTTGGCTGACGCTTCAGCTTCCATCTGCTTCTGAACTACTGGATTAGGGTTAGCGTTGGCTCCTTGTGGTTGCTGCATAGCCGTTCGCTGTGGGGGTTGTGCAGCCATATGGGGGTTTGTCATGACCATACCTTGTGCATGGCCCGGTTGGTTTTGGATTACAACTGCTTGCTGTGTGCTGCCTGGAATACCTGTGTATCCCAAAGGAGCACCGACAAATTGTTGTCCTATAAATTATACAATTTGATCATTAAGTATTACACAATTCGATTACACAGTATTAAATGACTGGATTATAAAAAAAAAAAACTATTAGGTAAACTGTATTACCTGGATTTTGCATGATGACTTGTGGTTGGGTGGCATATTGCATCACTTGGTTTTGTGAAGGTTGCATGTACATTACCGGTTGTTGCGTGCCAATTTGGTGTTGCATAGGAACCTGCTTTGGTGTAAAGGTTGAGGCAAGATGGAACATAATCAATTTTCTTGTTCCATTTTTATTTGATAGTTATTAGTTAACAAAATACACTTGAAGAATTATATAACCGTATCCTCTCAACTCTAAAAACGTTGCTAAATGTTTAAAACATTATGAGGTGATATTTATGCTAACGGTATTCCATCTTACTCCAAAGTGCTATTACCATCAAATGTTTTGTTTTTTAAAGGTACTGCTTTTTCCACCGAAGGACAATTATTCTCAGAATGACTTAATACCTATGACATGTAAACCAATATTTTATCATACCTCGTCGCAGCAACCCGACCCACAACAGCTAGGCCTTCCTACGGCCGCTGTATGTAAAGTACAGCAGTAACTAGCACTGATAATGCAAATTATAAATGCAATGAATCCAAGTATGGACAATAGTATAGAGAATCCAGTATAGAACGAAGATCTCTGCGGAACAAAGGTTTAGTCAGCATGAGAGTTAACACCGACAGCAACAAAGTTACATGAAATATTTATTACCATCAGGGAAGCTAAAATTCCTGAACCTGCAGTTTGCCCGGCTGCGAAAACTGAAGCGGTGATGGCAAATCCCATATGGCAGTTGATCTGAAAAAACAAAAAGATAACTGTACTGTCAAACAATACGTGTTATAGTAGGGTAGGGAAGATGGGACACCTTTTCATTCTATTTTCTCGTCCCATTTGGTAGTAAACAAAGAACATTCAAAAAAATATAAACCGTATTCTTGCGATTCCCATAGACCGCTGTTAATTGGTTAAAACACGATTAGGATATTTGGATATTATGTGCTAAAGATCTGCCGTCCTGCCCCACCCTTCTATATATGGAACATATATGTCTCTTATTATTATTATTATTATTATTATTATTATTTAACACTTACCATACACGACGTTGCTCGTTTTCTTGTAGCAGCTATCCCAAGGCAGCCAGCAACCAAAATCTAAGCAACAAATATAAGTTGGTCGATTTTTGACTTTTATACCGATTAATATAAAAAAAAACGAAGAAAGAAAAATTGTCAATTTAAATTGCGCTGCTCACCCAAATTCCGCACCATATTCCTTCGCCGACTGGTGAAGCGTAGTACCCGCCATACCCATAAAAGCTATAGCCCGAACTATAACTCCTGCCCCCATAACTGGAAAGTACAATTCCAATCACAATGCTGATGGAGCCGATAATGGTCTCCGTAATCTGCGAATTTTAAAAGCGAATCTTAAATGTACAGTACCGCGTAATAAGATGGGACACCTTTAGCACATAATATCCAAATATCCAGGTCGTGTTTTAAACAGTTAACAACGATCTATAGTAGTCGCGAGGATACGGTTTTTATACTTCTTTGAATGTTCTTTGTTTACTACCAAATGGGACGAGAAAATAGAATGAAAATGTGTCCCATCTTCCACCACCCTACTATTTATATAAAGGTACACAAGGGGCAAAACAACACGCGTATTAAACATCAACCCCCAAAAAACTACTCACACTCAGTCCCAGGACAATGTTTTTGTATTGTTTTACTGCCGGTGACTGCTGAACAACAGCTGTGCTGGGTTGGCTCACAATCACTGTTGTTGTCGGAGGAATGGTCGCCATGTTTTACTTATATCAAGTTTAAATAATATATCTGTTGCAAATACGAGTCATTTGCTAGCAGTAATATTATCAATAAAATAAAATAAAAACATCTATTGGTTATAGTACTCGTTCCAGACCTCATTTCAAACTAATGATTTATTTTAAACAGATAACAGATAGGCTACGTCTGCAGATTGGTTCTAGCGCATGCTGACTGGTCGCCTTAAATAAATTAATGCAGTTATTAGTGACGTGCTTCCGGAAACCTCTATGTGGGCTTTTACTCTAAGTTAGCAAATCACGTGAGCATGTCACTGTTCCGCGTATTTGATTCACATTGTTACGTCATAGCGTTTGGTTGTGTAACCAACGAAACACTACTACTATAGGCTGGCATTAAAATGTAATATTTCTGAACCATGCCGAACTAGCAAAACAAAACTCTTTATCAATAGCAGGACTCTTATGGCAAAACTGACGAGTTATTTAATGTTTCTTGTTATCTAATCTATTTTCAATCTTAAAAAAATTCGATGCTGGGTCAAACAAGACCGTTTTGAACTTTTAAGTAACTGTAAGTCTAGCTTTACTGCTTTGTGCCTTTAGGCTGCTTTCGTCTGGCGGAATCTGAGACACAACAAAACTCGCTGTGACGTCAGAATTTAACAGTGCCCATTAAATTCACAATAGCGATGGAAATCTGATTCACAATAACGACGTGATAATACTGGCAAAGTGCGAAAGATTGACACTACACACCAGCAAACTATGACACTGTATTTCGTTAATGGTACAAAATAAAACATAAATGATAATCTGAAATTGTACAAACAATCAGAAAAAGTTTGACTGAAACGCCCTGATGTTATAATTAGAAATCTATATCTGTATGTTTAACTGAGAAAACAGCTCTGACATATGGAACTAACTGAGAGAATAGCTTAAACAAAACTGCTACGTCCTCACAGCAGTGGCTAGCACTCCCGTCTCGTGGTTTGAACATAACATCACATTTGTGCCCCCAGGCAAAATAACGCTATGATTTCGTCTCGTGACTTCAAATTGGCAGCAGTCGCCGATAAAATCACCAATAATATTCACATACTTGGCAACTCGCAAGCACAATAGGACATGTATGAAGACACTACACCAAGTAAGAAATATGACACCCGCGTTCTAGCTATTATAAACAATGATTGTGGACAAGCTTGTAAATGCGTATGACTACCGTTCAAACCACGCTTATAGTGGTGTGGGGTAAGATGGGACATCTTTGGCACATAATATCTAAATGTTCTAATCGTGTTTTAAACAATTAACATAGGTCTATATGAGTAATGAGAATACGGTTTTATGATTCCTTGAATGTTCTTTGTTTACTACCAAATGGGACAAGAAAGTAAAATGAAAAAGTGTTCCGCCTTCCCCACCCAACTATGCGTATATACGTCACGTGTAACATTGTTATATAAAACAAAAACAGTTACATATACGCTGGTATCACAATAGCTGCAAAGCGAGCAATTTTTACATCTTTCAAATGGAACATGTTCAGTATAGGGAGTATTCTAGGGGGCAAAAAGGAACATTTTCCCCGATTTGGTGGGCTTCCAAGACCTTTTGGATTGTAATATTTGGACCAGCAAATACTGCTTGTCCTTGTTGCACAGGCGTTTCCTGGTAGGGTTCTTTATGAAAATCAAGTCTATAAAGCTTGAAAAAGTTGGGGTTGCGTCAAGTAATCCAAGTTATAAATTCGTTTTTCATTTTGTTATAAAACAGTAAACTATCGTCTAGTTTGGCGACGGGTACTTGAGGAATTCTGACGTCATTTACACTTTGTGACGCACAGTATGAGTCTCGCGCACGAGGTTCCTTGGTGTTATTCCGAACTCACTGCTGTGGTGTTAAGCCAGTTCGCCAGACAAAAACAACCGCAGGGCAAAGCAGTCAAGCAGAACATCCAGACTGGTTAGGCTCAACTATTGTGCTAGAAACTTAAATAGGGCAAGTTTACGTAAAGCTCAGTTTTAAATTGCTTAGAATGTAGCTATTAAGAGATCACGTTTGTTTTGCGATACTACGAACATTTAAATGAATGGTATCTGCTAAAGTGGTTCGGTTTATCATACGTTGTTACTGTTAGCATGGCAAATTCGGTACTATTAGATTTACGTATGTCAGGCACCTTGTTGCTATTAGTGTATTAAATGTAGTGCCATCATAACCTTGAATAAATTGTATCTTAAAAATAGCGTACATACGTAAATGTTCGCCAACTACTTTGTTTCAGGCTGCTAGAATGGCATAGGCACATCGATTTTTAAGCAGGCAGATTTCTAAAAATGGTAGAGTAAGGTCGAAAATCGCGGATCAATAGTAAAGTCAATAATTAAATTTATTGCATATTACAGTGTAGTTGTGAAATTTGTAAAATATGTCTGCTGTAAATCCGTCAGCTACTGTAGTGGTGAACTCGCCAGCCAATGTTCAATCACCAATGCTGAAGAAATATAAAAAGATCATGGTGGGATTATGTGTAAGTAATATATGTGTACAAGACAGCACCAACTCCAGGTTTTGAGTTTTGTTTTGAACACGCAGATATCCGAAACCGTTCTGGGATCGATCAGTATTTTACTTGGTATTGTATTGGCTTGCTTTTCAAGTAGCGGCGCAGGAATATGGTGTGGAATTTGGGTAAGTACCGTGCTTTTTGTTGTAGAGAATAGGCACTTACAAACTTTCGTCAACCGTTTAACTTCATGTAGTTTATGAACATTAATTTTACAAAATATCGACTGTTTAATTTTTTTACAAAAACTAATTTGCAAAATATTTTTTAGATACTGGTTGCTGGTATTCTTGGAATAGTAGCTTCCCGAAAACGAACGACTCCGTGTCTGGTAAGTTAAACCTATAAATAATGTACCGGGGTAGTGGAAGATGGGGTACTTTTGGCTTTGATACTATGTTCTCGTCCCATTTGGTAGTAAACAAAGAATTATAAGACCGTATCCTAACGACCCCCATAGACCGTTGTTAATTGTTTAAAACATTATCAGGATATTTGGAACTTATGTGCTAAAGTATCCTATCTTACCCTACCGAACAATACATAATAAGTTATTGTGTGTTTAGATCAACTGCCACATGGGATTCGCAATCACCGCTTCCGTTTTCTCAGCCATACAAGTGACGGTCGCCTCTGTACAAAGTATATATATGGTGATACACACTTTTTGATGGATATTCACGCAATGGTTTTATTGACACTGCATATTTTTACAGTGGTCTTCAGTGGCTACTGCTTTTTCAATTGTGTTGGTGATCATTGGTTTGGCAGCGTTTATAATATGCATTGTGAGTGCCAGTTACTGCTGTCCTCTACATACCGCTCTTACAGGAAGCTACGGGTGTTGTGGCGCAGGATGCTGTGATGAGGTAAGCTGCTTTCGGTTGGACTTTTGCATAAACCTGCATGTTACAGCGTTTTGTAATATACATGCAGTAGGGCCGGGGAAGACGGGACACCTTTAGCACATAAATCCCATATTTTCTAATCGTGTTTTCAACATATATTACCCCTTTTTAAATCCATGTGGATACGGTAATACAATTCTATAAGTATTCTACCTTTTTGAATTACAACTAAAATTACCGTGTGTGTAAAAATAATATAGTACTGTTCATATTCTGCATTTTAATATATATAGATTTCTGTTCACCACCAAGCTGGAACTCGTGTGGTATACTTGCAGCAACAACCCGCTCAAAACCAAGTGGTTCAGTATGCCGGCCAACCACAACTAATTGTGCAAAACCCAGGTAAAATAGTTTCTACAGTAAAAAGCTCGTCCTACTATTTTTTAGGTTTTAAAAAAACGTAATATTTTGTTGAATAGGCACAATAAATGTGCATGTAGATTTATTGTTGTTTGGAAAATGTAATATTTGAAGTGTCTCTTAAACAAAATTGAAATGTGTAACTACGTAGATTAACACATACGTATACCTGTGTCGAAAAAATAAGTATAAAAATAAAATATACGAAAAATCTTGTTTCAGGTGGCCAACGATTCTTGAGCACACCATACGGATACACAAGTCTCCCGACCAATGCACAGCAGTTCGTTATTGTACAAGGACAGCCAGGTCAACCACAAGGCATGGTCGTGGGAAACCAACCAATAGCAAATGTGCAAAACTCTCAACAAATGTCCAGTGTTCAGTTACAGCAAGCACAAGGTGTGACAGCGAATTCTGAAGCGGCATCTCAAAAGCAGACGGAAGCCGAGGCTTCCAGCAATCAAACCGAGAATACGGTTAATCCCTCAGCCTTCCCAGCCAACCCACCAGCCTATTTTCCTAACTGATCATTTGACTAAAATCGTTTGACTTTTGTAAATTGCGTAAAAACGGCGATGTACGTACTATATAAATTCCCGTTATCCCATATAGGCGTCTGCTTTTGAAATCAATTGTTTAATAAGTATTTTATTGGCACTCATCAAACTTCCCGGGGGAAGACTTAAATGGATAAAAAATCAAGGCACGAATCTCATTTATGAAACATAACTTTTTTATTGCCACGAGCGATTTTCTGATTTTGGCGCAATTGTCCGTTTGCAAGTTAAATAAATTGCCGCACATTAGTGTCCCACTTGTAAAACTTAGAATCAAAATGTATGGTACTGTGGGTGGGGTAAAATAGGGTTATCTTTAGTAGCTATATATTATTTAAATATCCTGGTCGTGTTTTAAACAATTACCAATTGGTCGTAAGCATGCGATTTTATAAATTTTTGAAGGTTTACTGCTTACTACCGAATGGGACAAGAAAATAATGAAAAGGTGTCCCATCTTTCCCACCTTACTATACATTTAAGTTTGTGAATGATCTTTGACCACTCTAACTAATGCTTTTACTAAAGCTATTATTTGATATATGCCCACCATACTCTACGCGTACTGTATAATATGGGTACCCTATATAAGCTATACGCGGAAAATTAATTTACAAATACAAGATTCAAGTGACTTATACTTGCAAAACCAATAAATAATGGACCTGATTCTCTGTACTTAAATGAACACAGTTGAACGAATTAGTACTATAAAGCCAGCTATAAAAAAAAATTAACTTCAGAAAAGCGGTTGGGCGTAACGACTATAGACCTTAGTCACTACACTAACCTCTTGAAACTGTAAACACAAAACTCTTATAATTATGTGGACAAAGTCAGATCATCATTGTATTTATATCTTATAGGAGACACACATAACACACATATGAACCATTAGTGATCGTAAATATTGTTTTATTAAAACTGGTACTTTATAACAGTTTTGTATTGGCATAAATAGTTAATGTATTATAACAGCAAAAAATATTCACATTTAGGTCTGTATAAAGGAATTGATATTACAATTTTCAGTAATGCTCTGCTGTATGTAGTACTACGGGTCACATGCAATGCACACCGAAAAAGACGGTTGGTTAATATATACACTGCGATTTTACATTGAAGTTTCTCAGTCAGCAGTTGCCGAATAAGCTGGCGGATTTTCCGGAGGGGTGTTTTCTTTTTCATTGGCATCAGCAAAAACTTGCGCCTCTTTCTGTATCGAAACTTCAGGGTTGGCAGATTCGGCTTGCATTTGTTGTACAATAGGTACGAGCTGCGACGGCTGATGTATCGCCATTTGTGGGTTGTACGTAATCATACCCTGTGCTTGTCCAGATTGACTTTGCACCATATAAGCTTGTGGCTGTGCAATACCAGGAATACTTGTGTGGCCGTAAGTACTCACTATCGGTATACCACCTAAACAGAAGGCTAATTAATAGATATGTTCAGTAGGCTGGTTGCACACTCGGCAAAACATGGGAGAACTATATAGGACAAAAAGAACATTTAAAAAATAAAAAAAATTGACAGAATATAAAAAAATGAAAAACATAATTAAAAACCATGGTCAAAACGTGTATATTACATAGCCAAAAATATTGACAAAACCTGAAAAAAGACATGAATAAAACATGGACAAACCATGAAAAAAAATTGGACTACTAATGAAAAATAAACAATATAAAAAAATTGAAAAAAAGGAAAATGGACCAAACATGAACAAAATATTATCCAAAATATTTAACAAAACATAGATAAAACATGGTCAAAAAATTACCAAAACAAGTTAAACAAAACATGAAAACAAATTGGACAAAACATGATTAAACAATATCCAAAAAATTGACAAAACTTGGAAAAAAAACAATATGAAAAAATTAATAAAACATAAACAGAACATGGCAAAAATTTTTTAAATAAACATGACAAAACAATATAAAAAAAATGAACAAAACATGGAAATAAACAGTCAAAAATATGGACAATATTATCAAAATTTGGACAAAACTTGGAAAAATCATGGAAAAAATGGTCAAAAATTGACATTTAATATCATTTATACTTCAAAAAATTATAACTTTGGCAACTTATTATTTATTACAGAATACCTGAACTTTGTATGATTGTCTCGGGTTGAGTATATTGAACCGTAACTTGACGCCCTGCAGGTCTCTATAAATATGTTTAAAATTTATTACTACAATGAAAATGATCTATAGGAGTTTACACAACTGGCAAGTTTTAGCATTTTTTCAAATGTTTTAAAACCTATATGATACATAAATAATATTTCATCGTACCTCGTCGCAGCAGCACGCCCCACAACAGCTAGGAGTTCCCATGGCCGTTGTATGAAGAGGACAGCACAAACTTGCACTTGCAATGCAAATCACAAATGATAAGAATCCAACAATGCACAACACAACTGCGATGTTAAAATATAACAAACCCGACTGTAAAACAATTTTAGGGTTTAAGTGTTACATGCTGGCAGCAACAAAATGTGAATTTAATACACGGTCGGGAAGATGGGACA
This sequence comes from Ciona robusta, assembly GCF_009617815.1. Classification (NCBI taxonomy): domain Eukaryota; kingdom Metazoa; phylum Chordata; class Ascidiacea; order Phlebobranchia; family Cionidae; genus Ciona; species Ciona robusta. The sequence continues at coordinate 8,650,923 of NC_143237.1, forward strand.
CTTTTTCATTATATTTTCTCGTCTCATTTGGAACATTTTAAGAATTACAAAACTGTATCCTCACGACTCCTATAGACCACTGTTAATTGTATAAAACACGGCTAGGCTTTTGTAAAAATGTGTGCTTGAGGTGTCTCGTCTCCCCCACCCATATAACGTAACAATACCCGTGAAAAAATAACAGCAGAAACGCTTGAAAGTCCAACTTGAAACGCCGCGATTACTGAAGCTGTAATCGCGATTCCCATGTGGCAGTTAATCTAAAAAAAGATACCAATTAAATCACACGAATGCAGGTACCTAGATTCTCTACTAACCAGACATGATGTTGGTCGTTCTTTTTTGGAAGCTACTATCCCCAAAATTCCGGCAGTTAAGACCTAAAACAGAAAATTGGTGACATAACTTTAAAACTATAGTACTGTGGGGTAAGATGCGACATCTTTAGCAAACAATATTCAAATATCCTGATCATGTTTTTCCAACATTTAACAAATGCGTGAGTCGTGCGGATAGGGCTTTATATTTCTTTGTTTATTTCCATATGGAAGTAGAATAAAAAGGTTCTCCATCTTCCCCCATCCTACTATACAATATTTGCATATATATATATAATGAATATATAAAAACATTACCCAAATTCCGCTCCATATGCCTTCAGCATATGAGTACGGGATGCCGTAAAATCCGTATCCAGTTATAGAACTGCTCTGTACGCTTCCCAATATCATACTTAGAAAACCAAGTACCGTTTCAGCCACCTAATAAAACAAACATTTACACCATTTATCGTATATATTGTATCAATTTAACTAACTCGACAGTCTAATTAATATGCATGGTAAGATGGGACCACACATTTAGCACATAATATCTAAATATTATATTCGTGTTTTAAAGAATTAACAACGGTCTATGGGAGTCGTAAGGATACGGTTTTATAATTCTGTAAATTTTCTTTGTTTATTACTAAATTGGACGTGAAAATGGATTAAAATGTGTCCCATCTATCACTCTACTACATATAGAGGGTAGGAGAAGATGGGACACCATATCATTCTATTTTCTTGCTACGTTTGGTAGTAAACAAAGAAAATTCAAATAATTATCAAACCGTATCCTCACGACAGCCATATAGCGTTGTTGATTGGTTAGAACACGCTCAGGATATTTGGATATTAGTTGCTAAAGGTGTCCCATCTTCCCCCACCCTACTATTTATATGGTATAGATTTAACTTACTCACAACTTAAATAGTATATGCTATACAAATTTAACTATAACTTACACCGAGGCCAAACACAATATTTTTGTAGGTTCTCAATTTCGGTGACTGAACTGCTGGTGGCGAATTAACTACCATCACTGCAGTCGGGCCTACAGTCGCCATCTCGTTTATATAAATTAGATAAATAGAATATCAAACTCTGCAATCAACGATAATTTATGTGCAAGTTATAATAAACAAATAAGGTGTTTGAGACGTACAGTTTTTGATGAGCAACTAATTACGTTTTTGTCTTCTAAAAAAGAAATGATCTCATTCAATGCCAGAATATTAAAAGTTTGAAAATAAACAAATAAAGGAGTTTTCTGCAGATCAGCATACGGTTTTAGATTTGTTGAACGTGTATCGATGTTTACAGGCCTTCTTATACTTAGCTACCTTCGACAACAGCAGAAGAATTATGCATATAGTTTTTGCATCTCGTTCTTTAGCATAACTATTTGTCTTTCTAAATAGAAAAACGTATTAATCGAAATAATAAACTTGCATTAGAGTTGTATTGTGACGTGTTTCCCTTGTTCTTACTCGTGATTTGACATAACGTATGCGCGTGACATAAGCTATAAACAGCTTTGATCATGCTTTCAAATATTTAATTGCAAAATAACTCGACAGTATAAAACTTACGTTATAGACTACACATGTTTCCATTCTACATTGGTAACTTATAATTTGTTTCATTTTAAAAACTGGTTTATGTCTTGTTACCTGAGTATAAACTACATCTTTTTCGGAAACTGAATTAATATTCTGACTTGACTTGACTGTGTTGTTTTGCCAAAGTCTGCACCAAAGACAAGACGTGTGTGACGTCAGAATTACAAAATACTGCTCAGCGAATCAGCAAGCTTTGCTGTTTATCCCGAAACGACTTAAACACGAGTTATGTTTTATTTAAAATCACCGTAAGACAGAATACACATACATTGCAAGTCAAGGGTAGAACATGCAACGTAAAAATATATTGGTAATAAAAGTGTTCAACCGTGCTTTAGATATATGTGTTTTTTTCCATTTAAACATGATATAAGACATATGATTCTAATATACTGTTATAGCAAACGATATTTGAACCTACATAACTAATTGTTGGTATGGACATGTATAAATGATACTAAAGCATGCTACATATATAAGCTATATGGTCACTACTAAATTAATGTAGTATTTTCTGACACATGATGTCCTCTTTCATCGTGGTATATGGGTCTCGAAGAATAATTTGTGTTTGAGCAAACAGAATCGTTTGGTTTAATGGAGGTTATTGCACAAACGCAACATTTGGTGTTCCAGTTTTCTGGTGCTGTGCACTTTCCTATACATAAATATATTTTGTGATTAAGTTAAGAAAATGAGTAGGGTGAAGAAAGACGGGTCAACTTTCGGGTCAACTAAGGATACGGTTTTATAACTGTTTGAATGTTCTATGGTTACTACAAAATGGGGCAATAAAATAGAATATTTTCCGTTACTAAACGAAAAAAAAACCTATGAATAAGAGGTTTCAAAACGTCATACCTCGTCGCAGCAACACGCCCCACAGCAGCTGAGTCTCCCCATTCCCGCTGTATGTAGAGGACAGCAGAAACTAGCACTCACAATGCAAACAATAAACGATACGAATCCAACAATGGCAAGCACCATTGTTAAGTTAGAGTTCAAAGTAGACAACTGTGAAACAAAGATTGATAAAAGTTGTCGATCAGTTATAAATTATGGCAATGTTTTAACTTGCATTCCATAAAAATGTAGTTAGCAAGCTTGCAAGGGCAATTTGAACGACGGCAAAAACTGCAGCAGTGATCGCAAATCCCATGTGGCAGTTAATCTGAAAAGTCGGAAATATACCTTTTAATTGAGATAAAGTTGCTGGTGTCTAAAACTTACCATACAAGAATTTAATGATTCTTTTCTGGAAATGACTATCCCAAGTACACCGGCCACCAAAATCTAGATTAAAAATGCGACGTGATTAGTGTACGTAGGTGACACAGCTTAAGAAGAAGATAATAAAACGCTATGTGAGTGCATACTTACCCAAACTCCACACCATACCCCTTCAACAAATGTTAGTGGGAGGAAAAAGCTGAACTTAACTAGATTGACAGCCAGAACGATCCCCACTACTATGCTCACACATCCGAGCAAAGTTTCGGTTATCTGTTATAAAAGGCGTTGTTTCAAGTACCTATAGTAAAGTACTGTGTGGGGTAAGATGGGATGTCATTGATTCCCAAATTTGTTTGAACAATTAGCAACGCACTTTTACAGTGGCGGTGCTCCATTATTTAATTCTGTAAATATTCTTTGTTTACTATATAGGCCTACCAAATAGAACGAGAAAAGAAATGAAAACATGGCCCATCTTACCCACCCTTAATACATGTAAACCTAAAATACTTACACCAAGTGCAAACAAAACCATTTTATAATTCTTGACCTTTTCAGATCTCGTGGCCGGCATCTTGTTTTTTTTAAACTTATTTTTTTACAGAGACCAAAAATATAGGCCTACACGTAAATACCACGAAATAATATTAAACGCTTTAAAAATCAAGTTTAAACATTCAGTTTTTCGTCTATCATTAAATGGGTACCAGCAAAAAGACATTTTTTAAAGGGCACGTCTTACGCCGAGTCTCGTCCTCTCCCGCCCACCCTACTATACAATCTTAGGTACGCAGTATAAACCCACTACCAAATTGAGTCTTTATGCCTTAACGCTATACATAAACAGCACTGTTTATATTAATAAGAAGAACCGCTAAGCTGGTAGAATTTAATATCCTTAATGACTCTGACAATTAAGTGAATTGCATGTATTTAAACTAAAATATTCAAATTTGTAAACATAGTCACACATTACAGAACGTTTTACACTCGTGTATCTTCGGATAACTAAATAATTAATTAAGTTCGGAAACGCATGATTTCCGCATACAATACAATTAAATTTATTGCAACATGAGTAAAAAGTGTCTTAGCAACCACCAGAACGTCGTTTCAGTAATTTCATAATAATGTTCACGGTTTCCGAATGAATTGCAAGCTTTAAAGTTCTTGCGTATCGATCGTTGTTTTCATTCATTGATTTGTAATAGAAATACAATTCCCGTTCCGAAGCAATTGCATTTCTCCGCCCCGTTAATTGCACAACGGATCAAAGTGCGATTAAATGCATTGGACCTATCGACGTATGACTGCCATTTACTATAAGTGTATGACTCTCATTTGATCTCGTACTTTTAATTTATTAATGTAGACTATATGAAGTAGGGTGGGAAAGATGAGATACATTTTCATCCCATGTTCTGGTCCCACTTGGTATTAAACAAAAAATCAAACAATTATAAGACCTTATCCTCGCGACTCCCATAGACTGTTAAAATACGGTCCGGATATTTAGATAATATGTGCTTAAAGTGTCCCACCTTTCCGCACACTACTATGACTGCCGTTTTCTAAAAGTACCACTCGTGCTATCTCATTTGACCACGTAAGGTTTCAATTTATAAATCCAGGTTATAAAGTATAGTGGTATATACTCTAAGTGAATATAGTGGCAATTGCTGAAAAATTCAATGCAAAATGTCATTGCTAATTTTTATTCGTTTTATTATAATATGTTATAACCATAATTACTTCCTACTTGTGAAAGATGATATGCTGCAAAATAACAGTAACTGTAACAGCCTATTTCTCCTAAAATATACAACTTGTCAGTAACACGGTCAGTACATTTCATCTATAGATATATTTTGTTATAAAATCGTGAAAAAGCATACTTTTTCAAAGCCGAAATCACAGTTACACAATTTCATAGATTTGAAAAGTAGCGCACAAAACAATTTACGAAACTTTCGCCAGTATTTTCCAAGTTGCTCATTCTTTCATGCTTAGTTTAAATACATTCACATCTAAGTCAATACTAGCGCATGCATTATTGCGTAATACTTGGTAGTTGACAATAAAACAGATGAAAATGCGAAAACTTTGTTAGCGGTGACATGCTGGTAGACTATTTTTAAGATTACATCAGAAATTGAAAGGTGTTAGGAAGTTAAGTCACGTATTAATCACATACCGAAAATGCAAAACCCATATTTGTCTGCGAACATCAACGGTTTCAAAACAGACAATATTCTTTATCAAAAAGCTACAACTCAGTTTTAAAACATAGAATAACACAAATCACCCATATCTCACACACACATGAATTCGGATGTCTTTTTTAAAGACTCTGAATGAACTTCATTTACTGCGAGAAACCAGAGAAACAAAAAGGCAAAAAACGAAGAAAATTAAATTACACGACGATGCACATTCTCTGTGTCTTTCAACATTTAAGATTAAACAATGTAAAAAAAACACTAAATATTTGATCAGTGATTAAAGGGCATGCACAACAAAAAATAACCACCACCCATTACCCCCTGCCTTTAAATACTATGCTTATACAACAGTAGTGGGACCCAGGCATGCGGTCATGGGGTTTACACCACCAAAAATAAAAAAGATTGCATGAAAAACAATCCTTTTGCAAAGGGCTCATTTTCACAACAAAAGCGACATAAATCAGTTTTGCCTCAATAAGTTTAGACTTGTGTTTTGTTGAAACTTAAAACACATGGTATGATTATTGATTTTGATAATTATATAATAAATGGAGATAAAAAATTCAAGAAGTGTATGTTAAAGAATGATAAAGTGTAATGACAGATTTGAGTTGGTATAAAAATAACACTACCACTGCGTGAATGAAGACAAGCCTTTAGAAAGGATAACAAAAGATAACAGTAACTTCACTGTAAGATTCCATTCATGATAGTTAGAACTACATTGCTCCACCCTTTGCCCATTTTAAATCATCAGTGCGTGGCTTAACACCGGTAACAACAGTGATGCAATTTTCCAGTGTTGACCAGAACTGAAGTTTTTCAAGTGGCCAGTTAAGCCAACCAGTGGTAATGCAGAAATACCTGTCAGGAAACAAAACACCGCTGTATATTGTGTTTATGACAAAAAATAATTTGTCGAATTATTTTTGTTAATTATAATAATCAGTCATGACTTTGTAAAATGCAACAAAACGTAAACAAATTTAATTAAAGTCGATATTGGTTCTATTTGTGGCAGACAAATATTGACTAAATAAGCATGGAAATCCTATTTCCTTGTACCTTGGCCCGAGCTTGAAAACAGTAAACAAAAAGTTTGAACTTTGAACAGGTATGGTTATTTACTGAACAAATACTAAAAACTGATGGTGAAAGCTCAGATTTAAACTGATGTGATGCTTTAATAAAGCAATGTGTATAATTGTAAAGTATTATGGAAATTATATAATCTTCAGATGAAGTCCAGCGGAACAGAAAATGGGACTTTGTCAGGACGCTGGAGTTGACACAAAATTAATGGACTTTACTTTAGTGAGCACATCACTTTCAGACGCACAAGAGTGTTGGGGTATAGTGCCAAATCTTGTCCAAATCCTAAGTCCTTAAAGACCTTACCCATATAGGAAAGAATAACGCAAATTCAACATACGTTTCATGAGGTGCGATATGGTGAATACGATGGTGTTGCTTTGGTAGAATCAAGTGTAACTTCTGCAACACAGTCACCCAACTTGGTAGACCAAAATAAGTGTGTGACCATTTGTGGATTTGGTTCGTCAGACATACAAACACCATAAAGAACCAAACGTACACGGAAAAGTTGTAAAAGCTGCTGACTTCATCTGTGTAGATATCATATGTTAACATAGGTATTATAAAATATTAAAATCCAAAGCAATAAGATTATTTAAAATACGAGCAAAGCAGTTATATATAAACTTAACATTACAAACTGACATATCAACTAGATAAACAAATACGTTGTTGTAATATACACAGGGTTGGCAGTTTATCATATACATTGTACTATTTGAGTTAGCCCTCTTTATTATTGATAGTTCTTAAATATTAGGTTTTCTAATTTTAGAAAGCAAGGCATACACATTATAAATAATGTAAGCAACAATAGTGGCCACCTTTTAAATTTTTTAAGATTAGAACAGTTTATATTTTTTGGTATTAGAACTGGGCAAACTTTGGGCATAATCCCTGGTCCAATAACATGCTTTGTGATAGGACCTCACAAATATAGAAAGGATATGACGATATGATAAAACACACAAAAGTCTCTATGTTTAATAATTCACCTGGTCTGGTGTAAAACAAGTAGATGCATAAAGATATTGGCAAGATGGCCAACATAAAGTTATCAGCGTTGGTTTCAATCATATCATGCCTTGTTATGGCAGTGGGATCAATATGGTGTTCGCGAAACGGACGAATAAATGCTTTTCCTACAACTGGAAGTTGAACAGAACCCCAACTATCTGCTGCCCAATGTACAAAGCCGGACGCAAAATCAGCCGATAAAATTCCAAGGACTGAAAAAGACAAACTTTTATCTTTTCTGGGTCGTAATCAAAGTCCTTATAAGACATCACAGATGTTCTGTTTTATACACCTCTTGCAAGCTTACGATTTACAGTTACTATGTATGTAACTTTGTGGGTGATTGTTTTTTCAGTATTAGTGACAATTTGGACAACCCATTAGTGACCACTGTGAGTCAAGGAGCGTGCTATTGCTAACACTGTGCCATAATACCGGACAAAGTTACATAAACACTATGTGTTATAGTGTAACATACAAGAATGATCGGTTTTATGATGAAGTGATATTGCAACATCACAGGAAATGACGTTTAATTTATATCATCAATTGCATGTTCAAAACAATGGGCAACAATGAAAAAAAGCTTCTAAAACAAACTCTACAACAGCTTTGAGGTCATAACTTACATAAAGCTGAAAAGGTTGATACTATACTTCCACATTCTACATGCCGAATGATGTAGTAAATATGCCATACAATGAGCACATTACACAGGTAAAAGGTAATGAGTTCTTGAATACGCTTTCCTGAAATCAAGCAGTAACTTTAATATTTCGATAAAAAAAACATAAAAATTTTGAGTGTGGAATAAAACCTCTACATAGGCCATTTTTTTGAAGCTAGTCTAATAAAAACAGCACCACAGTTAATTTTGAATACAACATAAAGACCCATCAATCAAGCTGTATCGTTATAAATTAATTAAACGGTGCTAGTAAAAAATCTTTCACTTAACCACTATTTAACAACCACTTTTATATTTATTAAGATAAAATGCTTTTCTTATTTAAGCACCTGGTGTATATAGCTGTTTCAGAGTCTTAGCTCCTTTGGTGTTTGGACCCCATCGTGGTTTGCTACTTAATGTGTTTTCATTATTTCCATTCATATCTTCCTCCAACATAGACCCTTGCGATTGTAGAACCAAGTTTTTACGTGATTGTGAACGCATTGGTTCGGCTATGGGTGAGACCAAAAACAAAGCAACTACTTTTCAGGCTTTAAAATAAAACAAATTATTAATAACGATAAAAACTACCAACCATTGAACCATTTAGTGTTTATAATTGTTTTAAATTTACAATAAAATCTGTCGCTATTTATATTGGTAAAATACAGTCAAAAGACTGTTACTGCTCAGATAGGTAATCATACAATTGTTTTAGCATAGACAACTTATAATAGACCGCAAGCGGAGAATTTGTTTCAGACAAGTCACGCATCATTGCACACAGGTTACTTGAAAAGTAAATAAACAAGCGTCTGTGGTTACTATACGTATACTCCACGATCACGATGAGTAACTGTTGCATCCCTAACTGTTTCTATAGCCACAGCAAAAAAAACGCAAAGCGGTCACTGTTTACTATTCGTAGACCAGATTTAGCACGGAGTTCCGACGAGAAAGATCACCGTGAGAAGTTGACAAACTTTATTTTAGGGTTACGCGATTTCCGAAGGGGTGACAGAATCAAGGAATTACTTAAAAAAGAAAAGTATAACGCGTACAATATAAATTATTAGGGTCCTGTTTAAACAGTATTTTATTTAGAGCATGTATTTGTGAAGCGCACTTTAAACCAGAGGACATAGTTTCCTATCATTCAAGGAAGGAGTTAAAATGTGGTGCATTTCCATCTGAGAAATTGCCTAAAAAATGTGGTGTACTTGTGAAGGTAAACTTCTGTTCTTGAACCTATATTGCATTTCATTTATATACTAAATGCATTTTTAGAAGAGTCGTGAGCGAGTTAGCCGAAAACCGTTACCAGATGCAATTCGCCATAGCTGCATAGAAAAAGTGTACAGTAGCTTCAGCAAATTATCTTCACAAACGAGAGGTTTGTCGAAAGAATGTACAATAAATTGTTGACTTGCTTTTATTGATATCATTTATAAGAACATTAGCATCTTTTAGCAGTAGTCAATTTAACATTTGTAATATTGTGCATAAATATACAGACAAATGGTCAATAACTACCAGGAATCAAAAAACTTTACTGGAATATTGGATATCGGAACAAGATTTAGTTCCTCACATAAGGCAAGAGTGTATTCTGTAAATTAAGTTATTGGAATACTAATCTTTTATTTTATCTTTTAGCATTTGCTTAAATAGTACAGTTCAGGTAGAGTGGGTGGCATTTGATGGTTGGAGAATTACCAAACAATTTGTGGATTTGAGAACTTCCACTTTATATTCTTTTATAGGTAACCTTTCACAAATTAATAATGCTTTAACTTATATCCTGTGTATGCTATTTATAGGTAAGGTACAAAAGGTGTCTGAACTATAAATTAAGCATTACATTAGAACAATCAAAGTTACAAATTAAGTTGTGTTCCAAATAAAACGTCGCACAATTGGATTTTGCAGATAGCTTTGCAAGATATAAGTTGTGCAAAGGAGTTGCTAGCACAACTAAAAATACTAAATGCCATCATATTCAAACTTGGAATGGATCAGGTTTAAATATTGATACAATTGTTAGATCGCCAGAATGTAGCGGTATAGGTAAATATTTTAATAGACGATTAAAAACGTAAGTCTAACTGTACCGTTGAAACAGTTGAATCTGAAGACAGAAACACATGTTACAATTGCCTTAAGTATGACATAAAGACACAGTATAACAGAAAGTATACCAGTTTAAAAGATGTTGAAAGCAAATCAGGGGACAGTGAGTTAGTTCATGTTGATGAGAATTTACACCAAGATATATCAGTAAGTTGAAGTGCAGAACACTTATGGTAGCTATATGAAATAATGTTAAAGTTTGAATTTATTGATATTAATGTTTAATTATTGTTTTAACAGGGGTTAATTAACATTGAAGCCAGCAACATGAATGAGTGGCAGAGGTTATTTTTTGAAACGCAGTCTGAAAATGCAAAAAGAATACCTTCATGCCGACGATACCATCCAGATATAGTGCGTTGGGCAATTGAATTATATTCAAGGTCACCTGCAGCATACGATCATTTGAAAACAACTGGTGTTCTGATGCTACCTTCATGCCAGACATTAAGAAATTATCGGTAAATATGGTTTTCATCAAAAGGTTATTTGTTATATTTTTAATTATTTAGAAATCTATCTGGAACTGCCTGTGGCATTAATCAGTTGGCATTACACCAACTACAAGGATTGGAAAGGGAAGTAGAGGCTTACATAACTGTTGATGAAATGAAAGGTTCCACAGCCTAATGTATGCATTGGTTAAACTATATTAAATATTTCTTTGCTACTATAGTTAAAGAAAATTTGGTTATGAAAAATGGAAGGCTTATTGGCTTTGTAGACTATGGTGATAGAGTGACACCTGACAAACTTGCCACCCATATTTGCAGTAAGTGTTTGTAACAATGCTGTTATGTAACTTACGTGATTAAAAAATTACTTTTTCTTGCAGTGTTTTATGTACGATCGTTTAAAAAAGAACTTTCAATTCCTCTGTCTTGGTGGCCCACAACCACAACTCCAGCATTTCAGCTAACATCATTGTTTTGGGAAAGTGTTATCGCGTGTGAGGTGAATGGTGCTCATATCAATGCTATTGTGGCCGATGGATCTGCAATAAACAGAAAGTTTTTTGAAATTTTACATGGAAAACCATTAAGCCACAATGATTTGTATTCCTGCCCAAACCCATTTCGCAAAGAAAGGATATTTCTTTGCTCCGATACAAGTCACTTGCTTAAAGTAAGTTTACTTCACACAAGCTGATTTAACAATTAAAAATATGTATATACCCATTTCAGACTGTTCGGAATGCACTATATAGCTCCAAACCCACCGGAACAAAATATTTAAATTATAAGACGAAAGACATTTCTTGGGTTCATCTGAAATCTTTATACAGCATGGAAACATCATCACCACTACACAAGACAAAACTCACCAATGTTCATATGCAGCTTAACCCATTTACAAAAGTATTAGGTTTACTTTGAGTGTCTTCTATACTCACAACATTTTTCTGATTTGTAGATGAGAGTGGGTCTAGCAAGAGATACTCTTAGTCGTAGAGTGGCATATGCTTTGGAAGATGTTCCTGGATCTAAGGGCACACGAGACTTTATTTTATTGTTTGATAAGTAAAATTACTATATATGGAATGATATAAGTGAACTGATTAGCAATTGTTTGCAGATGGTTCGACATAGTAACATGTGGTGTAATGAACCCAATAAGATCCTGTAACGATGAACGACTGATTTGGCTGGAAAATCAATTTCGGAAATATTTGTTAGATTGGCGGGTAAAATATTTTGTTTTAACTAGGATTGCACCATGAAAGTACAACTGTATCTAAATTTACACAGAATGAAGTTGATACACTGCATCCGGGAGAAGAAAAACGAATTATTGCAAAACAAACGTATGATGGGTTATTGTTTACTACGACAAACATGGTTCATCTCACAAAACATTTGTTGCAACATGGTATTGAATATGTTTGTTTAAAAACCTTGACTCAAGATGTCTTGGAAGCTGTATTTGGAAACCTGGTAAGACATTTGTATTTAAAAATATAAATGATCATATATGATATAACAACAAGTTTTAAGCCACATTAAAAACGTCAGAAATCTGTAAAAAAATGAAAACAGAATAAGTAACAAATTAAAATTTAAAGTTTAAGAATTAATAAAGTTTATCATACTTAAGAGATCAAACATGAGAAGAAATACAAACCCGGATGTTGCACAAGTGAGTTACAGTGTGTCTGCAATCACACAAAGAAAAATTATTAAGAAAGTTAAAGGAGGCAACACTACATTTGGTAAAAAAAATGCATGGACACATGTATGCCACGATCCACTGCCAAAAGTTTCTAAAAAAAAGTAAGTTTTCCTAAAACATCATGCAAGAGTATTACAGGTTACATAGTTTCCGCAATTCCGCTCTAAAACCACCTAAAAATTTGGTACATTTGGTATTCTTCATGTTTACAGCATATTTAGCAAAGTTATGTCCCAAAACCTTAACAAACAAATAAATTATATAATTAAATACTTTGGTGACATAGGCAATATCCAAACCACATTCTTCACTGACTTGTTCAATATAGCTAAGGAACAAGGAAGAACTTTCAATAATGTTAATTATATTAATGAAATTAATTGATTTTAAAGTTTTAGAAATTTCTTTATTGTGCAGATAGTATATCCATGTTATAAATTGTTGAAATTGGTCTGATGGATGCAACAAATGGTTTTCTCCAACTTTTAACTCCATTTGAGATGTAAAGGTTGATTTTTTGTGTGGTTGATTTTTGGTTAAACATTCAATAAAATTTGGTTCAAACTTTCGTTTTGCCTTTAGCAGAAGAAAACCACCAATATATTCAAGAATATCTGTACATAACACACTACTATTAAAGCATTTTGTTAAAATTTATATTTTGCTGTGTTACCTGAATCTCTTTCATCCACCCCTATAACCGGGTTATTTGTTTTATCTATTTCTTCGTGTGCCGCAATAACATCCATCAGTTTTATAAGAAAATAAGCAGCTTGTTGTTGCGGCATGCCCAAATCATCGGCTGCAGTTACACACCATGTGGAATACATTGAATAGAATTTGTTCCGATTTTTTTTAATACTGTTGTAGTAGTCAAAAACTGTTCTTATAAATCCAAATGTGCTGCTGGTTAAAATAAAAGACACTGGTCTTTTGAAAATGGACTGCTTCTGGCATAAGGCTACCGTTTTTGTAAATACATCCTGTACGTTTATTTTGTCTTGTCCTTGTTCATAATGCATCATCAAGCAATGGGTTCGCAACTCATCTATGCTTGCCATCATTGCACCACATACGTCGCATTGAATCTCCAGACTGCTTAAATAACTACGAACCACTGAATCCGCCATACCGATATTTTAAAACCTAAATAATACGTATGACTTACGCGAGTAACGAAAACAGATTGCTTTAACCTGGGTGCACTGAAGCGGAACGTATCTGCAACAAATAAACTTGATTTTTTGCATTATATAACAATATTTTCTCACTTTAATAAACTTTCTAGTACCAAACTACACAAACACACATAATATTTGCAATTAGGAATAACTAACATTGTTTTTTTGGTCTAAAAACATATTTTTACGGGAATCCCAGAAGTGACGCTTGCGGTCTATTATAAGTTGTCTATGGTTTTAGTAACCTACGTAGCTATAACACAGAACACACCCTTCGCTACTAAGTGTTAAGAAATCTCAGTCTTCGCGGTTTTATATGTGGGAGGAATGAGTCAACCGTGACGCGACTTATTTTGGACACGTAGTGTTTCAATATTAATTTATACTGCAACATGGGAATTTCGTTTAAGCAACTTAGGTAAAAAGTACTAAAAAACGTCAAAACAAATATTGCTAACTTAGTTTTCATATACTAACCGTAAAAGGTAATCAAGCAAAACCGTCATATTTTACCGGATTTCGTAAATAAGCTTGTATGTTATAAACTTATGTGGAATCTACATTTACGCTTAAAGGTGGTGATGTTAGGTGGTGTGTGCACTGTACAAGCATGATGCAAACGCACGAATATATTCATATGTCTACGACAGCAGATTGTTATTTCTTGATATTGAAATATCAATAAAGAATTTTTATCTTTTTTTTGAAAAATATTAATAAAAACAGAAATTTGGGTTGTGGACGCACAAAAATAGGTCCAAACAACTAAAATGTAGCATATATATTAACCAGTATTAACCTAAGGCCAATAGCAGAATAACATTGATGTTGTATGCCTATAAATATTCTCCATGACTGTTTACATAAGAATAAATGAGTAACGAAGTTCATAAAAATCGTTCACAAGAATTATACAGCTTTGAAAATCATTTATTAGAGCGTTGTGGCGTGAATTCAGTTTTCTTTAGATGACTGGTATACACACTAATAGCCTGGAGCATAGTCAATAGACTAGACTGTAGAGTAGACCGTAATTAATCGCTGCAAGTATCCAAACTTCTTCTTTATTGTTTTGCACTGGGGGCTGGCCCATACCAGTGCAAAAGTTGTTTGCACGTTTAGATCAGCTTAATGTTTTACAAAGGCTGCCTTGGTCGGATAGTTAACTTCATTTTATTATAGTTCAGCTTAAGGAAGCTCATATTGACTATACATCGGTATAGTGCTGGCAAATCTGTTACAATGCTACCTGTAATTGATTTTGAGTCGTGTCAACCAAATGTTGATGTATCGAATGAACAACTGAAGGAAACTGGAAAACTATTGGTAGATGCTTTGAGCACTGCGGGATTTTTGTATTTGAAAAATTCCGGCATCAGCAGGTAACGGTTTCAAAAGGGCTCTGTCTATTATACGCTTGTTCAAAACTTTACATATATTAGGAAATCAATTGAAGCGATGAGAAATGCAGCAGAAGGAATATTTGCTGCACCTGTAGAAGAAAAGGAAAAATATGCCATGGACCCAAAAACGTTTTGCGGCTACGTCGGGATGACATCGGAAAAGTATGCCTGACATCTCATTGTGTTTGTAATTATAGTTAAAAATATTTAAACCAACAGAAATTATGAATATAAAACTTTCAAAATTATCTTAATCTTCTGCCATTCTTTAAGTTTAGATCCTGAGCATCCAACAGATTATAAAGAAGCTTTCCACATTGCTTCTGTCGCTCTTGACCTAACAGTCGGGATGAAATGGCCCCATGACCTCTCTCCAGACTTTGCTTCTGTTTCAGCGTCTTTCATGGAAGAATGCAAAGCTCTCTCGCTACGGATTTTGAAAGTTATTGGAGTTGGAATGAAACTGAAGGTATGAGCTCAGTATAACGGCCTGGAAACTTTTATTAGCATATGATCTTAAACAACAACTTCTTTATTTAGGAGCCAGATTATTTTACCAAAGCCCACAATTTCATGCACAAGCAAGGGAATATGTCGGGCTTGCGTGTATTGCGATACCCACCGGTACCAGAAGGTGTAAAAACTCCCGACCAAAGATTAGGAGAACATACAGATTGGGCTTCAATATCTCTCCTGATTGTGGACCAAGTCGGTGGATTACAGGTAATTTTCAGTCCGAAATAACCGTTATAATTGGCGAATTCTGTTAGTACAGTAGGGTGAGGCAAGATGGGACACAGTTTAATTTTGTTTTCTTATCCTATTTAGTAGTAAGCAAAGAACAGTTAAAGAATTATAAAACTATATTATAACGACTCCAATAGACCGTTGCTAATTGTTTAAAACTCGATCAGGGAATTTACATATTATGTGCTAAAGGTGTTCCATCTTCCCCCACTCTACTATATATTTTTTCCGTGTTACCGAGAAATTGTTATGTTTGACCTCTTTATTTAGGTTTCTATTGACGGTGAGAACTATGAAGACGTTCAACCGATAGAGGACACAGTACTTCTAAATATTGGTGACACAATGCAATTTTGGACCAATGGAAAAATGAAATCAAAGGTAAAAACGCTATGAAGACAATGCCAAAACCCGTTTCGTTTTCTACTTACAACACGAGTTTAAAACGAAGTAAAACGAACCGAGATATAGTTATGAACGTTCTGTACATTAACAAGTGTGGTCAAATCTTACGTACGGATAGCTGTGACCTTTTTTCCATTAAGAAACACGGATTTGGTTTCTGTCTGGCGTTTTTTAACACGCGTGGTTATAAACATCGTATGTATACGCTAACCGTCTTTTTTTTCTATTAAGAAACATCGTGTGATTCTACCGAAGGGTCGAGAGAAAATGACCCGGAGGTCGATGGGATATTTTGTTCATGCTGATAACGAGGTGGTCATCAACCAACCTCTGGTCTACGAAGGAGATCCGGATGTTGCGGAAGTTGTGGAAAATCCGATAACTTCCCAAGAGTATGTAGTGGGAAAATTAAACGAAGCGCACAACCTAACAGCCAAAGCTTACTAAACATAAAAACACATTTCGCCCAAACAGCGTAATAATTTTTCTGTGTTGTATACATTCTATAATAGAAAGAATATAAAAATGTGACAAAAACTTGTTTACATAATATAAAGCATTGTATGTAATAAAACTACTGTTTCTTTTTAAACGTATAACTTATACTCAATACATTGAGTATTGAGTAGGCCATGTAGCATATAAAAGCCATGTATCAGTGCAAACTGCTCGAGTTTCTAAACATTTGTTCTTTTACACACAAAAAACATCATAAAGTGCCGTCGTAACAAGCATAATAAAATTGAATTCCGCAGTTAAACTGCTCACTGCTACACACAAGTAATATCAAACTGTAACGTTTTGTAAACAAACTGTATCCGTCTGTAAACGCATGCAAAGAATTATGATAATACATAGCACTTATATATAAAGATGTGTACCGAATCGCTTTAATTTGATATGTATGACGTCACGTAGGCTCTTCTTAAGCCCCGTGGCGCTAACGAGTAACCTTTCTTTTATTCTGTTTGTTTAAGAGCTGTTGACTTTCCAGCTGATCGAACTGACTGGAGTAATTTGTCTAGTCAATATAGAGGCAACAGTAAGTACAGACCAAGTCCAGCTAAGTGAAATTTATAGTAACTACAGAGCAAGCGCAGGACTTGTGTAAGCTAACTGCGATTGACAGAATCTAACAATTGGCGCGTTATTTAATTTAACGTAGTCTAAACCGCGCATTTAATGGAATCTGTGGACCGGTAAATAATGTCACATGGAGAAAAGTGTGAAAGAAAAACTTAGGCGGTCTGTTGAGAAGGACATGTGTTGTTTTACACAGGTGGTGCAGTATGCGCAAAACCAGGAGTTTGGCATAGAGCGCGTAGATTTTGAATTGGAAGACGAAATAGCATATAGATTAAAATATTCTGTTTTTAGGAATGCGCAAATTGGCGGTGTGAAGAGAGAGTTTTTACCAAATATCCACTGCTATTGTCATGGCCTACTAGAGGATACGTTTTAGTTTAGTAGGCCATTGGATCGCAGCAGTCACAAGTAATCTAAAAGCTCTCTCAGCAGTCATAACAAAAACAGCAGTCACAAGCAATCTTAAATCTCTCTCAGCAGTCATAACAAAAACAGCCGACACAAGTAATTCACAACCAGCAGCTTTAGTCTGAACGGTAAAAATCAATAGGCTAATAGCACGAAGTGGCTTGGTAGTATTTGTACGCAAAGCGGTTGCTGGTAGCTAAGAGAAGAAGTCGTTTATTGTTGTTCAAACGACGATGCCGGAAAGCAATGACATTGACGGTGGTTGGGGGTGGTATGTGGTCACTTCTGCTGTTATCTTCTGCGCCATCAGGACCGGAGTTGACCGATGTCTTTCGGTGCTGTACAGTGGGATCATGAATGAATACAACTGTGACTACTCTACAGTATCTCAGATTCCAGGGTTGTTTTATGTTGGTTACGCAGTTTCTGGTACGTGTGTTGAGTGCTTTGTATTTCCGCGTCGGTAATTTAATACTAATGCAATGTTACAGTGAACGTTTCAGTTACACAGCTTCTGCTTAAGGTTAATGAAGTTACACAAGCTACGATTATAAATTAGATATTATTGATTTATTACTTAAGGGTAGTGTAATAGAATAGTAAATTTTTGACCTTGTATCAATGAACTACCACCACGAAATCGCTACAGATACAGTCATACAGACCTAAATGTTAACTTTTTTTAAACTGACATATAAGATTATTACATTATCCCATTCCAATCAAATACACTATAACGTGTCTTAATGTCACAGAAATGCAGTTTTATTTATTGCAAATGCGATAGTACGCGGATATATAGCAGGATGGGGGAAGATGGGACACCTTTTTTATTCTATTGTCTTGTCCCGTTTGGTAGTAAACAAAGAACATTTAAAGAAATATACAACTGTAACCTCGCGACTTTCATAGACCGTTGTTAATTGTTTAAAAAACGATAAGGATATGTGGATATTAGGTGTCAAAAGTGTCCTATCCTACCCCACAGTACTATACAATGGAAAACACCTATTTCGAACCGCATCGTTATCAATAGTCGTAGTGTTTTCAAAACCACGTTATAACTTGCAATAAACGCACATGTGCTGACGTAATGGTGGGCTGTGCACAAGATATACAGCAAATCCTAATCAGGAAACAGCTATTACTTGCTTACTATATAATATAAGAATGGGGAAAGGCGCGACAACTTTAGCACATAAAATCCAGATCGTGTTTTAAAAAATTAACAAGTAACGGTCTATAGACTCTATAGCTGTCGTGAGGATACGGTTTTATAATTCTTTAAATATTTTTTGGTTACCATCAATTGGGACGAGAGAATAGAATGAAAAAAGGTTTCCCGTTTTTGTCCACCCTACTGTATATGCTACATTAAGCAGTGTATAATCTGTTAGTATTGACCGTGCACATTTTCCTTTATAACACTACGTTGCAAATTACAATACTGATTCTTCTACTATATCGTCAAAGAAAATGCTACCGTAAATGACTAGTGGGTATTGAGTGGCCATGATGTAGAACGAATTATTATTGTTTCAATTATTATTCGACGTTTCATTATAAATAACCTAATTAATTATTACTCTACAATCTCGCTAACTCTTTTTTCTCGTTCTATCTAAAGGGTTGATCGCATCGCCGCTTATTAAAAGATTTGGATATCGATTGTGTATGATCGTTGCTGGTTTGGTCGGTTCGATTTCTTGCTTTGTGGCTTCTTTACCTGGCCCATTTATGAAAATCGCCATTTTCTACGGAATTTTCTTAGGTAAGTAGTACAAGCGCTTTTTTGTGATCTTTATGAAGTCCGATATGCATATTCCATACCACTGTTATATCGTCTGTGTGGTGAAATGGATTACCAAACTTCCTGATCGTATTTAAATCAATTTACAACTTTATTTTAGAGTTGTGGGGCTACGGTTATATAATTCTGTATATGTTTTTTAAAATAGTAGGGTGGGGGGAGATTGGACATCTTTTCATTCTATTTTTTCGTCACATTTGGTAATAAACAATGAACATTCAAAGAATTTAAAACCGTATCCTTACGACTCCCATAAACCGTTGTTAATTGTTTAAAATACGATCAGGATATTTGGATGTTATGTGCTAAAGCTGTCCCGTCTTTCCCCGCCCTACTATACAATACCAAATGGGACGGGAGAAGAAGACATGCCCCATCTTACCCCACCAACTATACGATATTTTTACAGGCTTCTGCATTGGATTACAAATCGTTTGTGTTCTAACTGCAATTACCGATTACTTTAAAGAAAAACTCAACTTTGCTTCTCAGCTGATGTACGTTGGCTACAGTCTTGGTCCATTTATCGCATGTCCGCTATTTCAAGTCATGGTGGATTTCTACACGTGGAAAGGAACACTCATGGTAAACTTAAGACGTTTACGATTGGAAAATATAATATAGAAGAGTGGGGAAGATGGGACATATTTCCATTTTATTTTCTCGTTCCGTTCGGTAGTAAACAAAGAACATTAAAAGAATTATAAAACCGCATCTCCACGACTCTCACTGACCGTTGTTAATTGTTTAAAACACGAACAGGCTATTTGAATATTATATGCTAAATATATTTTAATTAATAATATATAAATTAACCGTTTCAGATATTATCCGGTATCATTTTGAACAGCGTGGTAACAGGAACAATAATGAGACCAATCATTCAGAAACCGGAATTGCAATTAGTAAAAATGCAACAATCTTTAGAAGAGTCGGGAGTACAAGAGGTAAAAATAACAAGTATATATATAAGCATGCGAAACAATGTGCTAGTAAAGGGCATAAAGGAAAGTAAACGTGGTTAAACACAACAATTATAGAAATTTTCGGTAACACGGAAAAAATATATATAGAGGGTGGGAGAAGGCGGGACATATTTGGCACATAATATCTAAATATCCTGATCGTGTTTTAAACATTGAACAACGGTCTATGGGAGTCGTAAGAATAAAGTTTTATAACTTTTTGAATGTTCTTTGTTTGCTGACGAATCAAACGGAACAAAACAATAGAATGAAAGGGTGTCCTATCTTCCCCCACCCTACTATACGATCACTTTTCTGCATGTATGAAGTGTGCGGTTGAACACGATATATTATGTTTATGACTGTATACAATAAATGCATATATACACTGTAAAAAAAGTTCAATCAAATTTCAATCAAATCCGCTCAACACCAAATTTTGACGCAAAATTTTTGAATCAAGTGCTTGACGCAATTTTTTTAATCAAATTTACGTCAAAATTTCGCTCGGTTTCAGCGATTTTTTAGCATTAAAATGGGCCGATCTCAATCAAATTTTGATTTAAACTTGATTTGTATGAAAAATTTTCTACATATATATTTCTGGGGTGAAAAATGTTTGTTTTGTATTTTTTATTTAATTGGCACAGCATACACAAGTTATTATAAACACTGCAGATAAAGTGTTGACGTGGAAAATTATACGCAATGAAAGACAACAAATAGGAAGGAACATAAAACACAACAAAAGATAGAAAATGTGGTTTATAAACGACTGTCAAAACGTCGTATTCCCAAGGGTATTGCTGAGGCATGAAGTAGTAAAGCTCGCAGATAAGAAATTCTCTCCTTTATTAAACGTTGAACGGACTTCTCCCTCATAAACGTTTCCACTTGACATCACATTCAGTCTGTAATGAAAGCAGCAAGTTAAATGAATAAGTCCACACACCCTTTCCGACAAAAGTTTACTTGATACTCACCAATTTGAATTAACGACGTTCTAATTTTCACATTCCCTGTTGACGGTCATTCATTCGTATAAACGATGGTAGTTCGGAAAATCAGTTGTCGTGACGCCTAAGTCTAAAAACATAAAATATGGTTTTGTATTTGGATGCTATTACATAATGCTATGTCCACTTTGTATATAAAAACACAAATGCATACTTAACTTTTATGGTAAGCAACGTGCGCTTGTCATCTTTCTTCAGTAGAGTTGTAATATATGACCCATTTTGAAATCTTATCGTCGATAGTTGAATTTATAATGGTGTTGCTTCACATTAGAGTGCTGTTAATTAAACAAAAGATATAGTAAGTGTGTAAGACCATACCGTTGTAATGTAAATGGTATTAAAATTGCTCACCTTTAGCTTCTGACGAGTTTTCTTTTCGTGTTTTACACTGACTTTTATTTAAGACTTCCTGACCAATGTTGCGTCTGCTTTGTTATTTTTCTCATCTTACTTAAGCGATATTACACCTGATTCCTCTTAGAATTAAGTAACACTTCCACAGTCTAAAGACTTTGTTCAAGACCGTTTAAAATTTGGCGCGCTCCCGCGTGACGTAATAAGAGCGAGAAGAAGTGAGTGACTCTCTCGCGTCGCTCCTCTGAATCAAATTTTGATGTAAGTCCGAGAGCGATTCTCTCGAATCTAGACGTTTGACGCGAATTTGATTCGGTCGAAGCGACTTGATTGAAAAACCGCGCTCAATCAAGCACTTGATTGAGCATTTTGCGTCAAGTTTTTTTAGAGTGTAGGTAGAATACTCCGAAAACGTTACTCGTTTATCTAAAACAAGCGCAGACGAAGAGAGCTTGTCTTGGCAACATAAACTTGCGCAGCAGTTTGATCTACACCTGTTCTGTACACTGCGATTTCACATCCTAATTCTGCAACACACGATGAACTACATAGCGATGAGTGCTGCGTTCATGTTCTTGATACCATACGGGATTGAACGTTTGTACCAACTTTTTTGTCACACTTTGCCGGATTTTAAACCTGTATTTTTAGTTGGGACTATCAGCAAAACTGAAGCTTCTTTTCTGACTTCAGCTGAAGCAATCGGAGAAATCGTAGCGAAGCTTGGATTCATGTTTTTCTTCACCAAAATTCCTGTTCATCGCCAGAAACTATTCATTGTAAGTTGCTCAAGTTACATAGGAGGTGAACTTTTAAGTGGGCACGAGGTGTGTAAAACTAACGACTGTAGTTGCGTGCCACGCGAGGAAAAATTATTCACAATCCATGTTCTGCATAATATGTGTACAACAAAAGTGATAGCGGTTTTCTTTGCAGTGTTTTCTCTACACCATAAATATTGTGCTTTTTGCTATTCTTCCGAGCGTACAAGGGTACCCTGGTCTATTAGCCAATGCTTTTGGAATCGGGGTTGCAGCTGGGGGAATAGATGGCGTATATTCCGTTTTCTGCATCGAGCTGTTTGCACAAAAGTATTTTTCTTCGATACTGGGTTACACGAACACATTTTCATTTTGTCTATGCACAGCTACTGCATTGTTCGTGGGTAAGCTGTGTGTGTGTACTTATGTAAAATAACCTGCTAAATATATAGTAGGATGGTGGGAAATGGGACACCTTTTAAGCAAAATATTAGGTGTTTTAAATACTTATCAACGGTCTATGGGAGTCATTAGGATATACTTTTATAATCCATTAAATGTTCTTTGTTTACAACCGAATGGAACGACATGAAACAATAAAATAAAAGGGTGTCCCATCTTTCTCCACTCTACTATATTTGATTTGTTTTCCAGGATACCTTGTCGACGTAACGGGTAAACTATCCAGCGCTTTCTACTTTGGATCGGTATCTTACGGCACTGCTTTTCTTCTGATGCTGCTGCTACATCGGATTACTCGATAATATTCAGCGTTAAAATAGAGGAGTTTAGTAGGATGAGGCAAAGTGGCACATCGGGGCAAGATGAATCACTCTTTGATTCATTTTTTAATAGTTGATAAAAGCTTATTAGTAAAGGGATACTCACTGAATTGCATTAAAACCCCGGATATTATAATAGTTTGAATTAACGTTTGAACTACACTCGTACTTTGTTAAAATAGGTTGAAATACTCCGTACTGATTTTCGTTTTGATTTTTAAAGCGTTTAATATAATTAGTGTAATTTATGTGCATTCGTGTTAATATTTTATGTGCATTCGTGTTAAATTTAATTTATTAATAAAAAATGAGTGATTCGTTTTACCCCGCTTGTTTTCGAATCGCTATAAACAGCAACTCATAATTTGGATTCCTTATCTCTCTTGCGCTTTAATTTTTTATTTATTTAAATTGTGAATTAATAAATGTACGATAGTACAAATACAGAGCAACATCTTAAACTTGAATCAATTTTGATATTGAAATATAGGGAACAATAGTGCTTTGTACCATCTCACCCCCACCATGAATATATACTCTGCTAATGTGAACTAATTGTGTTGTATATATCCTTATTTTATATCATTGTGTGTGTTAATCGGAGTATATACCTACAGCTCTTCACATTTACTGGTTCAAGTAATTTATATTTACAAATTGGTATAGTCTATTGTAGTCGTAAAACGAGAAGCATATGATAGGAAAGTCAAGTAGAGTTACTTAAAAACATCCGGTTGCCGTGCGGTTTAACGTAATACTATAGTTACAGATAGCTACTGCGTGATGCTTGCACATAATTGTGTTATAATACAAACAATTTTAATAATGTTTCAGTGGCAGAACTTATAAACTGGGTAACGAATATCCACTAACTTACATTTTATAATAACTCTATGAAATTGAACACCCGTGTTATAATGCGACTGTCGTCTTGCCGCCACGCGAGGACATATGCACGAAATCATGTAACATTCATTCATTCAATAGGTATACAAATAACCAGCTTTTTAGATGATTATTTTGAGGAAGGTTTTTGAACGATAAAAAAACAACTATAAAACCTTGTATTTTGTCTTGAAAGGGGGTATAGGGGGTTCTAAAAAGAGATTAGGAGAACATACAAATTGGGATTCAATATCCCTATTGGTTGAGGACAATACGTTGGTGGGTTGCAAGTATGTTATTGAGCACGTTAGTGGTCGTATAGATCCTTTTTCGTCAAACAGTTGTTCTGAATTTTCAGACTTAAAACCGCACGATGAACGATTACTTTCCTCATGCACTTTACATAGCGGAAACACTGTCTGGGAGTTTGGCGGGGAACGACGGCACGTGTTATATCCACACAACGATTCACGACTAAATCAAAATATTAGCATTTGAGTGGGGACGCATTAAATGCACTACTCCTATAACGTATTATCATTAATCGTAATTGAAACATTATTTTTAATTCAACATCATATGATTAATATTAACTTCTAACATTACCTAATTACTGCGTGATTACAGTTTGTCAAAATTCATGAAAACAAACGTTTCTAAACGACGACAACGTTAACTAGTGTAAGTTTACAATAAACACATCGTACAGGAGTTGTACAAAGCGTATTTACACATATTCTTTACCAATCACTCAATCCTCGTACGTCATAAGTTTCATTAATTATAATACATGTATAAATACACTCTGCCTACTGATTCACAATCACCAATGGCGACTAGAACCCGTTTTGTTGGTTACTTCAGATTTGTGTTTGATCGAGCCCAGTCGACTGTTATAGTAAAAGGATCAATCAATATAGCAGGGTGGGGTAGATGGGACACCTTTTCAATTTGTTTTCTCTTTTCATTTGGTAGTAAACAAAGAACATTTAATGAATTATAAAACCGTATCTTCACGACTTCCACAGACCGTTGTTAATTGTTTAAAACACGATCAGGCTATTTGGATATTATGTGTTAAAGGTGTCCCACCTTCCCCGACTTTACCATCTTATGCTAATTAGTTTAAAACGTGCTTATTCATTAGATCTGTGATCTCTTGTACTTCAGTCAATGTGGTAGCTCGGACTTTTTAGCGAATCACGTGCACTACCTAGCGGTTGTATTTTTTCTAAAATTACAAAAATAAATTTATGTTGCGTAGTCCGTTAGATAGGTTTCGATTGACAGTGAAAATACGAAGACGTTCAACCGATAGAGGACACAGTACTTCCAAATATTGGTGACACAATGCAATCTTGGACCAAGGGGAAAATGAAATCAAAGGTAAAACTAAAGATTATATAATTATATACTAACGGTTTTATAATTATTTAAATGTTTTTTTACTACTAAAAAACGACGACAAGAGAGAATGACAACATGTATATCTTACCAACTGAGTATATCAAAATGATTTTAACCAACGGATAAGAAAACTTTTAGCTTTAACACCAAAAGCAATTGACGCTTGTCGATTTTAAGTCAATTTGATTTTAATAATTTTAAGGTTTCCAACCCACAGGACCAAAATTTTCACAGATAAGATTTTCTAGATACGAATATTTGGATATTGAATATACAGTCTAATTTAAACCTCGCCACAGTCACAGTATATACAACAGGTTCAATGCTGCTATCATATATGGGCGTATTTTCTTGGGCAAGACACGTAACGGTTATTTCTCAAACCCAGTTCTTACTAATGGGTTGTCTAAATTGTTAGTCATACAAAAAACAATCACCACACAGATACATACTTGGTAAATCGTAAGTGTGCAAAATGTGTATCAAACAGAACACCCGTGTTATAACGACTGTTGTTTTCCGGCCATGCGAGAATGAAGCAAGTTATATAAGTCATAATTCATACGGAGCAAAGAAACATTTCTTTAAAAAATACGTCAGAATATTTCATTCGGGCCTTGTGTGATGGATTTTTAGTGGGCAAACAGATATTCACAACCGATTACATCTGCAAACAATCACCTGTTTAACCGGCAAACATGTTGCGGCACTAGATTGGCTCGTCATCACAAAGATAGCAGCTCGTTAAGCTGCTAAAGCAAATTTTAAGCAAGTGGAATATCAGCTTACTAAAGATACAAATTGATTTAAAAGAAAACGCTAGAAAATGGTGAGATTTTTGCCATATACGTAGTAAGGATAGGACAATTTAGTAGAGTTGGGGAAGATGGGACAGCTATCATTCTATTTCTCGTCCCATTTGGCCATAAACAAAGAGTAGTCAAAGAATTTAAAAAACGCATCACTGCCATAGACTCTTGTTAATTGTTTAAAACACGATCGGAATATTTGAATAATATGTGCTAAAGGTGTCTCGTCTTCACTCACCCCATTATAACCATAACGAGTTTTTGGCTGTATATGTAAAATGTCTAAAAATATCACTTTAGCTTAAATTCCACATTTCGCCCTCGAGGTCATACGTATACCGTTTTTGAGTTAGTTTAGTCTACGCCTTAACTATCGGTTTCTGAAAATGTCATTTGTAAATGATAAGTGTTTCATCTTGAAGCTAAGACGACAACGAGGACAATTAAACTGCCGGTTAGCTATCTCTGTGGGTGGTCGGATCGCTATTAGCTGTCGGGCGCAATTACCGCTTGGATTGCGCTTGTCTTTGCATCGGCTCCTTAGTTGTAAATCAAGCGGAATATGTACGCTGGGCATTCCTGACAAATAACTTGTGCCGTTGTCCCGCTTGTTACATAGGCAGAGTTAAGTAGGATGAAAAATAAAGCTAGAATGATCGCAATCTAGGTGGTAAGGCTATAATTCAGCGGTTAATATAGGGTGCGATGGTATTTACCATGAAGCAGCGAAGATCAAATTATGAAAGATACATCAACTGTTGTTGTTGGCTATAGGGCGGTCATGCTTTGCGTATAACTGCGCTGTTAGTCTCGCCAAGAATTAAAATTGCACCCGCCGTCCAAATCCGTTCTTTTGAGGATGATTATCTCCTGATGTGTGGGTGGATTATGTTTTAAGCCTGATGCATTTGAATGGCGAATGCTCGTATGCCATTTGAATGTGTATGGTGGTAATCGTGAGTTCCATGCGCTTGCTCAACCATACCTGATGTATTTGACAAAGGATTATTCTGGATTAAGGCGGCTGCTTTTCGGGTGTACGAGTTTTTGAAGGCTGAATATCTGAGTGAAGGGTGCATGTGGAAATATCAGGATCAGCTTTTGAAACGAATTAAACCCTACTAAAGTTGCCGCGACGATTCTATTTCAGCCGATTCTGATCCTTTGAAAGCGTAATCGCAGTCGTCCGGGCAGCAAAAGCTTGAGAAAACTTTGCTGGGCTCACGAATGGCCTTATTTACAATCGCTCGGACTTTGGGTTCGAAATTCCGACGTCGGTTTACGGATTCCATTTGCTTATGTTACACGTCGGGGAAATCTTGTCGCGCCGACAATTCAGTTTATTTTGCAAAGTGGTTCTAAAGCGATCAGCGAACCGCAAGCGCGTTTATAGGCGGGCGAAAGAGAACGTTTTTACCCACACTTGAAAAGCGTGAATTGTTTCGGTTTCGCCGGAGCGGATGTTAGTTTTTATTAGTTTTACGTTGGGGTTCCAGAACGCCAATTCTCATCCGAAACCGCGACCACTGGTGTGCCAGGTATATTAGTGAACGCTTACGAACCGTAAAAATGCGGTGTGGTCTGCCTGTTGTTACTGTGCACCTGAAATGCCTGTGGTAACCAAGTTTAGAGAGCCATAGGCATCGCTGTTGACAGCCGCCTATTTTAGTATTACCTGTTTAGCGGGTCGGAAAAGTAAATGCAATGTGAGAACAAAACAAATATGGTCAATCTGTACGTGAAGGGAGGGGATTTACGAGGTAATTGAGCATACAGCTAACAAGAAAATAACTACGTGTCATGTTGCTATGTGGCATTGGGGCAAACCGGCAAAAAAATATTTTTATTTTAACTGACCGTAAACGCATGGGTTATTTTTGTTGTTTAAATAGCTTAGTCTGTCTCCGGTGGCAATATTTTAAGCGTTCAAAGGAGCTTTGCGAATCCTCTTACGGTTTATGTAAAGCCAGAATTGGCGGTGAGCGCGTGCACCCCTATGTAAAATATGATGTCCCGTGGCGCCGGTCAACTCAGAGTTAAAACAACACGCTGAGACATCCTTACCAGCAGGCGGGGATGGAAGCCAGGCGAAGGTTTACCACGAAATAAACAGACGCGGGTCCTGATCAACTGTTACTTGGCCGTGGTTAAATCGAACCGCCGTACCTACCGCACAGTAAACATAATAAACAAACGTAGCAACCTCTAATAGTTGGCTGGCTGCATTCAAGGGCAACCTTGTGTCGCAGTGTAACTTGCGTATAATGTTTGCGCTCATTTGCGATAACAACCGTTGATTTAAGACTACAGATGTACAAGCTGCAACTTGTGTACGGACGAGTGTATATTCAGCGTAAATTATAGTAAGCAAAGGTTAGAATGCAGTTGTTGAAACTACTTAGCTATGGTTTGTCATTCAGACACACGATTTATTGTTGGAAGATCAGTATTCGTTACGAAAACGAAGAAAAATGGCGTCATATCAAATTACTGACAAGTTTGTTCAGTTCGAGTTATCGGTTGTAAATACGCAACGAGGTAATTTGATTGTATTCAAAACATATTTACTCCACGATTTTTCGGTTTAGCTGCTAATATGTGGATACAGATATCGCGTTACTGATATTTGTAAAGCGGAGATTTTGGTAGTAGTTTTTGTTGTTCAAATTAAGCAGGCCGAGGCGTTACAGCTTCAAGAGTACGTGTTGGGTTTCTAACAGACTACACCGCAGCTATGCCTCCAACTCTATTATAAGCAAAAGACGGAATTGGGTTGGCGACCGCCAGTTTTTCGTTAAAAATGTGAAAGGTTGATTACCGTAAATGAGATGGATCACCTTGAGGAATAGTTTCGCTTCTTGGGCTGGGAACGAGGTGAAACGAAAGCTATAATTGTGTTAAAAAGTTGACGTAACCTCAGCGGTTGCCAGTTAGTATAGATGCCGTTGTTTTAATTACACTAATACTAAAAGATAGGCTTACAGACAGGTATAGATATGTTATAGCAGGGTACATAAGTATAGATAACCGCAGCCCCGCGGCTCTAAAGGGGGTTGTTTATTGTTGAAACTCAATCAAAAAATAGGTGATTTAGGTGCTACCGTAGCCCATCTTGCCCTACAGTAGTACCATATATTACGAATCAAAATTAGATGCGAATTTCATTAGTTACGCTCCGTCTTATGTGGCTTGCATTGTTGTCATACCAATCTAGACGATCCACAGCGAAGCCATGAAGCGTGCTGAGTAGAAACATGATCACCTGACATTTCCGGCTGTCACGACCGTGTGGCTGCTATGCGAGACCAAAACGTCGTAGGTGTGAAGTGCTGTGGCATATGGAAGCGTTTCTGGGCCTGCTGTCGAGCGGTTTCGGCGGCGCAGACTTCACGGATGAGCTCAGTGGTAACCATGCGCAAGACGTAATAATCGCGAGGTTAAGATGGACGGGCACCTTCAGTTTGTTTACTCTAAAGTGCGTGTAATTTGTAACGTTCAGTTTACAGGAAATTTACTGTCATATTAGCGTGTAAGGTGCGCTGGCGCTTTAGAAATATTGACTTCTACACTTAAGGTGTTAAAAGCAGGTGCTGAGGTGTCTTTTAGCTGCAATGGTCAAGATTAGCTAAGTCAACAATGAGGTTCAAAGCAAAAGATATCTGTGTAAAGACAGAGTCTATATACGGAGAAACGAGTGTTGTTGTAAGAGATGCCAGGATGTTAGGCATTGCACATGTTGCTAGGCTGCACCGCGAAATGGCGCTGCCGGAAAAACACTCACGCGAAAGTGTTGACGTGCTTATTACTTTCGATTCGCGTCAAAGAAAACTACGTTGGCCGCTTAGTTGTGGCTGTTTTTTTTAAGTTAAAAGGATTCCCTTGTCAGACTATATCGGGTCAGTATTTTGTGGGAGTGTAGTCTATGCGGTATTGTGGTACGAGGTGTTATCAACGCGTGAAGACCCGAGGCAGAATCTGCATTGTCGTTTATTTGTCCGTGCGAGGTTAGACGACGCGTCATCCTAATTGTTTATATCGCTAGAATAGCTTAGGAAGTGTTGGCCAGGATGTGTTGATCAGCCCACACTTTAAATAGGCGATTCGCTAAGCAATATTATTTTCGCGCATTTCGTGCCGCCAGCGCTCAAGTGTGGATTGTGGTTTTGTACAGGCTGTGTAAATTGCACGCTCGCAAAACTAGCCGTTCTGTAGGGACTTCGGTTACGACCATATTCACCACATCCGCTTTACGAGTATCTGCCAAAATACGAGAACTGGCTGCATATTTTAGTTTGAAAAGTTACGCGAAGTGAAGCTTAGCTGAGTGTCATTCGTCACGTGTAGGCTAATTGTAGACAAGAGAGAAATCCCGGTGCCAAGTGCTTTGAAATCAAAGTCTTCTCTCTCAACCCTTAAACCGCTTCATTTTTTTTTCACGGAGATTGTTTCGAGATTTGTTATTGATTCTTTTTCTGCGCGTCAGCATTTGTATATTAACGCTGGTTCAGCTGGACCGAGGTAGCCTGCTGAGTATAACGCAACACGACGTGACTGTGGCGTTCTTATGGATCCTTGTACAACAAATACGAGCGTGCTGAAAGGGGTGTAAAATGGTGAGTATATGTAATTTGAGAAACGTTGTTCAAACAAGACGCCGTCTCGTAGCAAATAGCGCAGCCTTGGACCTGTGATACCACAGTGAGCATACATTGGTGATAGATAGACTTGATATAGAACATGCTGGTTTAATACTGTTTATTGAGTGCAGGCGTCAAATGTACGATATAAGCCATAGGGCGAGGTACAAGTTTGGGCTTAGCTATATCATGTTGTTTCCGCGTATTAACTTTGAAACCGCTTATGTTGACGTATATGATCTGTATCAGGTGTATAAGCTTTGCAAGAATGCTGACGATCGGGGCGGAATTTCAATACAGTTTAAAACGCGTTGGAGACAACCTGGCGTTTAAAGGTTTGTGTTACGGTGCCAACGTGTTTGGCTTTGTGCAATATTTCGTATATAACTCGATTACTGATATTCATTTTGAGAAACCGCCAAGGTCTAATTATCTAATAACGCCCGACCTGCTAATGTGATCACGTAGACCAGTGCTCGGCCATGTGTAAGAGTATAATTGCGGGCGTCGACAGCCGCCTATATCGATATCAGCACAACGCACTTTCTCATGGAGCTCGCAGCCCTAGATAATGGCTCCCACGCCTGCCTGCGGACGACCAGAGCCATTTTAATGGCGCGTAGTTTTAATTTCGCATCTCGGCCGTGGCTTTTGTTACCGCTACCGCGAAGTGGACTTCTGTGGTCGTTACTTTTGCTTTCGGCGACAGATACACACTTGGCAACTACTTGAGCGCTTGATTGATATGCTAAGTAGGTGCAGCGCAAGTGCTCGACGCGCGGAAGTTACAATTACAACCCCGCGGAATAATACAACGTCAAAATTCAACGGTGCGTGGTTACGAAACCGACAAGATGTTCATTCGCATTAAGTTTCAATATTTCCGCTCAACAACTGATGCCTCTCTAGAGAGTGCGAGAGGAAAGCAGCGGTAATAAGGATTAATCAATATACGGACAAACTCCCTTCGTATTATCGAACTGTGGTTAACCATTGCCGTGAAGCAAGCAAGCGACATATGTCGTTGGACGAAATAAACGTCGTAGTAAAACAGTCAAACAGGTCAGAAACGCCGTGGGCATGGGTGCATGAAAATTCGCCCCAAATTATGTCCAGTTTGTTTTTGGTTAGAAACCACATTAATTTGAGTTACAGTTTGATTATATATATTTGCTGAAACTGTTAAGGTTTGATGTATGAGGTATAAATATATTAGTTAAACGCATCGAATGGCAGGGATTAGCTAAACAGTGCTAATAACGTGCCGCACTTGCGGCGCCCCCCGCAGAGTTATTTATTATGCAAGCAGCCTTTTGCGCTTGCTGTCGCGAGACACACGAGCAACTTACAGGTCGATTTGATCAGCAATAATGATAAGACTCATTAGCAGGTGGCATTGGCGACCTCGTGTCTGCGGTAAGCTTAGTCGGATCGACAGAGGTCCAGGCTATCAAAACCGCATTAGGGTGTAAGTCCGAGTAACCGAAAATACCATGGCTTATTAGAGATATAATAACCAGATCGTTATCGAATTTTAAAGTCATTTTTTACAGCGATCCGGGTGAGGTTTTAGTCGAATGAAATGTGGCGGCAACGGTCCCATACCATGCTGCTTGTGCTGTTTTTTGTTTACAATGTAAATGCCCAGTTGGACGAACCCTCACTGACAGAGGACGATGGGGAATATGCTTATTTTGAATACGATTACAAGGAAGATTATAATCAACTCTCCGATGCTATCGACAAGGAATTAATGAAAATGAATGTCTCCCCGAGAACTATAGTCATTTCTATCATATATTGCGTCATAGTGGTCGCAGGTACGGGTATTTCCCCCACGCATAAAAAAAAAACGAAAACAAAAATTAAAAACGAAAATTGTTTTAAATATTAAAAAAAAAAATTGAAAAAATTCGCCTTTTATAAAAACAGCGCAACGTTTTAAAAGTTGTAATATTTTGTTGTAGGTTTGGTTTTGAATGTTGTTGGATTGGTGATGACACAGCGGTGTACAGTGATCCAGTACTCGCAGAAACTCTTCATGCAGAATCTATGCATATCTTCTCTTCTGTTGGTTACAAGCTTGGCGTTTTCAGCGCAATATCGAGCGCTGCGAGATTGGAGACTCGGTTCGATCACATGCAAGGTAGGCATATGTGTGCTGGTTAAGAAAATATTAAAAAACTAGTTCCTAACTGCTGAAAATGAAACTGCTTACTTGAAAAAGTTTGTAAATAGACCTTTTGACTCGTTTTGTAACAAACAATATCCAATTTGGAACTGCGTCAACTGAGATTTATTTTGTTTTTACAGCTGGTTAACTGCCTGAAGACGCTGAGCATGTTCTGCCAATGTTATTTCGCCGTGGCGGTGGCAGCTGACTATGTAGTGATGCGGAAACGGCCTGGTATTGGAAATATTCGCCGCACGGTCATCGAAATACTAACGGTGGGCTTTGGTTGGATGCTAGCGGCTGGCTTCTCCGTTCCAATGCTTGTCTTTGCGGAAACCGATGCCATAGGCGCCGACCAACACATGTGTACCTTGTTTCCATGGTACAAAACATCGACTGTTGTCGAAGAGACCGAATTGTACGACGTGTATGAGCTGAGTGGAGATGAAGAAAAATTCGACGATTCTCTGCAGCCACAGTGCAAGGATCTCAATAACGAGCCGTATCGTGTGTGGGTGATTTGCAGTTTCGCTTTGGCATATGCCACACCACTTTTAGTGTCTGTTTGCCTTTGTGTTATGTACAAAGCCACAGCTGCAAGATACAACTCTCAAATTACCCAGACTGAACAAAACCAACATCGGGTCGTAGACAGCTCGCAACGGCGGGGAAAGAAACGCCGAAAGCCGGCGAGTCGTTTTATTGTGGGCGGGGTGTGGGTGTCGCTCATAGAACTGGCGTACTTTCTTTGTTGGTTGCCGCTTCATATTTACCACATGGGTCGCATTTGGGGCCTGGACCTTGGCCCAACCGAGTGTCTAAATCTCCGGGATTTCAGTTTCGTTCTCGGATACGCAAGCTGTCTCGTATTGCCAGCGATAGTAATTGCATATTCCAGACCTGGTTCGCTTCCTCAGAGGTCAGGCGCCTCGTCATCTACGTCATCGTTTACGTCATCATCCGTGAAATCGATGACGAAGGGTGACGTTACGCCTGAGCAAACGGACATGCACTTGCTTAAACAAAACTTAGAAGACCAAGATCCAAACAGTTGCACGGCAACATAAAATATCCAACGTAGAACTCCACGGTCGTTGGCGATGTCAGTGGTCTATGTAATTAGCGAGCATGGCGCCTCCTTATTTACTGTAGGTTTTTATCGTTCCCTTCATCTCATACCTCGTACATATTTACCTCGGTTAAGTACCCGGTATCCTTTAATCCAGCAGATTAATCTTCACTGCCAGTACTCTGTCTCCCGTTAACTTGTTGCATTCTTTCCCTGGCACTCGGCCAAACCGCAAGCTCAAAATTAACCACACACACCAACGCATTCAATTCAGCAAACAAACTGATTTCCGACGCGTGAAGCCCGATTTATCCTTGTTTTCTTCCTTATCTTAATGTGGAAACCGATTTCCACCGTTGTTTACACAACCCGTCAACATATACAATATCTCAACGTTGCAGAAAACGTGCACAGCATGATCTATGCTCTTATTATTATTGTCAAGATATATTGATATATAATATTATGTACCTCTTTATCTTCCATGATGCAGCGTTGTATATATTGCGCGTACAAATAAACATTTTGTTAATTAAGATTCGTCGAATGTGTAACCATACCAGTTTTACAAAAGAAACACAAAGGCATCAGTTAAAACGACGCATTTAGCCTACAATAAAATCACAAAAATGAACTGATTAGCAATGTCGAAGTACTTCGTTTGTGCTTTAACTGGCTTGACTATCTGTCAACTTGATTACTCTTATAAAACTGACGCTAGCTGTTGGAACTGTAAAGCTGTGTATCTCTGACACAAACTGCTGGTTAAATGTTATAGTAGATTGTGGGACGATAGGATCCCTCTAGCAAATATTATCTAAATATCCTAAATCTGCGTTTTAAACAACCAACAACGGTCTATGGAAAATAAGAGGATGAGGTTTTCTTTGAATGTTGTTTGCTACCCAATGGGAAGAGAAAATAGAATCAAAAGGTGTCCCATCTTCCAACCCTACTATACTATTTACTAAGTAAATAACAAACGGTTCTGTTTCTTCCAAACAGTTTGTTCTTGATTTCCAAGTTCCAACCTAAGTACAATGTTCGGTATATTGTCGATGTCCAAACTCACACCGTATTCTAATGTAATATTGCTTCGTCCGTCTAAGTCCTGTAAAAGCATTGTTAAAAAATTTGCAATGAAAATTACAACATAACTTACCTGGCTTATGCGAATTCTTTATCTAACTGAAGTTCTTAGCTAGTGAAACTAAACATGCTGTAATCTAATGTGTGTGTTCTATATTCGGCAAAATACGGCATTTGATTGTTAAACACATGATACAGTGCAAGCACCTATGGCGCATATTTAAAACAGTAAGGCAAGTGCTGTATATGAAAAAGCCACCAAGCAGCTAGCACATTTACACAAATGAAGGTAAATAAGTACCACGACAAAATATGAAATTTAATTAAACTAGAAAAAAGTAAATGGAAGAAAATTTATGGCCCTGGCAGAATTTTACTACAGAAAACGTGTGTATGCAAAGGAATTAATTCTATACATAATAAAAGCCCCAAAAAATTGTTTGTACGTTAATAACCTATTGACAATAAAGCCAACTTTCGTAAAGAAATAGTACAATAAAAATGTCATTTTGTGAAATTAAGCAGCTAGTTACAAAAAGTATGCTTCTTGTGTTTAAATCACAGTAGTTTAGTTGCTAACATGGAAAGTAAGTATGTAGCATCTGGATATTAAAAGATGTTGGTCGTTGAGTGAATAGAGTTGGTTCGTCATTTTGCACCTGCAGAAAGAAGTGAATTTTTAATGAAATATATACAGTAATAAAATTGTGGTTAGTGCATCAGCCTCTGGCTCAGCGGTTATGGGTTCAAGGCTCACTGTTGCCATAGTGGGTAAATGTGTCCTTGGGTAAGCCACTAAACTGTAATTGCTTCAACCAAGTGGTCTATTGTTTGTTGTCTAAACTGTCATCCAAACATTAACTAAAAAAGAAATAACCCCTAAAAAGTAAGTACCTACAAAGTTACAAATTTGGATCTTTCTAAAGTTAGCTCAGCATTTTTGGCCTGTTTCAGTCTGGGTTGGAGCAATTATTGTTAAGGGTCTTGTCCAAGAAGACATACGCACACAATGGTGGCAGCAACGAGCTTTGAACCAGTTTCCTTTGTTCTAGAAGAATCGTTACAGCCATAGCACCAGCACAATGGGCCGGTTTTTACAACTAAAACTCACAAACTTACCTGTAACAAAGCTTCTTTTAAAGTTTGAACTGAAACAGACCAACTAAGTCCATCATAAACCTCTTCTACAGTCACCAACTTTCCATTGTGGAACATTGGTGGACAACAACCCGTTTTCACTGAGCCAACACAACGACCCCATCTTGGGCTTGCCTTTATATTGAATGGCATCACCTGTAATATATGGAAAAAGTTAAAAAATGCTGTTAAACAACCTCTATCAAGAAAGGAAACTATTGGGGCCACACTAATACATGAAACATACCTTATACCTTGTTCCTTGATTGGAAAATGCATATATTGTATCGTCATATGTGGCCTGGAAAAATTTAGAATGGGTTGGAAAATGTGAAAGTTTCAATAAAACAGGACAGTGTCTATCTTATTATTTCTCGAGAACAATTTTTGGTAAAAGTAAAAAAAACCTACAAATTATAATAAATCATATGAATTAAAAATACTACATGAATTAAAAAAATCATATGAATTAAACATAGTATATACCAACCACAAAATGCACTGGGAAAGGCAGTGGTGAAAACAAAGTAAGAGGAGGTAACCAATCCTGCTCTTTGGTGGAGTAACGATACACACTTGTGTTAGAGGAATTTTCGTGGGAGCAGAAAACATAAATTTTCGAACCCAGAGAAGCGCTCACAAGGTTAATGACCTTGTCATCTATAATATAAGTATGAGCTGTGATATATAGTACTGTGGGGTAGGGTGGGATACCATTAACACAAAAATCATATTTCCTGATTGGGCTTTGAACTGGGGCTATGGTTATACAATACTGTAAATATTCTTTATTTAATACAAATTAGACAAGAAAAGAAAATGAAAACATGTCTTACCCCACACTACCATATTTAAGTTGTATTACAGACAGAACTAAACATTCAAACCTGCAGGCAAAGAAGGAACTTTTTCCCAACTCTTTCCAGACATTCTTAATCGCTCAACTGTTTTCAGAAGTGTTTTACAACTTCCCTTTTTCCGCTTACAAAACGGACCACCTGAAAAAGGCAATGTACAACATTTAAGTCAATGCATATTTTATGTAAATTATTCCAGAATGCAAATTTAATTGGTGTGGTGCCACTTATGTAACTTATTTTTAATATATTTAATATTTTGCATGGCTGACAAAACCATTTACCATATGGACAAACCAACAAATAACCATTGGGTGAAAGCAATTACCATAAAGTAATTTGCGCAGAGACACATACACCCACAATGGTAGCAGCAACAAGGTTTGAACCTGTATTCTTTTGTCAAGTACCACATATATACATTAACCATTTTGTAACAGCACCATATATATTAAACATATCATACCAATAACATATAAACTGTCTCCCACTGCTAACATATTATGGCTATGTCTTGCATCATTCAAGCTTGGTCCTTGCAACCATTTATGTTCCTTAGGCAAATAAATGCATGTATCACTGATCGTAGTGAAAGTACAACGTCCGGAAATACCACCTATTTATAAAATGGAAGGATTTTTTTAACGATGGTTTTAAGTAAGTATATATTTCAAAACAAACATAACAGTTCATATGTATAAATGTTTTTGCATGGAAACGTTTGAAATAAAGAATGAATGCAACTTACTTTATCCTCGCGTGGCCGGAAAACGACAGTCGTTATCACACGGGTTTAACACCTCGTGTCAGCTTACGAGTTACCATGTATGTTACTTTGTGGGTGATTATTTTTTTTGTTGATTTTTTTTCATTTTTTTTGTTGATTTTTTTTTTTATGTATAGCTGATAATTAGGACAACCCATTAGTGACCACAGGATTGGATCAATTGCCGTTAAGTGTCTTGCCCAAGGACACATACGTCCACAATGGTAGCAGCGTCGAGCCTTGAACGCATTACCCTGGGTTACAGGCAGGCGCGCTTACCACTATGCCACGGGGCCGGACAAAGACAAAAGCCTTTTTATGTATAAAAGTGTATTTACCCGTTAGGAAAAGCTTATTGTCAAATACAGCACAAGCTCGTCCTTTGTAGGAACTATCTGTAATTAAATTGAAATGTTTAATTTCACAAATTAAAGAATAGAAAACATTTTTTAGGACATTTCTCAACCTGCATATTTGATGAAATAAAACACTGAAAAAAATAAATAATAAAAAAGTATATATGAAGCTTTTGAACAAAAACAAGTACACTAGTAATACAGATAACAGAATGACAAATTACCCATTGGTAGCACACTGCAACATTGTGAACATGAAGAATTAAGTAAAGTTTGAGAATCATTCAGAATTGTAAAGTGAGCAAAATCTTCACCAATTTGATTGGCTCGGTACAAACTGTTAAATATAATTTGTTAAAAAAATGGTTAAATACTAAAAAGTTGAATATCTTTTTAACCATAGTGTGTTTTAATGTTGACCACTTTACTGGTAATTCATATTATATTGTTTTTGTCATAGTACCATCATATGATATATTTACATCAAATATAAATATATTTTATTTTTATATGGTACAATGGTTAGATTATATGAATAAATATTTAACCAAAAAAGTTACCTGTGAAGTTCCAATTTATTGTTTGGGCTGCTGATAAGAACCACTGTCTAAAACATAACAAGAAACATAGTATTATAAATCTTTTATTCTATATGGTTGAGGTCCCATGGCAAGGAATGACAGAAAATCTAGGATTTAGGCCAGAGTTGGCCTATTAGCCTCAACTTAGACAATATGAACATAAATGAATGTAACTTGTTTTTTTCCATACCCAGATAAACAACAGTTGTTATAACACATGTATTCTGTTTCATACACCTTGTTTTTGGGTGTGACCTTGCATGGCTGACAATTTAGATGATTTTTCTTAATGGATGATATTTTATATAATGCAGACTAAAAATAAAACTAAAACAAATTATGATTAGTTAGTGAAAGTATAACCTAAGCTTTGGACACAGTTGAAGAGACCTCAGTACATAAACAACATATAAGCGCTGACTACAACCAATAAACTTACTTCAGTGCTACAAGATCTGTGCCTTTGCCTGGAAAATTTGAGTCTTTCTTCAATGGGTGAAATGTTGATGTTACGTAACCAGATTTTAAATTTATCTTCCAGGAGTTTTCGCTCCGGGATCGAGAGGCTGCTTACAAGAGTAAGACACTCTTCTAACTCGGACACATTCATCAATGAAATCCTCACAGTTTCAGAGATAAGATTTAACATTGAGTTGACTCCATGGCGAACTCCCCACTTTATAATTGCAAGAAACACCTGAAAAATTAGAGTAAAATATCAAAAATTCGAATCAATTTTAAACACCTTTAAAATTCAAAAAATAAAAAAAAGGAACACTTTTCTGACACAATATAAATATAAAAGTGAATAGTAACATTTTCTAACTCTCCTAATTTTACAAGGTATGTTTTGAAATATGCCAAAATGTACACTACTTCACTACTAGTCGATAGGCAGTTATTTGAAATTCAAATTTAAACACCCAATTAAACTATATATCAGGAAAGCATATGAGAATACCAGTATCACCAATTTAAACATAAAAACAAGAAAAGCATTTTTTTCCTATCTAACCCCAAATGTTAAAACAATTTTTATACCTGTAGTCGAATGACTCGAATGCAATATTTTCCATATCTAAAAGTTATAATAAATTTTTTACCTGTTTTTCCTGCATAGCTTGCAAAACATCACTACTGAGATAAATCCTCAATATTTCTTCGTGGAGGTTTAAAAACTGCTCGGTGTCGGTTAAATTCCACATGTTGTTTAATATGAATTCCATTGCTGCACTGTGTAGTTCATGCAAGGCATAATCTCTCCCCAGCTCTTCCATTTCAAAGCAATTGTCACAACTAAGACATGCCATCTGTATAAAACATAGGCAAATATGGCTATAAAAGATAAAAAGTTTTAACCAATTTGATTTTTTCCAAATATTTATCGTTAAAAACCTATAGTTAAAAAGATATATACACTGTGTCACAATACCCTTTATCCATTATACAGTAGGTCTGTTTCTGAATTGTAATTGAATCCAAAATCTTCTATAAAAATATTTCTAAAATTAAACCGAATTTGTAAGTAATTATGATTTTTCTTTATTTTAAACTGTAACTTCTTAATTTTAAATAAACTCTTTTAATTTAAGGTATATATATATTATCCTGTAGACTTACCAAATAATTCGAAGCTTCATTATAAATATTCAAACACGGACACAACCATCCAGTTGCCTTTGCAATCTGTGCTGCATTAGAAGATGTGAAGTGAACTTTGCTGGTGTAGAAATACTGTATGATCAGTCTGTAGAATAACACAAAACTAAATGCAGTTAAATAGTAGGAAAAAAAATAGGCAATCGATATATATGTTACACATGGTGTGTAAGACTAAGACAGTACCTACGTTATGTTATAAGTCCAGATAAATAAGTAATATTTTTAGGTAATTAAGTGATAATCAATAGGTCATAATGTATTTAGTGTTAACGTCAGATAATAAATTAAACAAATACAAATTAGAATTTATTGTACCTTAGCGTGGCATGATCTATATCTTGAAGTTGAACACAGTCTTGTTTGGATTCCTTGAATGAACAAGTAGAGAGCATGCATCGGAAATAATCGCTACAGCTCACTAAGACCTCACTGAGTACAGGATGTTGGGTAAGGGTTAAAAATAAAATTTTTAGGAAAATGAAAATTAAAAAAAAGTTAATTTTAAATAATCTTTCTACAGCTCATTTGGTATGAAAAAATGTTGTGTATTTCCGACGTTTATTTACATTATGCCTGGTAGCAGAAGTAACAGGAAATTTTATGGATTTACCGGTGACAGTGGACTCCTTTTCCAGACAGTGGCATGACAACAAAATTTGAAGTCAGCTTCGTGTTCTTCGCCACTGAGAAGTATTCAGAAAACCTGAAAAAAAATGTTGTACGGGTTGTATATAATTATACTTTAATAGGAAAAGTATGTTTTAATAGAAATTAATAACTTTAACTCTTTTTCAACTAAAATATTTTTAAGTAATATATTACAAAGCAGTTAATTAATTCAAGCATTTTTATAATCAGTCAACCAAAGAGGGGGGCGCAGACAAACAACGAGCCATTTATATCTAATTAATTCCAAGTTAGAATTCCAATAAAAAAATTGTTCATAAAATTTACCTCATCATGATAATGATGTCCGTCTCCTGGATGTTGATGCTCAGATCCCTCAGCTCCTCATCCGAGAAGACAGAGTGGAAGAGAACAGATGATGATCGGCGGGAATAATATTGACTAAGACTTACTTTCTCATGAAATTCAATGTAGTCGTTCACTCCCCACTTCACAGAGGCATCCACGAACCTTAACATATATGGTGGGGTAAGACGGGATACCGTTAGCACCTAAATCCAATATTTCCTGTGTGTGTTAATTTAAAAAAACACAATTACCAACGCTTTTTTAGAGTAGCAGGACTTTTATAATATAATTATGTAAATATTCTTTGTTTACTACCAAATTAAACGAGAAGAGAGAATGAAAACATATCATTTTACTCCATGCTGTTATAAATATAAACTTTTATATTGGTACAATTAAAACTGCTCTGAATACAAGACTTACTCTTTTGAATGTTGAAATGGAATGCTAATACACCCAGTGTAGATATATTCCAACAACTTTACAGCAATAATATCTTTAATTTCACATACTTTTAAATGAACAGGAGAATTGAAGCAAATTGTACCTGTTTCAAACAAAACACATGTCAGGTAAAATTAATAATACAAATTTTTATTTGAAACAAAATAATTTATTTAAAAATAAACATTACAGTTAGGTCAAACACTACTCTTAATATATATAATGTTGCTATCAGGCTTATTATAATTGAATATAACTTATTTATTTTATTTAACACAGGTTTTATAACTCTGATAAACAATTGACAATTTAATGAACTATCTCTTTGTCATACTGTTCCGGTTCTGCTGATACAGACGGCAGGTAAACGATAATACCTTATTAAAACCACTTAACTGTGACGTCAAAACAACATTTCAATAAAACAAAATTGTCTGCATAATTTTTGACCAATTTACCATTGGTTGTTGCTACACTAGCTTTAACTAAGTCATGAAAGTATTTTGATCTTGCACACATAACAACAGAATGACAAGGGTATGAGTGTTCACCATTCACAATTACTAAGTCCACCATGCTACCTAAAAAACATAAATTTGGTCCAGCATTCAAGTAAGTTTTTAGGAGAATTAAATTTGTCTTAAGCTTTTTGGGAAAAATAGGAAAAAACTGTAAAAAACAAAAGAAAAAAATGTTTTTGTAAAAACAGAAAAAAACTGTGAAAACAGAATAAGACTTTTTTCTTACCAGAGTGCCTCATGTTGTTCAAGTTGCCAAGTATTTCAACCCATAGTTGATTATCAGAATACAATCTGTTGCCGGGGTTGGGCAGGGGTTTGAACTTTTGAGAAATTCTCTTTTTTTCCACGTTTGGACATGCTTGAATGACTCTACTTACAGGACTTCCCATTTAAAAGAAAAACAAATTGCAACAACTCTCATTAGAGTTGGTTTGGAAGTTTTACACTCTTGACCTATTGAGAACAAATAAATTTAATGAAAACGCATGAATACAAATATAGTATAAAACACACGATTAATAACATAAAAATTGGAACTTTTAACGAAAATCAATCTAAAATAAAAAAGCAAAAATTTCATATTAAAAATAAATAAAAAGATATACAATTGTATTGAAATGTCTAACTATTTAAAAGCGAAACTATGCAACACCAGGCGAGTGAAACTTTCTGTATCATTAACATTCAAAAACTGCGTCATGTATGCAGTGGCGCAGCCAGAAAAAAAATAAGGGGGGTTTTAATCAAAAAAATTTCAATTTTTTTTTTTTAATTATTA
Organism: Ciona robusta; assembly: GCF_009617815.1. NCBI lineage: Eukaryota > Metazoa > Chordata > Ascidiacea > Phlebobranchia > Cionidae > Ciona > Ciona robusta. Next base: position 8,694,474 of record NC_143237.1, read on the forward strand.
TTTTTTTGTTTAAAAGGAGGGGGGATCCCCTAAACCCCCTGGCTGCGCCACTGCATGTATGTTTAAAACACTAGTATACATTTATTTCTGTACATGGGAGAGGTCCTGTAGCACAGCAGAAGACAGGGGATTTTGCCGAGGGTTTGCCCATTACCATAAATACAGATGAACTAATACATAATATGAATATATAAAGCGACAATGTAAAAATATGAAAACAGTGATTTGGTTTGGTAAGAAATGCAACACCATACAGCAAGTAAGTAAGAATATGTCAGTTTATAACTCAGGTAGATAAGTATGAAGTACGACAATATTTTCCGTCGGTGGAGTTTCATCTCCAGCTCCAAGTTCCATTTCAGGCTGAAATAAAAGGGATTGTATGAATTTTTGTTAAATTTATTGGAAAGTATATGAATTTTAGTCAGGATATTTTATGGCTCAAATCTCATGCCTCTGCCCTGAATCTCATGTAGGATCTAAAATATATAGAGAAAACTTGGCATAAAAAATTGTATTTGAACAATGGCAAAGTCACTATGCGTAGTTAATTATATCAACAACAAAAACTCACAATGTTACACATGTTGTATAAAATACTGTCTTATAACAAGTGTGGTTGCCCCGGGACGCCAGGATAAAAAAAATAAAAAGTTGCATTTTTCAAACAGAAAAGATGTTTTTGTGTACATACCTGATACAGGGCAGCATCAAAGGGTTGCACCTTAACTTTCCACTGCTTACTGTAAGGCTTGGAGCGATCTTTTCTCACAGTAATAAGTTGCTTGTTGTAGAAAAATGGTTTATTTTCACCGCGTTTAATAAGACCTATGCAGTCTTCGAATCTTGGGTTTACAGAATTATCAAAGGGGAACACCTGTATATAGGAATTGTGCAATAATAAAAAAGAGCAGTAGAATATATCTATAGGTGTATATAACAATAAAAGAACTGTATAATATTTATTTTTTAAAAAATGATGTAACTAAATTGAGTGGCCATTTCTGAATTGAGTTAAAACAAGAAAAAGTATATATATATTGGGAAAGTAGTTTGCAATTAAACTAAACCACTTTTATACTGCCATACCCGATACTTTGTTCCCAAAATTGAAAATCCATATATCTTCCCTTTAAATGTGGCCTGTATAAAAATAATGCTGATATTACAAAGTTCTTAAGGTTATGCATGGAGTTAGTTTAGCTTTACATATATACATATATATATATATATCTGTACTGTTGCTGCCATTTACATCATTGTATTTTGGCTCTTAAAGCAAGAATTTTGCTGACCTACATTTCAGTTTACATGTTTGTGGCCTAAAGCTAGCACCACTCATATACAAAAGCAAAAAATTATAAAAAATCACCTACCAAAAAAAGCAAAAAATCATGCAAAAATCACCTACCATACACTGTATGGGAGAGTAAATTGGTGTAGTTATATTAACAGGTGGCATCCAGTCTTGTTCCCTGGTGGAGTAGCGATGTAATGTAAGTTGTGAAGTTACTTTACCCGAGCAGAACATGTAGATCACAGAGCTGAGTGCAACACTTATGTGTTTTAACACTTTCTCTTCTGTTGGGTAAAAAATAATGACTACATTTTTTGTTTAAAACATATAGCAGTTCAGAACAATTAAAAGTTGAAGTGTTTTATTCATACGCTCATTTTTGTTTATAATTACAAAAAATTTGGCTACTTAAGAGAGGTAAGTTACTCTTTTATATTATTTATTATACCATATAATATAACTATTTTTACCTACCAATTGGAATCTTATATCATAACAGATATCCATCATAATAATGATCAAAAAATATTGCCCTATTACACATTACAAAACCCTTTTTAAAAACAAATATTTACTTGCAGGAAACTTTCCGATCTTCTCCCACACCCCCCCAGAAATACGAAGTCGTTCAATCGTGTTGATGTTTTTCCTGCTTGATATTCCTCCAATACGTTGGTTTGTTTCAAACCATTTTCCACCTGGTGTATAAAAATAAGAAAAATGAAATATAGTTATGTTATATACTATTTTATATAGGCATGTTTCATACTATTTTATACATGGTCTTTACTGGGGTTTCGAAGTTCAAGCTTTGCTGAGAGTACACAAATTTTACACAAAGTCCTGCATATATTATACTATTCACCTTGAAGGGTCAGGTAAAATTCTAGCAGATTAAAAGGGGCTGCGAGCAAATTCTTGAATATTTTAGTAAGACTTTTTTACAAAAGGCAGTTTTACAAAACCCTAGCATATTTAATTAACTAAATCTAAACTTTTACTATTTTGAACATTTCTTTTTTTTACACATTCATCACATATAAAAACATGATAACACACAACAAAAAGTAGTTACCAATGACATATATGCTGTCACCAACCAACAGCATATCATGTGAATGGCGAGCATTGTTCATGGTTGGACCATGGAACCACTGGTGTCTCTTTGGACAATACACCAGTGTTGTATCAAACACAGTTCCTAATGGACGTTTTGTTTTTGAGCAGTAAAAACCACCTGTGGAAAAATATCTAGAGTTTAAGGTTTGAACGATATCACATATTCTTTATCAAATTAGTAATAAAAAATGATGTTCTATCTTGAAAGTAATATGTACAAATATATTTCACACAAATCATAATTCACTATTCTTGTCAATGAAAAAAACAACTGCTTCAATTGGATGCTCCTCTGACCCATTTCGAGTTACCACATAAGTGATTAGGTGGTTGATATGTTTTCACATGGGAATTGGGTTGAAGTGCATACTCACAATAGTAGAAGCACCGAGCATTGAACCCAGTATACCTTGGTTACAATGTGAGCTCTCTAACCAATGGGCCATGATGCCAGACAAAGCTTGATTTTAATGATAATTCATGAAAATAAACCAATTTGCATATATCTGTTGTCTAAATAACAATTCTATGTTAACCAGCCATACCAACTGATACTGCATTTAACATAATGCTTGGCCACTGTCAAGTGTAAATGTTCTGACAGTTAAGTATACTAAAATTAAGTTATGTTTAAATAGTATTTAACACTGACCAGTAATAAAGATCCTGCCATTCACCACTTGCACAGCATAGCATACCATTGGAATCCCTGAAAAATAAAAATATATAATAAATATCATATTTAAAAGTTTTTTTTTAAATTTAGTCTTTTTTGGGGATAAATATTTGATTTTTTATTATCTGGAGAATAAAGTTATATTGAAGTAAATAAATTTTATCTTATTCCAAAATGCATATTTACAAAATTGTGTCAAAACAAACTAAATATAATCAAATCTACAATAAAAACAAACAAATGACAAACATACTAGGTTGGTAGGAGCTGCAGGATCTTGAACAAATGCTGTTTATGTCTGTTGGTTCTAACACTTTCTTGAAAGTTTCTGTTGATTCCTTAAAATCCTGCGTTCTGCACAGCCTATTTTAAACAAAACGTTTTATTTATATCATCAATTTGTTGTTCCTGAGATAGTGTTATAAATTTTCGCAATTAATTTCACGTGCTTGAGAATTTTGAACAATAAATTAAATTCAACTCTTTTATCATTGCACATTATTATATTTATAAAATTAAATGCATGAAATATAACTCACTTTTGAAGGGTCAAATTCTGATAGTAATAAGTCAACAACACCACAGTCTAAAACAAAAAGAATAAATTTACCACAAACATGTAATTGCAAAAAATAAATATCTCAAAGAGTAAAATATCTTAAAACAAGTCCCATCAACTACCTCAGTGCTGCAGTCCCGATGTTGCTGCCCCGTCTCCAGGATCCGTTCCTCCATTGGAGCAAGATGAGCAAACCTCAAAGAATCTTTGAAGAAGTCCACAGTTGGATGCGAGGGTATCCCAAAATTCATCACGGCCTCCACCGATGCCTCCAGCTCCGAAATTTCCATCAGAGAAGTCCGAATGACCTTACTGAGAAGATCCAGAACCTCCACAGCTGAGTGCGACACTCCCCAATCCAAAACAGCATCAAACAACTGGTTGGGGAAGAAAAATAAAGTTTTAATTTTTATTAGAAAATTAGCTTCAAATGCTTGTAGCGCAGGTTATGCTTGTAGCGCAGATCACTTATTTAAAGATGTCTTTATTCTCTTTTGGGGTCCTTTAAACATTTTGCGTTTTTTGTTGTGTTAGTTCTTTTTGATTAAACTTTTATTTGAACAATTGATTAAAAACAAAAAAATACAGGTATAGGTTTGAGTAAGGCACTTTTAAACACTTATACAGACATAAATAACAACAGTCTACTGATTTAGGGTTTCTTGCCATAATTTGATCAACTTTTATATAGACAAAACAAAATCAAGTTCAGAACACTTTAATTCATATTGTTTTATTTACAAATCTAATCCAAAAGCTGGAAAATTTTAATTCACCTAAAATTTTATAAACTGACCTCCTTTTCTGAAACAGCAAAAAGTCGATCTTCGGATAAAACAGATCTTAGATATTCACTTGATAACTTGGTAAATGATAAAGTGCTTTTGGTTTGGCTTAAGTTTTTTAATATGAAGTCAGAACAAGCTTCTTTAAGCTGGGTTAAAGCATAGGATTCTGCCAATGTTTCTGTTTGGAAGCAATTTTGTGTTGTCACTCTTTCTATCTGAAGTTAAGTTCATAAAGTTAGTGGGTATGAATAGGCATTGGTAGTATTAATATAACATGCTTGACCGATATATGGGTTGAGCAATATTAGTAAATGATATTTACAGTTTAATAATTATCGTGACACAGTTTATGGAAAAAATGAAGAACAAATGTGTTTTGTCAGGTATATAACCTGGATTTTTCGAATTAATAAGACTGATTACATTCATATATGGCATCTTAGATTCAAATATCAGTACAGTAAAAAGTTGAAATAACAATTTTGGTCAAAAAAACAAATTTAGCCATTACTCATTTGTTATGTGCTTCACTAACTATTCATTCTCAATGAAATTTATACAAGAAAATAAAAAAAATATTATAAAGCTACCCAATAACGACAGTAGCCTATTTAACAAATATTTTACAGACAACTGTTATAATACGTTGTAGATACCAAAATATAAGCAATAACCTACCAAATATAAGCTCCCTTGCTTCAAAAGCTCGGATTCTGGACAAATCCATCCAGCTGCCTTTATTATTGAATTAATGTTCTCTGGAGTGAATTGCACTTTACCAGTGTAAATATAATCCACTATTACCCTGTGAGAATTGCAGTTTTATTATTGGCATAAATAGAAAGATAAATATCCATTTTTTTATATGATTTCCTGACAAATAAAGATAGTAAAGTGAAACAGCTGGCTCTATGGCTCACTGGTTAACATGCTGGCATCATACCTAAAGAAAAAATCCAAAAAAACATCTACCTACAAAGTTAAGTGGTAACTCGTAAGCAGGCAAGAGGTGTATGAAACAGAACACTTGTTTTGAACCAGTGTCAATGCCCCGTCACATATGATAAACAAGTTACATTTATTCAACATTCAACCTATTCCTAGAAAATAGTCTTCTGACATAAACTATAAAAAAGGCAAATTTGGATATTTTATAAATGTTGACATACTGTAGTGTATCTTGGTCAACCCCGAACAGTTTTACAGAATCTTCTGTGGCTTCCATATAACTCCTATCACCAACTCTAAACATGCTATGGAAGTATGAACTAAAAGTTGAGAGCAGCTCACTGAAATAAAAAATACGTTAGATTTCAGATTGGGATTTTTTACTGTGATACATTCAAAATTCAAAAAAAAAATTTAAATTTAATTAAGTAAATTATTTTTTAGCTGAAATGTCTTTTGAACAGAAGGAACCTTTTATTGTTAAAAAACAATAAAAAGTATTAGGCATTTTAGCCTCGCCATAGGACCTTTCTCATATAAAATAGAATGAAACAAGTTAAATATATTAGAAAAAAACAAATGTTTGTAAAATGAGGAACCAAACTTACCGATGGCATCTTATTCCTTCACCATTCTCAGGGGATAACACAACATTATAATTTAATTCCGTTTTTTCACTTTCCATTCGACTCTCTTGAGAAAAGCAACTAAAGAATCTGTGAATATTTCTACTTTAACATATGCATAATGTTAATTATTATAAAGAAACTAATTTATTAAAACATGTGTTTAAACTTAAAGATTGTAGTTAATATTACTAAGATTAAAGATGTTTAAACTTTTATGGTACAATTAGATTTTCTGAATTCGTTTGCAGCACAGCAAATTTTAAAAACTGTTCTATAGTTTGGTACAAACGTACAATACAACTTAATATTTTTCACAGAATATTGTTTATTATTAAAGTTTTTGCAACACACATGAACATGTTTTGTGACACACAGATAAAGAAATTAAGCTCTGTGTCTCTATATACAGATATACCCTTTATCTGAAAGTAATAAAATGTGAATTTAAGTATAAGGGTACAGACTTATAAGGTAGCAATACCGGTAAAATAATATTTCAATTTGTGGGTTTAAAGACTCACTTCTCAGACATAAACTTCTCTTCTGATATTTGTATACAACAACTGTCAATTTCATCTTGAATTAATATTTTGCTTAACATGTCAAACACAGGAGAGGAATTGGAGCAGAAACGACCAAGAGAAACTTTTTCATGAAGTTCTATCTTTTCGTGAAGTCCCCACTGGACTGCAGCATCGGAGAAACTGAAATTAAGCAAAAAAATATAAGACAGTAGGGGTGAGAGGACTAATGAATGGGCATGTGCCACATTCTATTATAATGTAATTTATAAAAAGATGTGTAAACATGCATTGTACACGTAGGTGGCGAACATGGGTATGCATGTATGCCTTGGAATCAATTATGATACAATCTCGATGCTTATATGTCAATCGCTGTACTTAATACCATACTTACTTTCCTATGCAATCAAAAGGCAAAGACACTTTGCCAGTATACATATACTGTAACAGGAACTTTGCCTCCTGGTCTGGGATTTTTTTTGCAGTAATTACCAATCCATCTTTTGTGTCTAATAATTAAAAGATTACAATGAATTCAATTAGCAAATTTTTAAGTTAGCAAAATATTTTTTTATTTAAAATTTTATTTGAAGATAAAATTTAAATCAACTTAACATAACAAACATGAATTCATTTATGCCTTCATTCAGGGTAAAAAGGATAATACCAATTAGATAAAAAAATACGTATATACGATAGCTGTTAAAACATGCTAGTAATAAAACATAAGAAGAAGTTACAATAAAACGATTTAGGATAAACAGAATTATTTACCAGAATCATTGACAGCTTGTACCACCAAGTCATGAAAATATTTGCAGCAGAAATAAAGCACAACAGAATGACAAGGATACACACGGTCTCCACAGTGAATAATGGTATCTGTCATTTCCTCTACATAACATATATAAAGTTATTGCAAGATTGACAATGGGAGAAAATTTATTATAGGGAATGAAGATATTCTATAAAAACAACAAAGTAAAAACTAAGCTGTCATATAGATTATATATATATAAGTCAAATCAAAATGTTGTTATTAATTAAAATAACTTTATCATGTTTTAATCTTTGGGGTGCTAGTAAAGAGTCCACCCACAAGGTCATACGTTAAGGGTAACCCCTTGACTTTTAACCTTGAAGGATTGTACACTAGCACTCTTTTATGTTTGAATAAAAAAATGTTTAATTTAAAACAAATTAATATATATGACTTGTTTTAAAAATATTCATGATTGATATGAAAAACAAATGTGTTTACTTATTTATACCATTTTTTCTCATTTCATTTAAACTTTGGAAAAGAACAGAAAAAAATTCTTTATCAATAAACAATCCATCAGGTAAGGCTGGAGCGACGTAATTTTGTCTGTAGGTTTCTCTTGTTTGTGACACATTCTGGCATGCTTTAATACAAACAAAACGACTACCAATTCCACCCATAATTTACTACAGAAATGTATGTTGTAAAATATGTGTAAATAGTGAAGAAATTTAAACCAAATATGCCGCACAGTAAACATTAATTAGAAGCGAAAACAAAGTACGAAATGAACTACGCGCTACTGACGCAATTACCCAAACATTTCACTTGAATTGCTACAAAATCTTGCCGTAAGCTTCCAAGAAAGAAGTAAAGTTGTTATTGTTTTTGGAGTGGTTACGCATGAATCGTTCCATGTGTCTTTAGTCAACCGTATCGGCCCCAAATAAAAATTATAAAAATTGAAAAGTCCGATAAATGTGATTGTCTGTTTCAAATTTGTTTAAACATATTGACTTGTTTATTTAATTTAAAATTTAGCAGCGATATGTGTAACATATTCTCAACCAAAGCCGCAAATGAAATAGGAGAGAAGAAGAAAGATCGCGTCAACGAATCTCCGCAGTTACGTAGGTTCATTCGCAACCTTGTTTGTTTCCGTATTACGTCATGTCGGTTTGCGTAATGTACCGGTGGAGGCGGCGTGATGATCGCGTGATGTGAGATCAAACACGGACTGATCCGAACCCGTTCACGATTTAGAAAGCTTTATTTAATAAACAACGACTTTTAGTGTTGTAAAACTGTTTGTTAGACACAGAAAAACACGGCGTCACGACTTTTGTAGAAATTTTGAGGAAATAGTTATTAGTTACTATATCAAGATATACGAACTGACATTTTCTTTTCAAACTATATAGCACTCGCGTCTGTAGTAGTGGGTAGGGTGTGGTCTGCGGTCTAGGTCAAGGTCGCGAAATGCTGCCTGTCATTGCTATTGGCACTGTGATTTTGTTATTCGTTTTTATTAAATTTTTACGAATTCATGATGAGACAACACGACCAAAGCTGCATCACTCCGGATCTGGTTTTATAAAGGTAACGGCTATTAAACACGTATATACAACAGTGTAGAATAGGTTGTTATTCACAGAATATGAAAGTAGTGTGTATTTGCATTTGTTTGGGGTTTATTTAGATAAGATAATGTATTATTTACGGCATATAATGTATATATATACCAATTGCAGTCAATTAAAAGTGTTGTTTTTTATCTTTTACAGAAAGTTATTTCAAAATGTCCTTCACTGACTGAAATCTATCAACCCCCATCTTTATGGGGCAAATGCGGACACATCCAAACTGCCATATATGGTAAAATTGGACGAATTGACTGCCCTCAGCCAAACGGAAAACGTCATTCAATTACATTGGCAACAAAAGAAACAATAACATTTGACATTTTCCAACCAGTCGGTCACCATTCTTCAGGTATATTTTTATTAAAACATCCTATTTTATTATATGCAACAAATATATAGTAATTTTGTGCTGATTGGGTTACTGTGTTCATTTCTTTTGTAATTCTCTGTTTACATATGGATTATTGTGTATAAATACTTTTTTGGAATTCCTTATTTACAAAATAAATATTTTATCAGGGAAATGCACAATACTGTGTTTATTTATTTCGTAATTTAACATTTTCGAAGGTGTTATTGTGTTTGTTTTTTTTTAATTCAACATTTAAATATTCTGCCAGGTGAATGCACAATACTGGTGTGTCCCGGTATTTGCAATTCCTCGGAAAAGAAATATGTTCGAACTTTTATTCACTATGCAGTTAACATGGGATTTCGTGTAGCAGTTTTAAACCACATTGGAGCTCTGCCTAATGTCCGATTGACATCTCCAAAGATATTTACATATGGTGGGTCCCAATATGTAACACATTATCTAAATTCTGTATTGTGTAATGCAATTGCTAATTTGTATTATAAAATAATAAAGCTAAATATTAAGTATTGTTTCCTGTAATTGTATATTAATGCATTCTGATCATTATAAATGGGTTATTGCGTTTTCCAATTAAATAGGCCTACATGATATTGTATTTTTCAGTGTATATGTGCCACATTTTGAATGTCACTTTTGAATGATAAATCTAGTTGCTAGGATTTAATAGGATTTAATATGCTATTAAACATAATTTAGTACAAAAGTTGTTTTGATTTAAAAAGACCTTTCTTTTTGCTTGATAAATGAACACACCAGAAACTAATGACTAAAAACAAAATCATAAATTAAAGAGTCTGGACCACGCTCATACAAGTTGGTTTTAAATGAAAATTTACACTTAATAAATACTATCTGTGGTAATTTTTTGTGAAAAAAATATTTAGTTTGGCCAAAAAAACGTTTTAAAAAGTGCCAAAAAATTCGCCTATTGTTGCGTCACTCGCGGGCACTATGACGTAAATTACGTCACGATCTTTTCTAATCGATGAGCTGATTTAGGCTTTGCTGTTTGCAGCAAAACAGTGTACCGTCGACATAGCATTTTCTGTTACTTTCAAATTAAGAAATAAGCGTGGGTAATGCCGTGGCCTGATTTTAGTTTAAAATTAATATTTTTAAAAATTGTTTGTAAGTGTATTACAGTATTACGCGATTTAAATTTGTCAGTTAACAATAATGTAAAAGTGTCAGTGTGTGATGTATAGTCAGGTAGAAGTATTTCATCTAATGAAGTGACATAAGTGAAGATCCTAGTCCACTAGCAATAGGTATTGAGCCTTTCCAGTTTGAACCTGTACTTCCAGCAAGTGTTGGGGAAGTAGACAGGCCAAGACCATGGAAAATAAGTGAAGCTGAGAAAATCAACAACACAATTTGGTGGGTTGACCAAGAATAGCATTTATTAAAAAAAAATGTGACATTTAATAAGTCTGTTGTTTAAAGTGTTGCACTGTCTTTTTTCCTGAATTTGTTGAAATTTGTGTAAACAGATTTGTGTTGCAAATATGATGTTCTTGACTGAGACCCGAGCATGGAATACAAATTTAGTGAAATCAATTCACTCTAGTCTAGTATTTATTATTGGCCTTCATACCAAAAAGTTGGTCAATCACATGTTTATGGCGTTTATTTTGTTTAGACAGTATCGCTACACAGCTGATCAGAACTTTGTTCGATAGGTACGGCCAAAGTTAGTATAGACCTATACTAACTTTGGGTACGGCAATGACTGGAAAAGGAAAACAGAAAGGTTCAACATTATAGTGACAGTTCAACAACATTTGCAAGAATTTTTCATCATTCAGTTTTGAATGGTCTTGTTTCATACAAAATGTGATTCATGCAAGAGTTATGTTGTTTTAAATTAAGTACATTCAACATTACAAGAAATACATGTTTAAGTATTGGATTATTTTCATTGTTTTGAATAAAGAATACTTGTACCGGATGGTGGATTTGTTCTTCTGCGCTCTCCAAATACAATGCTGCTTACTTGATCCGTACAAGTTTCCTTGCATATTCTAATTAGAACATATCATAGTAAAGCGATCTGAAGTAAAATGTGCACTACAAATATGAGATGACCAGCATACCAATGTAATGTTGCTTGCTTTTTTTTAAGCCTCGCTCATTCTTTTGAAAATGAAAACACACACACTTATCGCTTTACAGCCATTCTTGTCTTGCTATTTTAAACACAGCACCTATCAGGCATGATTACTTGGCCTATGGTAAACTCCTATATGGTAACTTTAAATACAGATATAAATATAGTCTATGCCATATAGGGAAAAAAGAAAAAGAATTTAAAATCTGAACCCTAGAAAGTCACGAAAACTAATTCTCCACTAAGCTTGGTAGGCTATTTTGTGTGGTTATAAACTGATCCCTAGGAAATAGCTTCCAATAAGTTGCTGAAGCCATACAGGTATTGTTTAATACCTTAAAAAACGTTTTGATTTGCTTATCTATCAAAACTGCACCAATAAACCGCTGATAGACCGGGTTTTCCCCATAAACGAAATATTGCATTGTGACGTCACAGTGCCCGCGAGTGACGTTTTTTACAACTTTGAAATTTGATTTTTTAAACGTTCATAACTTTTAAATTAAAGCGAATTTTCACAAACTGGCTGTGAATTTAGCATCAGTAGACATAAAACTTTATTCTTATGCAAAAAACTGCGCAACCATGAGAACCGTGGGCCGGACTCTTTAACAAATTTTCCATTCATCTCTTTATTTTAGGTGAAACAAAGTATTTCGATTGCATGGTACAATGCGTGACAAGCAGATATCCAACTTCGCGTTATGTAATCGTTGGTTTCAGCATGGGAGCAAATATTGTGGTTAGATATTTGGCCGAAGACAGATCCAGGCAACTTCCTATTGTGTGTGCTGTGAGTTGGTGTCAAGGGTATGATGGATTAAGGTATATATTTATATATATTTTAAAATTTTATCCATATTTCACTGTTTTACTTTATTATCTAACCAATTCTATTCTTTCCCATATTTAACCAGTCCTTTTGTGTGCATTTCTGCTAAGAAACTTTATAGTCCGTAGATTTTACCCCAATATTGATAGTTTCAAATAGTTTCGTGTAATATTACATGCTCTATCTATGTACTCACTACAATTAGACTAATTTGGTATGTGATATATGTATATGTACACAGTCGACTGTATGCTGCAATTGTTCAGCTAATATTGTGTTTATTGTTTTTATTTTTAACATGTGTTCATACAATGAGTGTACTGTATGATTCACATAACAACACAACAAATTATCAGCCATGTTTTGTTCCCAACAGATCAACCCACGCTCTTTCATCTGGATTTGGACGTTTCTACAACTACATGGTGACAATGAATTTCAAGAAAATTCTAAAACCTCACTGGTATGCAACCATTTTACTATATAATCTGGTGCTGGAAAAATGTAATGTTTTTAGCACCAGATCATTACTATGGGTGTACTTTATTACACAAGAATCGTTCAACTTTATCAGCACCAGATCAGGGTCAGAGATGTGGAATTTAGTACAGTTACTTTGATTTAATTTACTAATTTTCCACCATGTTTCTGTTTTGTTAGGGTGATACCCTACTACATGTCATTTAACATGCAAATTAGGCTGGAGTTGGCCCATTGCATTACTCTATACACAAATTCATTGACCAACTGAATACCAATAATCCATACCTAACCACATGCTTAATTTAATTGAATTAATACAATAATCTATACTTGATAATGCCAATACATTAACACAAGACTGTTCCAAATTCATTTACTAAATGTACACTGGCTCAAACCCCTGTTAAAAAGCCACACATGTTTTCTAATCTTTTAAAATCTAATTAGTAACGCTTCAGTTGTTAATATTGGATGTTTTATTTATTTCTTGTAAATTTAAACGAAAAATATTCTAGGAACGAACTGTTTAAAGTCCCCACCAACAACAATGACACCAAATTAAGTTACGACGAGAAAAAAGTTGAATCGGCAACGACTTTAGCTGAAATTGAGGATGGGTTACTCAGGTAATACTATGTTTTATTTTGGCGAGCTTTTTATTTCGGGAGGAAAATGTAATATTCCGCTGCTTTTATGTTCACAACTGACTTGTTCTTATAAATTATGCATTGCTAAGATTGGTTTCGCTTGGAAGAAAAGCTGGGAAGCTTTAGAGATAATTATATTGGCATAGTGAAACAAAGGGGACAAAGTCTAATTAAAAAGTCCCACTTATCCAATATTTACACAGCAGTGGAAAATTTGTGTGATTACGTATTTGAAAACCCATAAGGTTTAAGCTTAATGGATTGTATTTTGGATTTCTCCAGGCATTTTGACGGCTTTAAGAGCCATGTTGACTACAAAGCACTGTGTGGCTGCGCTCACATGATCGACAATGTAAGTTAATCAGTAAACTTATTTTATTTCACAATGTGCTAACAGTGGACAATGTTGTACTTAATAGTATCATACCATTTGCGATGTTGGGCAAAACAAACCTAAATACATAAGCCAAATCTTGGTTATAAGCTGCCAATACCCTAAGGCTGTTAAACAGATCATGTTTATGTTGCTTATATCTTTAATCTAAATAAGAATCGTAATTTGCCAATACCTTGCCTGTGGCAGCACAAAATGTGACACTGTCACTTTAATACATGAACCAGACAGAAAATAAACTTTAAATTTATGTTACAGTCACTTTACTGAAGAGCAGGTTAGGAAATTGTTGTACAAAGCAACCTATGCGGAATTGTTGTCCTGTTTATTTGCGTTTGTGCGTGTTCAGTGTTTTCAAATATGTCTGCAAAAATTTTGGAAAAAAAAAACAAACACAGAAAAAAAAACATTTTTAATTATTCATTTTTTTATGATAAATGTTTTTTGGCAGATACACATTCCTATACTTCTGCTAAACTCTGAGGACGACCCTTTAATAATAAGTGACGTGCATGACATCCCTATTTCTTACAGCAGTAAGTTTCTCAAATGTATTTATAATGTTATAGGTCTAGCCAATTAGTCAATATCCTATCACACTGAAATTTCTTTAAATGTTCTACAAAATACACAAGCAACCCTAAAACTAGTTATGGATATTTCTACACTACACTGTGTGCTTTTGTTTTTTTTTGTGTACTTAATCTAAATACATGGATGAGGTCCAAGGTACACCAAGAGATTGTTGACCCATTCTCTTAGCTAAATAGTGATATCACAACTAACTTGGCCAAAACTTTTTATTTTTTAGGAAAATCTGAGAAAGGGCTGTTCGCCGCCATGCAACATGGTGGTCACTTAGGTTTCTACAAAGGCAAGTGGTATAAACCAGATGCTACCACTCTACTTGAGTCTATAACCATGGAATACATTGAAGCTGTATTAGGCCATATTTAACTTCTGTTGCTTTATTGTTGCTTTCTATTTCACTTGTAGGCCTTTGCTTTAGATTGTTTTTTCTCCATTTTTACTTTTCACCTAACAAAGCTATATTTCTAAAAATAAATTAATCGTGAGATTGTAAAAAATAAATAAATTTAATTTGATTATTGTTATTTCATTCTAGTGTCTTCTTGCACTTTTATTTAACCTTTAATTTTGAACATATTTTGTATTGTGTCTATTTCAGTTTTCTGCTCTAAACGCGAGTACATGTACACAGCAGTATGTTTTATTGCTCTGTAAATGCACAATTCTTTTATACAAACTGTATGCGGAACCTGAATATAATTCAAAATAAAAAAAGTTAAATAACGAAATATCTGTTATATGAAACTATATATTATTAACAGTATTGTCCAGCTTCATTTAAACTTCCCCATTTCAGTAATAAACTAAGTGATATACATATATTTTCTCTTGATAAGCATCTTTTGTAATAAAATAGTTGGGTACTATTCTATAAGCTAGCACACAGCATTTGGCAATTCAAACATACACCAAATGACACACCTTTAAGTTTAAAATCCTGTAAGTAAAACTTAAGTAACAAATCACCTGTAATTTGGACGATATGAGGTTTTATTTACATGAACCAAGTTCAGTATGTATAACCGTGTCACACACGACGGCGGCATTTTACAGGTGAAACAGATGAGCAATTAAAAAGAAATAGCGTAGGCATGCACAGCCAAGCAGGGATTGGAACTTAAAGTGGGGCATGAGGAACCACTGGCGCAGGGTGGAACTTGGGGGTAAAAAGTGCGACGGCATTGGAACATACAGATTTGTTGGTCCGAAAAAATGACAATTTTAGAAAAAGTTCGTCAGGATGGGACTGTGGGTTAGGGGAGGACTGTACAAGCAACATTCAGTGGAATATTAGAGGTAGATGGATCCCAGGTTATGACCATGGGGTAAATGGGGCCATTTTGCGAGCGGCTTAGAGCCGTTTCCAGATCCTGAATCAAGTTTTTGACCGTTCGAGGTATATTGAAAGTTTTTTTGAAATATAACGACTGGGTCCTTTGAGGACCGTTACAATTGAGGTATGGTTCAACATTTCGCCACGAGGTAGCAATCTTAAAAGAAGGTTTTCTAAGAAAACTCTTCATTTCAATGAGATAATTTGGTGTTGCTTTGAGACCGTGTCAAAAGAATAAATTAAATGACATAAGAAGAAACACATATTGAGAGCGTTAGTTGCGCCTTTGTGGAGTGTTGGCGTCTGAAAAAGAACAGCTACTGTGTGGAGTTACATAAAGTAAAATCCAACACGTTTGGTACTATTAATAACACTACACTAGGAAACAAGTTAAATAGTTCTGCTAATTTGTAACTACACATTCTTTAAAAGTAGTGCTAGGTTTTTAAGAAATGAGTATCATATACAACCTTAGCAGAAGCTGCTTGGTGCAGAATAAGCATTAGTTTTAAACTTGATAATTTTGGCGCTGCATTTTCTGCAAGCAGATTTCTAGGTTAGTAATTGTTGCAAGGCAAACTAATTTTGCAAAAATGGGGATTACAGTATTGTCAGTTGTGGGATAAAAAGATAAAATACAGGCAACCATTGCTGCCAGTAAAATGATGCACTATGAAACTTCTATGCAGTTTTGTAAGGCAGTTTGAAATATGGCACCATCAATTATTGCTGCAAATTAAGATCTTGAATTTGAAAAAGTTTTGTTCCGTTGCAGTTTTTGGGTAAATCTGTATGTGCAGAGCCAGTACAGAAAACTTAGGTTTAAAAAAGCGCACAAAAAGCACAGGTACTGTTGGTTAGCTATGCTTCGGAGAAATGAGGCATTGGCATTGAGGGCAATTAGCAAATGAGGTGTTGCAGCTATACAGTAAAATAAATGATAAAGAACAAGCGTGGTATGCTGGCCTGCTAGTTCAGGTGAAAAACTATCAAAATTTTGAGACATTTTTGACTTGCCTAGATTAGTTCATGTACGATGACTGGAAATGGTTTATGGTCTTGAGATATGTTTAGTTGTGTTGCACTACTCTATTATTAAGCCTACAACACCGCATACAACATGGTTATAAGAGGTAGGCGGGAAAATACTCTGACTCAGCATTTAGAAGACGATGACGCGGTTGTTTCCAAAATCAACGACAGCAATATGGCCATGAGGTGTCACTGTTACACCAGAAGGACGATCCATAAGAGCGGATCCATTGGTTGTACTGGCTCCACCAAAAACAGCAATCAGACCACCAGTTGGAGTGAAGACTTGAATACGATGGTTACGGGAATCAGCAACTACTATGTTGCCTTCTTCATCAATGGCAACTCCCTTTGTTATAATGCAAATGTATGAAGTTAGAAAGTGCCAGTATATTGGCTAATGGGCCTTGGATTGATTAATGTGTGTTTTGGAGCAAAGACCAAATTTGGTGAAAGACACTTGACAACTAGGTAGCAGAAATTAAAGTTACATTGATGCAAAACTAACAATAATATCTGAAAAAACATACTGCCAGATTGTTACACAGAATATAATTTTTCTGTCGCTGAGTTATACTGTCTCCATTATACCTATATCCTTTGAATTACATTTCTTCGTAAAATCTTGTGATTAAATTTTCTAGTCTAGATTTAACATAATATTTCAAAATTACCTGTGGTCTTAGGAATTGCAGAGCCTGGTTGCCTTCTGAGCCCAAGTACCTGGCTGACTGTAGATCTGGTTCAATTATGACCAGTCTATGATTGTTGAAGTCAGTGACAATGATGCGATCATGGGAAAAAGCTACACCTCGTGGTGAATCAAAGTGTTTCCATAACGCACCTGGTAAAACAAGTGAAATATTCTGCATTGCTGGAAAATGATGGTTTGATGATACAGTTTTAATTTATGTATGAAAATTGAAAATTATAAGCATTTGGTCATACAAGAGTAGTAGGGTATTTGTACGAGTTAAAGTTACAAAACACTTTTAGCATTAAATGTTTCCAAAACAGCATAATTTTAATAAGATAAAATATAAAAGAGGCAAACAATTTTTGACTTAACAGCAAAGTGATAAGTTGCTATACAAAAAATCATCGTTTTTATTGGTAAAAACATTTTTTTCTTAAAACCAGTTTTTACTGTAACTCACCCTCAAACCCATATTTGTGCAAGAACGTTCCGTCTGGAGAGAACAGTTGAATTCTGTGGTTCCTAGTGTCGGTGACTGCGATCATACCAACTGAGTTGACAGCCACGTCCCATGGATAATTGAACTGTCCACTCTTAGAACCTCGCTCTCCAAACATGCCCACGAAAGTGCCATCGAAACAGAAGATCTTTAAAGGAATGCATATTTATGAGTATATGATGGGTGACAATTTGGATGAGCACTTAGATATAAAGTACTGTATTAAATTCCGCGAATCTGACCTAATTTGGTGCTCATAGAGTTAAACGATTCTTGTGTTAAGAAATACAGTAAGGATCTGGTGCTAAAAAACTTAACCGACAAAAGTCAAACCAATTGTTTAATAAAACAAATATATTTCGCCTAAATGGCATCGTCAGTCACTTATTTAAAAAGAATCAAAATTGGTTCCTTGAAATACATAGGCACTTTGTTATTTCAGGTGTATAGTTACTGCAGCTGGAAAATTGAAGCCTTTTATTGTTTTGAATGGCTTTCCACTATCATAACATTATTAAGCGGGAATTTTAAAAACATTAAAATAAAATTCGATTAAATTCATGTCATGTAAATTATTAAGAAAACGTAGCTTTGCAGCAAAAATAGGAGAACTATGCCGTTCTGTAATTTACAAATACAGCAGATACATCTGACATAGTCTTACAGGTCTGGATTGTTTATATGCATTACAGGATTAATTTGTGTTTTTTTTATATCCAAAGTGTAGTTTAGGTGTGAAAGCAAATAAGAACATGGATTGAAACTAAATACGTGAAAACATTTTATAACTTAAACACCAGCAATATACTGTAAACTTAAGTTAAACCCATGCTAACAAAAGTGTTTCTTAAATAAATAATGAAGATATATGGAAGACAGAATACCCAGGTGAGCAATTACACAATTTGGTAAAGTACTTTCCGTAATACCTGGATTCGATGGTTGTCTTTGTCCGCAACTATAATTTGACCTTGCTTGTTCACGGTGACCCCTGCAGGTCGATCAAATTGACCGGGTCGCGACCCCGAAGTTCCAAACTTATGGTGAAAACTTCCATCATAGTTGAAGATCTGTAATCGGTTGTTGCTACGATCGGCAACAATAAGGTGGCCCTATGTAAAAAAATATTTTATAATGTTTTATAGTGATACTAAATTCTGATATATATATTTTACAGTATACACTGAATCAGATATTAAGAATAATACCAAATAATAAAGTCATATAAGTGGTTTCAGTCATTGTGTACAATTTTGAACAGATTCAAATGATGTGTAAGAAAAAAGTTTGTAAAAGTTTATTGAGGTAATCGAGTAACTCTGACCTATATAAATAATTTAGGATTTTACAAAGAAATGTAATTTTGGGTTGCAAACGCATGTCATTACACTATCAGGCTGGGCTAGAGTGTCACTTCTAACCCGTACAGAATAAAATGCAAAAAGCATGAATGAAGTCGTTCACCTGCGAATCGCAGCATATTCCCCACGGTCTGCAGAGTTCACCATCTTTTGAGCCTTCCTTGCCAAACGTAAGTACAGGGGTGCCTGCAGCTGCCCTTGATGAGTAATTGATATTTCGCTTGACAAGTAGATTGAAGGGGCTGTCACATACTGGTAGGCCACGGCACCAAGCAGACACCGAGTATTTGCCCTCTTGGACAGCAGGAAAGCAGAAACGATACCTTCCCTCCCCAGAATCTAACACATCGGCACGAAACGTTGAGCTGTCAGGGCGACGAATGAGAATCTCAAAAACGTCACCACCAATATGTCTCGGGGCTCCTGCATGGTCCCTACAACAAAATACATTATGCATAACTCCACCACTAAGCATTATTTATGATGAATTGAATTAGTTTCACAGATTTTTAGTTCCTTGTTAATAGTTAACCGCATTTTCCACATACCGTGCATGTATTGTAAACGATGCATTTGTCCCGCATAGTACTGTGTTAGAAGGGCCACCATCTTTTGAGAGTAATGAGTGTTGGGCGGATACAGAGCTCTTCACGTTACCAAGTGATGTGAAGGCATGCAGTAATCCTGGTTCCGGTTGAACGAACATAATGACATCATCGTCATGGGGGATGGTGGTAACACAGAACCTTGATATGTTAAGTAAACCGGTCTCCATCTTTTGCTTGGCTGAAAAGCAATGTAGTTTGGTTACATTCTATTCTATGTGGATAAGGTCCCACAGAGTGGCATACATGTTATACACGATACACATATACAAACAAATTTTAAAATATTAAAACATAAATCTCAAGCAGGCATTTCATAGCAGAAAAATCAAAACTTACAAAAAGTGAGATTTTTTATATATATTGGTTAAAATTGGAAATTTTTAAAGGGGCATTAAATATATTAGATTCTCATTGATCTTGTATAATATTGTAGTTCAGCTGTTTATGACATCCACTTACAACAATAAGTGCTCTGGTTAATGATCAACAGTACAATGGGTGTCAGTTTGAAAAGTATTTCTGGTATGCAGTAAAACATATTTCATACATAACAACCAATTTAAAGAGTTAACAAACAGAACTAAAGCACAGTATCAGTAACAATACTAATTTCGGGCATCAATGCTGAATTATTATAAAAATTTAAAATGTAGTGGTTTTTTAAACTGAAAACCTACAATTCCATGTTTTGGGTTTTAAGTAAGAAAAATGTCATGTAAGAATTTATTCAAGTAATACAATTACGACTGTGGTGGAAATGTCAGTTTCAAGGGTAGCATGATGTTTGGTTTCATGTCTCTAATACTGTTGTGATAGTATATATTTCAATATTTAAGCATTTTCTTGGTGCAATGGTACAAAATTAAATTATATATTTTGCCCATCAACAAAATTATTAAATTATCTGTTACTTTTTCTTTGGCAAATTGACCTCATTTTTTAAGGAATATATTTTATTATAAGTTAATTATTGACCCTTATCAGTTTTACTAATGCTTGATACCCATCAGGATATCAACAGTCTTTTTAATCCAGAAAATGTAGTAAAATTTTTTAAAAAATCAAATTTTGGAATGCAATCAATCTAAACAAAACACTCATCAAACGGGAGCGTGGCAAAAAACCTTTGAGAATTTCGAGAGCTTCCCCAGAATCGAGTGTCTCCTTCACATCTTCCATTGTTGTTTTCAAGCTGCTTGCTGACTGTTGAAGGCGGTCTATCTGTGAAGTGAGGATCTGGCATTTTGCCTTCACCACAATGATAGATTATTCTGTTAATTCCGCTACCAGGCATAATGTAAACAATCTTTTAACAACTAATCTGGTACAAAAAACATAGTGTATTTCTGATGTTTTGTCTACCATCCAGCAAGACTAAAAAGTTTTAACAAGATTTTTAAAACGTTGAAAATACACCATAAAAACGTAGTGTATTTTTAACTATTTAAAAAATAAAACTTGGCAAGACAAAACAGAAAAAATACACTACATTTTACATACCAGATAGCCGTTGAAAGAATATTTAAAGGAAGATCAATAAATATAGTTGTCAATAGATATGTACCGCGTGCACTGTTTGACGTGGTAGTAAAGATCTCTAATGAAAAATTTAGGATTCGGCCTTAAGAGTGCGCTTATAAACTCAGGTGATGTATTATTAATGAATATATTAGCCGGTTTGGATTTAGCCAGAAATGGAGTAAATGTATTCTAATTTTAATATAGGATTTCCGTATACACAACTTCAGCACAATTGCTCTGATTTTAAAGTTACATTTTTATCTTTCACATGTGCTAAAAAATTATGTTGTTTTACTTTTAGTAATCTACAATAAATTTATTAAAGAACCAAGCATTTAGATTTGTTCTACTGTTGCTGATGTGTCATAGAAAAAAAGCTAAACATCGGATTACAACTGATATAAAAAAAAACAAGCTAAAAACACAATGTATATATAACAGAAAAGTTATAAGACTACACTTACCAATTTAATTTTTTCAATTTTTTCAATAAGATCTCGCTCCCTCTGCTCTAGCGCCATCATGTGTTTGTGTGTCATTGAATGAACGTCCGTGACGACTAATTTGCTTCGACCAATCACGCGATCGATTAGAAGCTGAATATCCAAGATGCTTTTTTCCAAACTTCTCAAGTCATTTCTAAAGTTAAAATTAATGTTGCAGCGAAGCATGAGAAAAAGGATTGAGGCCAAAGTTAAACCATTTTTCCTTGTTTTGTATCAGTTTGTAACTAATTATTCATACACTGTTTTGGCTTTATTAATGAAGTAAACTGTTTTGTTTTAAGTTTACAAATGTGTTTTGATGTAATATTAATGTGCATTCATATAAATTAGTTTTTTTAGGTGATTTTACATGCATCCAATTCGAACCTTAGTTTAGTCTTTTAAATTAGGATAATATCATGTAAAATAAGTCACAATAAAAAAGGAAAAACATCACTTTACTTCTGTTCTAGTTCTACTACATAACAGATTGGTATATCTTGCTATAAAACTTGTTTAAATTAAATTTAGGTTTTTACTTATAGGAAAAAACCCTAAGAAATGCATACAAGTCCACTCATCCTTATGCAACAAAGATATCACTATAATAGCACCACTGTTATCTCTGTCACTGTCAGCATTTAGGAAGTTGCCTTATCTATCACTATGTCAAGAGTGTCGAAAGTATGTTTGAAGTGTTGCTTACTTAGCATCAGATAAAAGAGAAATTGTTGCAGTTTTACTGTCTTCAACTGCATCCTTGAGGTATTGGAAGTTATGTCCGCTATGCTGAAATACAGTGCATTGGTTGCAAATTGCCTGGAAATAAAATGTAATAAAATAATTAGATTCATAATGCAAAGGAAATATGATCGGGAGCTATGAAAACTTAACAGACAAAAATCAAGTGTATAAAGTTGTATATTAAAAGAGATATTTATTTCACCTAAATGGCATATGCTAAAATACAGTGCATAGGTCGCAAAAATGAAACACACAATAGAATAATTGTATTTATAATGCTTAGAAAAAATGTTTAACAAAGGTGGTAACATACATCATATGAAAAGCTAAACGGCTAGCAAATATGAAGAACTACAGTGGCCATACAATGATCTAAAATACACATAGTAGCCTAAATTCTAAAAACGTTTTTTTTTTCACCTTTTCTTAGCATAGCAAATGGTCATTCTGTGTGCAAACAGTCACACACAAAAATTCCTATCTAACTTGGCTTTATTGTAATAGCAGAACTACACACAGAACAACAGAAATGCATATTGTTGGCTTAATACTGGTGCTGTTGACTTACCACAGAACAAGAGTCACAAAATAAACGCAAAACTTCGTTTGTATGAGAAGTACAAAAGTTTTGATTTTCGCATGGAGGGGAAAGTAGATAGGGCATTTGACGATGCTGTTCAACATTGTTTTCTTTCTGCTCTGCCTAAAATGACCAGTTTTATGTTCGCTCTAATTCACATACGGGTAAAAATTCAATTGGATTTATTTAGGTATTTTTTCGGTGACAAACTGGTATAGACTTATGGCTTAATGATTTGAATATTAAATTAATGTAAAAATAATCATTTCATTTCTTTGTGGCACTGTAACCATAAAGTTGAACACTAAAAAAAAACAATATTCATAATTTAAGAAAATCTTTAAATAAAACCCAAGTCATAATATAAAGAAAACAATAAAAAAAGCACACTAATCATAATATTAACATTTAAACTTACTTTTACTATAATGTGGTCCTTCGTCAATCGAACGCGATAGTGAGCAGAAACACAGCGCTGGCACAAGTAGTCCTTACAGTCACGACAGTAGGAGCTAGCTGCCACCCCATCACCACAACTACACGAGTGATTTTCCGTTTCTTTAATATCATCGTGCAGTGACATAGCTTCGAGTATGTTGCCAATTAAAAAAGATGAGAACTGGCCATCAACAGAAGGCAGGGTAAGATTGTTTGAAGAATTGTTGAACCCGCTGGAAGTCATGTCGCCAATGCTATTGCTGAGCATACTGTTTACTGAGGAGATGGGGGACAAAGGGCTTCCTCTTGTAACAGAAACGTCTTTGATACTTTCACCAAGCAGTGAGCTTGTGTGATTAATGTGATTAAAAGGACCGGCCATTTTTAGAATCCCGGCAAAAATATTGCTAAAGTTTTAGATGATCATGACTTCAAATTTTGACTCACAACGATCATGCAATGGCATGGGCTACAATTACTCATCTTGTTATGCTCCAATTAAAATATTATCTCGTCTTTTCCAAATTTTATACTTTTTTTTAAAGTAATACCACAATGACAAAGTCTGGGTAAATGGTTATTAAGCAGCTAACGCCTGCTAATCAATTTTGAGGTAGAAAAATCTGAAACAACAATTTCAAATATTACAATTTTTTAAACAAAAACCACATTAGTCAAAAATAGAGTTACAAAATTATCAGAGTTTTATTAACATTGGTTTAAATGAAAGATAGGCTTGAATATACCAGTTTGTTTTGTTGTCATATTATCATCTTTACATTACGATAACAACAACAATTTTACTTTCCAAAATGCAAATTATATTGTTGTTTTGCTTTAATGGAATAACATACTTTAAATGCAATATTTCACACGTAACGAACTTGTGTTGTCGTTGTGTAACTTTGTATTTACGGTACTACTTAACTAAATTGAATTATTTCTCATATACTCGTATAGTGGTACGTAAACAGCTATTTTTACCTTATAATCTACAGAGAGCAGTGGAACACGCACGAATACACTAAACTTAACACATAAACAATGTTAATCTGTTAATGCTGCTTCCACTGGATTTGAACGAAAAAGTGCAACCGCAAGGTGAACTTTACGATAATTTAACTAAAGTACGTTCCATGCATAGTAGGGCGAAATGCCAGAATGGTACGGTTTATGTGGTCCCCTTATGTCATAAAAGAGAACAGTTTAACATTGGGAACGGACTGATAGCTAATTGCTCTTAACATAGTATTCTACGTGAATGTTTTTCTTTCACATTTGGTTTGCTGCCTATTTTTCAGGATTTTAAAATTTTATTTCACAAATCAATTTACAACATTTATTAAAGAAACTCATTTTAAAGATACGCCGATATTCGTTTCAAGATCGGATGCTGTTTGATCCACGCCAGGTGTGTTCATTAACACATTCAAACCATGATTCAAAATGCAATAAGAGATGAATCCTTATCGTTGTATGAAAGTCACAACTGTTACGACTACTGAGGTAGCTTCATTCCAAGGTCACTCCAAATCGACTTAGCAAACAAATCTTCTGCTTTAAACATTTTCACGGCGAAGTCGCCAAGTTGCATTCCCATAAACTGACCAGCACCACCGGTTCTACCAACGGGGACCACCATTGCGACACGAGCTGCAAAACATATTGCATAGTATAGGCTACGTTATTTGGGTAAAATGGTCTAGGTTTTTATTCTTTTTTATCGTCATATTTGGCAGAAAACAAATAATAGTTACAGAATAATATAACCATATCCTCGCGTCTCCAGGTGAGCGTTGTTGATTGTTGAAACACGAATGGGTAATATGGAAAATTATGTGCTAACGGTACCCATCTTACCCCGTAGTATGACTTTAACAAAGATTTAAAACCCTAGCGATTATATTATTTTATAGTCTATATATTTCACCCTGTGAAATACCTCCTGGATATGGCTTTCTTGTTTGATCGCTTGCCTCTGCCAGCAGGTTTGATTTAATAAGATCTGCGTGGATTTTTGCAGTGTACGCCATTTTTTCTTCATTTACGTTCGTGACGTCACCCATTGAATAGATTTCTTTATGACCTTTGACCTGGAAATATTCATTCACTTCCAACGTACCGCTTTCCGTTAATGCACCGGCTGCAAAATCGGAAATATCTTTATATGTCGGCTATGGAGTACTGTGGGGAAAGATCGGACATCTTTAGCACACGATATCCAAATTTCTTGATAGTGTTTAAATCTATTAACGACGGTCTAGATACGGAATAATTCTTGTAATTCTTTGGATGTTCTTTGTTTACTACCAAATGGGACGAGAAATAGAACAAAAAGGTGTCCCATCTTTTCCCACTGAAATATATAAGGAGTACTTGCTGGTAAAAATATTGCGTTATGTTATCTCACCAAGCGCTTGTTTGAAGAATTGGTTGTTTACTGTAGTTCCAGTACAAGGTACTACAAGATCAGCTGTCAACTCCTTGCCATCAGTTGTCTTAACCACTTGTCCTTCCACGTGTTTGTTCAATGTTAAGTCGTCGAGATTAGACACTCGGTCGTCTGTGGTGCATCACATAATAAAATAGAATTGACACGTTTTCTTAATTCTTGGAAGACAAAAAGATTGACGTTCGGCAAAAAATGAAAATTCTTTTAAAAAATAATTAGCCATGCACCACGTTAAAAAATATGGTAACTCATAAAACAGAACATTCGTGCTGGTGTATAAACATTGGGTTTTCCGTGTACTTACTCATTATGACGGTTACGTTCTTTTTTACCAGGCAATCCACTATGTTCTTTTGAAACGCGGGCTTTGTTCGTGTGGTGACAAGAAAATCGCTGGAAGAAACGATAGTGACCTGCCGTGATTTAAAAAAAACAGAGATGAAATTCTACAGAATTTTGTGTAATATATTTCTTAACCTTTGTATGTGGGTTATACCTCTTTGTCTGGAAATTCCGTTTTAATTTCTCCGGCTAGCTCGACACCGACCGCTCCACCTCCAACCATTAATACACGCTTGGCAGCGACCACCTAGACAAGTTAAGCTCGATAATGTATTGATTGCATGCACAAGGTATAATGAAAATATCTCCTCAAACTAACCACCTACAAGGTTACCTATACGTTGTAACTTATACACAGGCATGAGGTAAAACCGACCAATAACGATTGTCGTTGCCATACCACGCAAATGACGCAATGATATATAAATTTCATTCGTTTTTAATATTAAACGCAGTATAGTTATACCTCTTTGCGGTATTCGCTGTATAACTTCTTTGCCTCTTCTACAGAAGTATCCACTGCCATTTTAGATGGAAAGGCTGACGAACTACTGCCCGTCGCTATCACTAGATGTGTGTAAGTGACCTGTGACCAAAAAGCGATTTGAAGTTTGATGACTATATTTTCTCATCTTAACTCATAGTAGAACATGATAACCAACTTTAAAATATGAAAAAACACAGTATTGGTTAGTGGCTATAAAGGTTTAAAACGAATCAGCGTAAATGGTTATTCACTGCTTTCTCGTTGGTTTTCCCATATTGATTAGTTTAGAAGTATAAATTAGAGAATCATTTTTTAGTGTAATTCATGGATTATATGGTGACAATTTTATTTACCGTCTTCCCATCCTTTAACGTTAGCGTTTTTGACGCTGTGTCCAAGTCTGACACCTCACCCTGTGTGAATGAATCACCCAACATTTTATCGTACGGAATGAACAAATATTTGAAGTAATCTGTGGACAGATAACAGGAGATCATAAAGTTTGGTATTTGCTGCTGTTGAGATAGGATACAGCGTATACGACGCCCGCTTAATCAATATTCTGAAAGCGTCAGTATCTGAATGATTCTTACATATAAGACATGCAGTAATTACAATCGTTTGAATCACTATGTAATGTTTACGGTAGGGTGGGGGAAGATAAGTTCTTCGTTAGCACATAATATCCAAATATCCAGATCTTGATTTAATTTAAACAATTAACAACGGTCTATGGAAGTCGTGTGGATACGTTTTGTATTTCTGTGAACGTGTTTTGTTTACTAGCAAATAGAATGAAAATGTTTCCCATCCTCTCCCCCACTATATTTCCACTGGTCAATGTAGAATTTACATTATACCTTCGTCAACGACTGTTCGTAATGCACCAACGCTATGAAACATTGCATCCCTTCCGTCTATTAACGTCACTTTGCACAACCCGCTTTTGATCATTTGCACGGCGAAATAGCTCCCTGCATAACCACCGCCCACAATCACAAGGTGCATATCATCTCGGGGCGTTACCGAACTACCAGCACCCATTTCGTAACTTAACTAACTATTTCTTAATATCTACGCTGTGGCAATTCTTCTTTTTAAAATAATGTTTGTAAAAAACTATAAAAAATGAGTCTAAATTTTAACATCTATTCAAGCAAAGCTACAAACTAAATGGCGCCTGTATGGTTATAGCCTATATAAGTTATTGTACCTATTGCTGTTGTAGCAAAAAGCTAATATTTAACTTATGTTTAAATCCTTGTTTATAACGACCCGCCCTGATTCGGTTTAAAAACTGTTGCCGGACTACATAACCTGTCGCAATAAGTGCACTTGTATGATACTTTTACCATGAACACTATATAAGTTGTATAGTGTTCTTGCTTGTACTTACTACAAATGTACGTAACTGTGCGACGGTTGAGTGAAGTTCGTTGTGGCGTTAAGTGGGCTGCGGGCGACATTTACCGCGAGGTACAAAAGGACCAGCTGCAGGCAGCTATAGGTCAATGCATGCCCGCAGCAAAATATTGGTAAATAAGTTTGCATTTTGATAATATGTTTAAATGAGGCAATAATGGATTCTGCAATGTTGCATAAAAATGTTTTTAGGGTTTATGATTCATAGTTTTCATATAATTAAGTGTATTGGTGAATTTTTGAATGGTTAAAGGCAAGAAAACATAAAAAGATGCGGTATGTGTACACATGTGTTGGTATAGTCAGCGTTATCACAAAAAACATATGCTATAGTATAAACAATATATCGATGTTGTATATTAGTCAAAATGTGAGGTTTATTGCGGTAGCTTCATTCCAAGATCACTCCAAATAGACTTAGCAAACAAATCTTCTGCTTTGAACATTTTCACGGCGAAGTCGCCAAGTTGCATCCCCATAAACTGACCAGCACCACCGGTTCTACCAACGGGTACCACCATTGCGACACGAGCTGCAAAATATTTTAGTACTGTGGGGTAAGATGGGATACTGTAGTACCTACATCCAATATTTTCTTATCGTGAGAGGCGGGTCTTCGGTTATATAATTATGTAAATATTCTTTGTTTACTATCAAAACTAAACAAGCAAGTCGTATACCTCCTTGATATGCCTTTTTCGTTTTGCCACCTGCTTCGGCAAGTAGGTTCGACTTAATAAGATCTGCGTGGATTTTTGCGGTGTACGCCATTTTTTCTTCATTTACGTTGGTAACGTCACCCATTGCATAGATTTCTTCATGACCTTTGACCTGGAAATATTCATTCACTTCCAGGGCCCCGTGTTCCGTCAGTGCACCGGCTGCGTGAGAAATCCAGTTTAGGAGATAAAGATTGGAATTAAAATCGAAATTGTGTGTAATATAAAAATGTAGGGGTTAAAAAGAGTTTGGCTTTCTCTGTCGGTTAAATGGATCATGGATGTAAAGAAATTACATTTAATATATGAAAAGAAAATAGGATAAAAATCGGGACGAATCCGCACAGAAATATTAGTTCAGACAAAAATCTCATCTACGCAAAAGCAATTTTCCAATTTGGGCCGTGATGTCTATGTCTTAATTGAAATTTCAATATTATAAATGTTCTGAACACAAGACCGGGTACACGTCACGAGTAGTGTAATAACATATACACATTGCGATCCGGCTACATATACACATTTCATGAAAGCGGATGTTGCATTAAATTATAAGGTATGGTTACATACGTGGTAACTCGTAAGCGGTTGCTGCCACGTGAGAATAAACTATCAACAGTCATTCATTTAATCTGAATCTTATTTGTTAACGTAAAATTTGAAATGTTTTAAATCGTAATCTTACCAAGCGCTTCTTTAAAGAAATGGTTGTTTACTGTAATTCCAGTACAAGGTACTACAAGATCAGCTGTCAACTCCTTGCCACCAGTTGTCTTAACCACTTGTCCTTCCACGTGTTTGTTTAATGTTAAGTCGTCGAGATTGGACACTCGATCGCCTGTACACACGTTTACAAATTCTAAAAAAATAATTACCGTACGCAGTCCAGTTATGGTAACTGTTTTATCCACTATATTAATCAAAGTACACGAATTTAGTTTTTTTTTATTGAAAACCGACAAACAAAAAAAAGATTTTTATGATTCTATCACTTGCCTAATATGACGGTTACATTTTTCTTTCTAAGAGATTCCTTTATATTTTTCTGAAATGCTGACTTCGTTCTTGTGGTGACAAGAAATTCGCTGGATGAGACGATAGTGACCTGCATATAGATTTTACAACATTTACATTTTCTGATATAAATATAGTAGGGTGGAAAAAGTATAAAAATATAGACTTGATTGCCGTCGTTTCATCGTTATTATCAGAACGTGTTTTAAACATTTTGCATCGCACTTTTAGGGTTGCAGGGCTACGGTTATACAGTTCGGTAAATGTTCATTATTTACTGTCAAATGAGACTCCTATCTCATTCCATACAGGCATACAAGCATATATTTTTAAATATTATAAATAAACGTTTTATCATTGTTTTGCACAAACTACGAAATATGTTTATACCTCTTTGTCTGGAAATTCCGTTTTAATTTCTCCGGCTAGCTCGACACCGACCGCTCCACCTCCAACCATTAATACACGCTTGGCAGCGACCACCTAGACAGGTTACACTCGATAAGCATGCACAAAATATATCAAAAACATTTACCCAACATAATCACTTACAAAGTTACATATACATGGTAACTGGTAAATCCAACCAATAGTTTACGACTTTACGGGTTCAATGAAAGGCTCATCGCCTATTCACGGCGATTGCTTTTGTGGTCACTAATGGATTGTTCGAATTGTCAGCCATACAGAAAAAACAATCACCCACAAAGTTAGAGGTGACTTGTAAGCGGACACGAGGTGTATGAAGCAGAACACTTGTGTTGTAAGTTGTAACTATCGTTGCCCACCACGCGAGGATAAATTAGAAACAATTAACTGTAATAAACTCACTGTATCAAACCCTGATCTAGTGCTAAAGCTGGACGATTCTTGTAACAAAATTACAGTAAGGATCAAGTGATACGATATGTTTAACTAACATTCATTTATAATCTTAAACACAGTATGGTCATACCTCTTTGCGGTATTCGTCATATAATCTCTTGACTTCTTCAGTAGAAGCGTCCACTGCGACTTTAGATGGAAAACCTGATCTGCTGCCAGATGCAATGACTAAGTGGGTGTAGTTGACCTGTGGTATAATACTATGAGTTAAGATGGATACCGTTAACACATAATATCCCATATTTCATAATTGTGTTTTTTAACAATTAACAACGCTTTTTACTTTTTTCAAGTTGTTTGCATACACGGCAAGTAATTCATTGAATCTTCTTTGTTTACTACAAAACGTAAATGGAAAACAGAATCAAATTATGGACTATCTTATCCCAACCTACCATATACGTTCGGTCAATAGCGATATCATAATATTTACCGTCTTTCCATCTTTTAACGTTAGCGTTTTTGACGCTGTGTCCAGGTTTGACACCTCACCCTGTGTGAATGAATCACCCACCATTTTATCGTACGGAATGCACAAATACTTGAAATAATCTGTGGACAGATAACACCAATAGTAATTATCTATACCTCATAAATAAATTTTGGTTTAAAAAATAACCAATAGGATAGACTGAAAAAGTTTATGTTATTGTAGGGTGAGGTAACATAGGACATTTCAATCTCTTTTCTCGCCATATCTGGTATAGTAAACAAACAATATTGACATCCCAATCTATCTGTAGCCCGGCGACTGTAAAAGAGCCTTGTTAATTGTTTAAAACAAGATTGGGAAATATGGGATTTAGGTGCTAACAGTGTCCCATCGTACCCCACAGCTCTACCTATTGGAAAGTATATATACATGTCTTCTCATGGAGAAAAAGGAAACACGCTTTTGCAATGTAGGAGCCATTTCGAATGAGTCTTCCCATGAATAATTGAAGTAAACAACATTTATTCAATGAAGACTGCAGACGTTTGCGAGCGCGCTTTACTGCCTTTTATGTTTTAAACTAGGTCAGTGCAGAATTTACATTACCTTCGTCAACGACTGTTCGTAATGCACCGATGCTATGAAACATTGCATCCCTTCCGTCTATTAAAGTCACTTTGCACAACCCGCTTTTGATCATTTGCACGGCGAAATAGCTCCCTCCATAACCACCGCCCACAATCACAAGGTGCATATCATCTCGGGGCGTTACCGAACTACCAGCACCCATCTCGTAACTTAACTAACTTTTAAAAATAGCAATAGAACCAAAAGTTTGAGATCCTTCTAAAAATGTGTAAACGGCTGCAACTAATTTTTCGAAAACGCCGCCATTACTTCGGTTCTAGCAACACACAGAGATAATGTAATACCTAACTGCTATTTTTAGTTTGGCGTAAATAATATCATGGTATACGCTATATATATATACGTATCTTTACAGGTTACAGAAACCTCTCTACTTTAATCCTAGCAAGTACTGTATACTGCCTGTAGCTACGTTTTACATGGAGTTAGGTTTGACCCACGACCGCTACTCGCCACAACAACAGAATGAAGAAACGGATGTCACGGTTTAGCGCTCATACGTTTTCAGCGATCGAAGAAAAAGGTTCTTCTATTCAGTATTCTCAAGTGTTCGCCGTTCAAAACATTGCCGCGGGAACTTGGCACTAATCACTTTAATGGCGCTGTGCCATTTATGTAAACAGTACTCTATACACTGACTAAGCGCTGTCGTTTAGCGGTTGCCGGCTGTTAAGTCTAAGCGGCGTGTCTTGTCGAAGACATTTCTAGTCTCACATGCACTCAGAGTCGTTATGACGTATTTCCGCTTTAAGTTTAGACTGAAAATACTACTTGTACTTTCTCTTTACGCCTTGAGCACGAAAGCTGCCTATATTGACCTGCTTGTATTCGGCCAGGCTATTGCTTGAATATAACATAGCATGGACCCTCATAAACACAATACCGCAGTTAAATAATACTTATGCCGCAAACCAACGAATATTTGCAATTCGTTTTCAAATGGTGGCACATTAAAAGTCATTGGCTGTATTACTATGTTTTTATTTTCCCCAGTACATACACCTTCCTACAATCTTATTTTCTGTATTCTTGAGGTATGTGTCAGCAAAATAAGCTCTGCACGCCTTAATTAGTTCTGCTCTAGCAACGACGTCTGGATCTTTGGTACCATGATTAGGGTCTTCTAAGTCTATCACCTGGCCGTCTTGCTCTTTGCGAAGTTTCTGTGCTTTAACTGTCTTGTGGGTTTCCCATAAACGAAAAAGTCTGTGTCTGTCATACACTTAACATAAATGATTTACCAAAAATGAAATAACTTTAACTAATGCATTACGTCCAATTTTACCTGCATACATGCCCAGCGCATTTCTGTTTCGTGCTCTTACTCATAACGACTTTCGCCTATTCACAACGTATTCATGTTGGTTAGGAAAAACATATTTACGTTTACACAACAGTATGGTTATTATGATGGCATAATTACAACATCACCCCATATAAAATGCGTTTTTACCATAATACCGAATATCATACTCTTTTTATCACGGTAATTTACGCGGCTTTTCTCCTTTATACACTCTGACCTGGTTGGAGCAATTGTCGTTAAATGTCTTGTCCAAAGACATACGCCCACAATAGTAGCAGCGACGAGCCTTGAGTTCAAACCTTTGGATCATGCGCGCTTACCAACTGTACCACATCGCCGGTTTTTTAATCTCTTTTTGCATGACAACAAATTTCTATAAGACGCACAACCTATATACGGGTATGTCATAAACTTGGACAGATATTTTAATAAATTAAACGATAGGCCTACTAACCTTGAAAACAAAGGTAGCATTTGAAAGTAGTTTTTCTCTTCTAGGTTTTGATTGCCGCCTAGCAGATCAAGGGCTTTCGTATAAATTAGCTTTTTATGTTTCTTATTCAAAAAAAAAGTTATTTTACATATAACAAACCAAAACAAATTACCTACCCCTAACTAAAATTTGAACCTCAAAAATTGAAGCCTCACAAAAAGTTTGTGCATTACAGCTGTCTTTCCAAAACATGACTTTGTTTCCAAAAATGTTGATTCATTTTCATAATGTTGTAATAAAATATTAAAATATTTTCGCAGTCTCGACATAACAGGTAGATTGCGTCAATTACGGGTTTACTTAAAATTTAAGAAAAATGGATTGATTTGATATCTCTTCGGTGTTTTTTTCCGTGATGAGAAAAGATAAAAGAACAAAGAAATAGGTCAGAAAATGAAACTAATAAATATTATCGAAACAATCACAGTCACATATCGGGCAAGTGCTTCGAGATTCAAACCAAGTTTTTAGATGATGTTGGTGCGACCCATGCCCACACTTTATGCATTGCACCGCCGTTTTCTGCAAAAATGTAAAATAAATTTTAACACTCTTATTTTCTTACAATTAAATGTAAATATGTTTTTAACTGTAAACACATTTTAAAAACTGTTGTTTTTTTCGCTTAATCCTGTTTTTTCATTTTAAATATTTTTAAATCTTCGCTACTGTATTCAAAGAGTCAAATAAAGTTAATAAAATATGAAAAGGCAAACAAATTAGATTAAAATGTTCCAAAACATCAATGTACTCACGGTAAGAGGAAGCTTACAAATCACACACGTTTTTTTCTGTTTCTTAATTTTGTTATGCGTTGTTGTCTTTGTATCTTAACACAGAAATGTATATTGAAGAAATATTAGTTTTATTTACTTTTTCAACAGTTGTTATAACAGAGTTTCCTTATTTCATACAACTTGTGTATGCTTACGGGTAACCACGTATGTAACTTGGTATATGTGGTTGTGTTTTTTTTTTTTAGTATGACCGACATTTTTGACATTCCAGTAGTCAGAAATGGGTTGTCAAAAATAATAGCAACGAACATGTCTTGCCCAAGGACACCTATGCCAACTATGGCACCGGCGACAAGCCTTGTACCCATAACCTTTTGGTTATAAGCGGGGGCAATAACCAACTGTGCTACCGCACTTGATACGATGTAACAATACATAAATAGCATGCAGTATGAAGATAGTACAACTTACCAGGAGGTACAGCTTGAATTTTGCGAATATATTTACAAGTCTCTGCACGTTTTGAATCCATCTTCCAAGAGTGCAAGAGGTCTGCATATCTTGATATGTAATCGTTACAACGGGCTTGTACTTCAGGTAGCAACAGTCTAAAAAAGTAATACCACTGTTAAACTCAAAAAAAGAAAATTAAACAAAATGCTTTAAATTACTTAGTTTGAGATTTGTAAAGTTGGGACTTTTAATTCACACGGACAGAAAAATGTTTAAAATCTGTTCTTTGATGCATTAAAAGTTTAAAATTGCACAATAACTTCGATTTTTCCACTCTATATTCTGCACAGTTGGTAATTTGGTAAACTATTCAAAACAAGAATAATTAAGAGTCACTGCTACCATTGTGTGCGTATGTGTCTATGGGCAAGACACTTAACGGCAATTGCTTCAATACAGTGGTCACTAATAAGTTGCCCATACATAAAAATCCTAAAAAACAAGCACCCACAAAGTAATATATATGGTAACTCGTAAGCTGGCACAAGGTGTATAAACACTCGTGATAGAACGACTGTTGTTTAACGGAATACTGGCCGTGGCCATGCGAAATTAAGCAAGTTACATTCATCCATTCATACCTTGAATTAACCATCCAATGCTCATGAACAGAAGGTGCAATGTCAAGCAGTGGTTGCTCCACGAACCTGTAATCATCAACTGGTGATTCTTCACGACTTCTACCAATGCTTGATTTAAGAAAAGTTTCTGTAAAAATTGTTTACATTAAATAAATAAAATGTAACGTGTGGCGGGACAACGACTATTGTTACAACACAGCTGTTTTTTTGTTTTTTTACCACAAATGTATCTTTACAAATACCTATTTTTTTACATATTTTAAGTTTATAATGTAGTACCTGATGTAGGGGGTGATCGAGCAATTGATTTAATAAATGAAGGTAAATCGGAAAACTTTGTTTCGCTCGCACTTTTGTGCAGATGGCCACCTGTGTCAAATACCTGTGGAAAATACAAGCAGAAATTGGCTCATTTATGTTTTCTAATAAAATTGTACTACCCATTTCTTTCAATAAGCTGTTTGGAAATTTTTATTTTTTAAATCTAGGAATTTTTTTTCACCCACCAAGTCACATACATGGTAACTCGCAAGCGGGCGCGAGGTGTTGAAACATAACACCTGTGTTAATAAAACTGTTATTGTCTACCATACAAAGGTAAATCAAGTTACATTATTTCATTCATACATCAAATGAGCTGTAAGAGGAAGAAGGCTTCAGTTGTTTCCGTGGGGAGGCTTGTTTTGTTGTATGTTCCTCAGTATCTGGGACAAAGGTACACGCAAGCATTGCTAGTGTTTGTACGTCAAATAACTTCTCATAATGCTTGAACCTGTGAAAAAAAATTAAATTAAAATGCAAAAAATTAAATGGAAAATTCTTCAAATCAATCTAAAAATTAATAAAACACAAAAGGCCAACAAAGAGACAAGAACTGTTAATAAAACATAGGTGTTCCTAAAATTAAAATTAAAAAGTATTTACAAAAAAAGATAAATTTGAGAAAAACATGAAAAAACGTGATAAAATGATGTAAAACTGGAACTAGTTGTATAAATACATAACATACACTCTTAGCAGCAGTTTTGCTCCAGTCGGATGCTCAGCAAATGAAGGTTTAGAAAACTCATTAAATTTATCTAAAGTAGGAGGTAATCTGGTTGGACTTGGTAGTACTGACAGGTAGGACCATAACTGTAAAAGTAAGGTATTTATTTTAGTTAAAAAAATTTTATTTTTATTTTTGCGTGGCGGGGTATTGACACTTGTACCACAGGTGTTCTGTTTCATACACCTCGTGTCCGCGAACCAGTTCCTAGTTAACCACGTAGGTAACTTTGTGGGTAAATATTTTTTGGATTTTTAGTGACTGTAATGTAATGTATGTATATTAATTAATTATCAGAAGTTAAATGTGAGGCTGTGGTAGCTATGTGAAACTTTGACAATATTTTAAACTTAACTATGATTATAACTGAGGTGTAATGTATTTTTTGCTAAATTGCGACTTGTCCTTTCATTTCTTAGGTTTCATTTACTCATTCAAATAAATTAAAACATATTTTATGTGCAACTTAAACTTATAGTCAAACTTACCTGAACCAAATCCTGCATACTTTCAGATGAAGCATTCTTGATGTTTACCCTGCATGCTTCTGTATAGCTGTTGTGGGGTCTGAAGTACATAATTTAACATAAATTTTCTAACATAAATTTTTTATCAAATTTTAGGTTCAACATATTAAACATGCTATAAAAAAAAGGTATCAAAAAAAAGTGTTATATATGAATGGCCAGAAGACACTGGGTTCAAGGCTCATCATTACAATCATCGTGACCATGTGTGTTATTTAATTTAACCACCAACAGCAGTGTTTGCTTTTATTAAGTTTTATTTCAAGAGAACCATTTTGAATTTATAACATGCATAGCATCATATAATATATAAGAAGTGTAATTTTACTTACATTACATATTTCATTGCCAAAGTTTTGCTGATGGGCAATATACTTGTCACGTTAACTATGGATACCATGCCAGCTACTTGCTGCATACGTGTGTGTTTCATATCATTTGTGGCGGGTATGGATGATTCCTTTGGTGACGATCCCACGCTCGGGTTGTACAAAAACTTAAGGGACTTTCGACATGGCCTCTGGGTATGACATTTAGTTAAAACTCATTTAATCAAAATTTATTGATTAAAAAGTATTAAACAGAAGTTTGAATAAAAATTATTAAAGAAAACATAGGCTAGTAAACCTTACTTTTTCTTTGTAATAATATGAGCTAACAGAAAGATCCGGCCATGGAGCTGGGTTTAACCTGGGTGTCATGTGACTTAATGATGAAGGTATATGACGGGGAAACCCCGTAACCGATAACACAGGAGCTGAGTTACGATGGTGAAATAAACCCATGAAGGATCTAAAGGAAAATTTGTTTTTTTGGGGGTATAATTAGTTTAATTAAACTATATTATTATTTGAGAATTTAATGTATGACCAAAGCAAAAAATTTAAGTCGTTTTTATTAAATTGATGTTTCCATGAAACAACTTTTAGAGAGTTATTGGATTTCTTTTAGAAATTTAATGCATAAACTAAAAAACTTTAATGCACAAAATAAAAAAAAGGCAATTCACTGCTTACATGCAAACAGTCTGTAATATTGTAATCAAAACTGTATTTAGCACAAACAAAGTTTAGAAATCGCTTTTCACCTTGGAGTTTTCTCGTTCATGGATTGGTAACCTTTCACGTAAGTTGGCCGCATAAAAACAACAAGTAATCCTGACTGATTAAACCTGCATTGCAATTAAAAGGATTAATAAGTGTCATTCAT
Source organism: Ciona robusta (assembly GCF_009617815.1). Lineage (NCBI taxonomy): Eukaryota > Metazoa > Chordata > Ascidiacea > Phlebobranchia > Cionidae > Ciona > Ciona robusta. The sequence goes on from NC_143237.1 coordinate 8,732,964, forward strand.
TCATGTAAAAGTTGCCAGTTTAATTTCTAAATGATATTTTCAGTTTCCAGGTAAAAATATAGGAGGGCACCAACAAATTGAAACTTTCACAAAAAACAAACGAACTTCTGACCTAGCACCAGTTGTACGAGGAAAAGGAACATTTTTGAGGTCGTTGAACAAACTGTATTGCCTCGACCGTGAAGGGAATGGACTCGGAAAGTTGATGCCTAATTCTTCTGCACCACAATCTGACATATACTGCAATAAAAGAATAAAAAATTACAAATCACATCTTAAAATTTGGTATAAATATATGGAATGCGCTATTATGTATAGGGGTAATGGCTATTTATGTTCTATGAGTGATTTTCCACAACGCAGTAAGCAAGCAGGGACATTTCGCTAGAGTTGGCCCTTTACCCCAAAGTTACATACTTTAGGCATAGAATATTGCAACGAGTGCGCTTTTGTAAGTATATATATATATATATATTTGGTATTTTTATTTTAAATGAATATATTCTTTGTTATAAACTATAAAAACATAATTCAACTTATAGTAGGTTAAAAATAAACTAAATTATGATATTGTTTTATTTTGAATTTTGATCAACTCACATATGAAATTACTAATTTGTTAAGGTTCATGATTACTCACCGACATTCTACTCATCTGTGCAATTAATTGTCGCATGCACGGTTCTAAGCAGTTTCGACCGGTTTTTACATAAGTTTGAGCTGTTTCTTGCAGATTCTGCATAAAGTCACAGCTGTTAACATTGTGAACATGTGTGTTTTTTAGCAAGACACCTAACCGTAATCAGTATAATCTAGCGAACACTAAAGAACTGTCTAAATTGTCATTCATCAATAACAGTCGAAAAACAACACACAAACATGGTAACTCGTTAGCTGACACGTGATGTACGAAACGGAACACATTTGTTATAACTCAATGATTAAAATTGCATAAGTTACATTCAGTCAGAATTTGTAATAAAAATTAATACAACATAAAAATCACACAAAATGTGTATATAACCAAACACTTATATTTAACCTAAAAAAACGACAACTTTTAAATTCCTACCGAAGTAACATTTAGAATCTCATGTTGTTCCATGTTGGACTGCTTTATATTAAATATAGGAGCTTCATTATTAGGGTAAGCATCAGGAAACATGATGTGTATGTCAGTGTAGTGGGTCGTGGTGCGTAACGACAACAAACTCTTGCGACCTTGAATGTCTAACTGTTAAAAAAACAAAAGCATTTTATTAATATTTTTTTGCGGTGATTGTTTTCGTTTTCTAGCCTATATAAAAAGGAAAAACATTTTTAAAATATTTAAAAAAAATAATACTTAATAAAAGTTGATAAAAATATTGTTACCTGTATACTTGCTCTCTTATGTATTGGTTAAATGAGATAATTTAAAAAAAAAAAAAATATATAGACCTTATCAGTTCAGATGTTATCATATTTTTTACAAAATTGATGTACTTTTAATTGCCTCACTTTCATATTAATGTGTCTAAATTTTTTAGGAAAAATGAAAAAAAAAGTTGGAAAAATGGGAACAAATGAGGAAAAATTTGAGAAAAACTAGTTTTATTCTAAAAAATGTCTCACATGTTTCATTCTTAAGTTAGGAAGTTGGCTGTTCAACATTTTAAACTCTTGCTCCAGGTTGTGGGAAGAAGTTAAATCGATGGAGTTGGTTTTTGTTCTTTTTATCATATTCATGGAAGGTGGAGTGAATCCCGAAGCATCATGTAGGTCCCCCTCTTTGCTCTGGACACTACTCCCGGATGCAGAAGATGCAGGATCAGTTGGTTCAACATCTGAAGGAATAATTAAAATGTTTGATGAGTGAGTGGAACTGATTTATTCTGATTTTTGTTATAATAAGGGTGTTCTGTTGTACCCACAGTTATATAACTTTGTGTGTGATTGTTTTTTTGGATTTTTTCACTAAGGTTTCATTTAAGTAATTTAAGTAAGTAAATAAAGCTGTATTAAATAAAACACCTATGTTAATAAAAAGTAATAACTCCTAAGCTGGCATGTGTATATGAAACAGAACACAATACAAGTGTCATTGCCTATTCTATTTATAATTATCCCAAGCAGTAAATTTTTAGAAAAACAAAAAACAATATTTTTTTACAATTAAAAAAAACAAAAAATTCGCAAAACCAAAAAACAATCGATTTTTACAAAAAAAAAAAAAATTTTTTACCTAAATTTGGTAAAGTGGTAGAAGGTAAGTTGTATACAAGGGGGTTGGATGACAGTCGTGACTCATCATAATTCTTCTCAAGCAAATCTGCTGACGTCATGGGCCACAGTCGAAGCGTTTGGTCTTTAGACCATGTGACTAGCTGCCAATTCTGGTCTGTGAAGGAATATGAGAGTAATTTAGAAATCTGAATTTTCTTGACTGTTTTGGCTAAGATATATTTTGTTGGTTTATGCGATCCATTTATTTGAGAGGCCTAGCTGCGAGGTGGCCCATTACCCCAACACCCAGAATTCCTAAGCTACAAAATGTTAATTCAGGTTTTACTATTTATGATTGCCTTTTTATTTATTGAACTGATTTTATTCATTTGGACATATTACGAAAACCTACGGTTAAACTCCTCATAATTTTTTATCAATCTAAGAATTAGCAGAATAATATTAAAAAAATTAGTTTAAAAGTAAATTTAAAAACTTTGAAGTCTAAAATAAATCTAAAATAAATCTAAAAATCAGTTTCAAATCACCGTTTTGAACTTCATTGCATTTCCTCCAGTGAGCATGCAACACAACATCAGTGTGCCCTGTATAAGTGATGACAGGCTGACTCGTTTCCTCTAAACTCCACAAAGAAATCGGAGTCTCGCGGAAATTAACAATCCCTGTTGAAAGGATTCCATTTCCAAATGGCTGAAACAACAAAAAAGTCATTTGATAAAATATAGAAGCATAACATGGGTGTTGGAATAATGGGCAATGGTCCAAATCTCAGGCCACGCCACACACCCTTAGGCATTACCAAATATAATATAAATTGTAAAAACACTTATAACATATACAATTGTTAAAAACACAAATTTATTTGTTCGCATTTCTAGAAAAAAAATACTGTAAATTAATGTTAAAAATATTTTTTAAATTTAAAACAAAATCTTTTAAAATTAAGTTTTTAGGAAAAAAAGGTGTGTTTATTTTTTATTTTTTTTCACTCACTGTGTATTTTGCTTTCCACACCGGTTTCCCCACGTTGATAGTTCCCTCTGGTGACCGGGGTTCCTCTCTTGTGTTCCAGAAGCGAATGTTGGAATCTTGACTCGAGGAAGAGAGCATGTGCTCCTCTGATCTGCTCCAATCTAGGGAATAGATCTTAGAGAGGTGGGCAGTGATGTGCTGGACCGCTATTTTACAGTTCTGTAAAATATAAAAGGCATGAGTGAATGTAACTTGCTTTAAACCTGGAGAACAACAGTTGTAATAACATAGGGGTTCACCTGGCGCCCGTTTACGAGTTACCATGTACCTAACTTATGTTACTTTTATCTTTGGTGTGTTTTCCTAATATATGGCTTACAATTTACACAACCAATTAGTGACCACTGGGTTGGTTTGGTATGTAACTTTAACCTTCCATGGTGGGGCAACGACAGTTGTTATAACACGGGTGCCCTAGTTTATAAACCTTGTGGTGCATACTCGCATATGTAACTTTGTGGGTGATTTATTTATGTTTTGATCACAATTAGTCAATATTTTTAAATTTTTCTTGTCTTACTAGTGCAAAAATATTAAAACCACTGGCTATTACAATACAATCATAATATCTTACCCTGGAATCCCATATTCGAATATTCCCATCATGGGAAGAAGCGAAACAATATGGATTCAATCGGTTCCATTTTACTTGACTTGCACCAACTAAATATAAAATTATTCTGACGATAAAATTTTTAAATAATATATTATATGGTATATAACAGAGTGGGGAAGATGAGACACCTTTTGCACATAATATCCAAACATGTGCCTGTGTTTTAACCAATTAACAATGATTTATGGCAATGGTGAGAATATGGTTTTATAACAATTTTTTACTAGTGCCTTTTGATCACGCTTTTCTTAGCTACATTATTTTTGTAATTTTTTATGCTAAAGCCATCAATTTATTTCTTTGTTTTAAATTCATTTATATTTCAATTGTATCATGCTTTTCTTACCCACACTTGAAGTGCAAAGTTTACATCGTTTAGTTTCTCTCATATCCCACACGTATATATAACCATCCAACGAGCATGTTGCCAATATATTGGGCTCGGTAAACGACCAGTCGGCATCACTGATTGCCCTCATGTGACCTTGCAGTGTTGCCAATTTCTTGCAAGAATTTTCCTCATATTGCCACAGGTCGGTCCACTGGTTGTACTGGATAAGAAAGGTTATAAAAAAAATTATTATAAACTTATTTATGCTGGCATGGTGGCAGTCGTTATAATACGGGTACAATGTTTCAAACACCTCGTGCTCGGTTAACATTTTAATCATACTGTCAACTTCTTTCATGAACTAAACGGTTTAAAATTATATAAAAATAAAGTCGTAAAAAAATTACAAACATTTTTTTGTACTAAACCCCGTACTAAAAATATATGTATATATTATCTTACTTACTGTAGTAAGAAAATATTTCTGGTTTGCTGTCGTTGGATTCCACAAGACGTGACTAACATCCCATTTATTACAGAGATTAACTCTTTCAATCACTCGGTTCGGTTCCGTAAGGTCGATCAAAGTGAGGTAACGACGGGATGCCAACATTGCTAGCTTGTGGGTGGCATCCACGGACATCGAACCCGGCTGATGAAATAAAGATTTTATTTATTAAGAATTGCAAAAGACGTAGTGGGCTAATTATGGTCTAAACCCCATACACATATGAAAATACTGGTACAGTGGGGACGTTTAAGTCGTAAAACAACAATTATAACATTCTTATTAAAAACTGTTCACAAATAATTTCTATAAATTAATAATTTTAAAAGTATGGGTATTTATTGGTAGTAATGACTTTTTAAGCCATAAAACAGCAAATAAAACATTCTTATTTTAATACTGTTTACAAATATTGCCTAAAAATACATAAATTTAAAAATTCCATTTAGTCACTAACCTGTATATTGGGATGGGAGGCAATAAGCACGGCATTATTTCTTTCCTCCATCGTTTTGACTCCAACACCAACCACAATATATTATCTTATTACACTTAAATACTTACATAATTATTTCTGCAGAATATGAAAGTATTTAGGTTCACATGTAAAATTAATTTTTTTCCACAATTACATAAATATGACACAGTACAATATGCAAATAGAATAAATAGAATAAAAAAGCATTATTTATGTGTGTAAAAATCAAATAGTATTTCGCATCTATTTTTTTTAATTTAATGACATATATTGGTGTGTCGTTAAAAAGCTGGGCCATAAAACTTTTACTAATAATTACTTATGATTAAGATTGGCATGATTTATATAAATTTGCAAAGTTTAAATTCGTATAGTATGGTTCAGTGCTACAAACAGGCGCAGAAATCCTACTGCGCTGAGATAGTACAAGGATTAATAGCATGCAATTGTTTTAAGGTTAACCCCTTAACTGCCGTAGTCGCATTTATGACCCTTAAGGCAAGATTGATGACGTCATCAAAAAATTATAATGTTGAAAACAATTTCATACTTGACAACTTTCTATAGCATGTTTTGCTCTAACTGCTATAGTTTGGTTGCAAAATCTAATTAGGTGAGACCTGGTCAAAAGTTAAAAATCTGAAAGAGGCAGCAGTTAAAGGGTTAAAGATTACCTATTTAAACAGTGTGCTGGACAAAACAAACACAACATAATACAATTTTGCTATATTTAGGATTCATATACTATTTCTACATTGGGTAGAATTTGTAAAAGTGAGTCAATATCTTCCAAGGGAATTGGATTCGATTTTACGGATATTTTCTGCAGAGCAGCGCAGGTGGTCACAGTTTCTAAGGTTTTCAATGATGAGATTTCTAGCAAAGTAAAAATATATGCATTAAATTAATCATTTAAAAAAAAAAAATTAGCAATAGATTAAATCACTCACTGTTCGAATCAAGGTTTAATAAAACAAGTTTTGTAAGATCCTTTAAACCAGAGATTTCCACAATTTCGTTTTCACTTACATCAAGTTTCTGCAAGATACAAGAAAAAGTTATATTAAAAAAATATTAAAAAAATTCAAATGAATTAAACCTTAAAGCTTTACATACAGTATTGTTAAATGTAAGTATTAGTAAGTATAGGATTTTACATTTTTCACTTGTGTTCGCTACAAGTGATAGATTTTTATTTACATCAAGTTTTTATGAGGAGTATTATAATATATTAGAAAATTAATGACAAAGTTATAGATTTTTTCAATATATGTATATGACATTTAGTTTGTAGTCTAAATTGTAAGGCATACAAAAAAACACCCACAAATATATGTTACTTTGTGGGTGATTATTTTTTGGGTGATTTTTCTTGAATATGTTCTTACTTGTAAACAGTGTAGAAGTTTAAAGGGAGAGTTGAGACTATGTAGCTGATTATGGGAAAGATTGAGACTTGATATGGTGGAGAAAAACTCAAACCGACAAACTCGTGTCAATGCCTACAAGTTGTAAACAAATTCTGAATATGATAAATATTAATCTGATACTTTTGCTACGGGACATAACAATTTCATTCGTAAAAAAAAATAAAATGTTTCCTCTGCCATACCGTAAGACATCTTGTTTAATTCTTTCAAATCGAAACATAAAACAAGTCTGTTATGGAAAAAACATCCATTTGGCCAAAAAATATGCCCAAATAGTGAACACGAAGAGTTAAACTATATATAAAATAATTGTTAAACCAGGATCATACTCAATTTTATACAACCAGTCATCCCACAATGCATATATCTTAAATATTATGTCGCTGTAAGACCCCTTATTTACTTGTTTCAAATTAAAACGTAAATAATTAAGTCTGTTATGGGAAAAAAAAAAGAAGAAAAAAATTGGTATATAAAACAACTGATAAAACAGACTCATATACAATACTATGCAACCATTATTACACATTATTACACATAATTACACAATGCATACTCTGCCATGTAGGTCAATACATCTCTGGTGCAAATCAACTGCAGCGATGTGGTCTTCTATCACAAACTTTGACATCAGGTCCTGATAATAGCATTGTCTCATACCATCAACTGTACATAACTCATGCAGTGTGTCATGTACTTGTGATGAATAATGAGTGGGATCAATTGCTCGCATGAGAAGAACCAGAGTCAGCATAACCCCTGAGTGATAAGGTCAATGAAATTTTCAAAATACAGTGTGTTAACATACCCATGAAGTATGATCAGGCAAAGGAAAATTACTAAAAATTACAAAAACTGTGTGATTGATCTGCTTAATGACAACCATATACATTTCTAAGGTTTCTTATATCTGACTTATTCATGCACTGTTGATGCACACCTATTTAAAAACATAAACAAAATTATCCTTACATTTGTTTCCTGGCTCCAAGTCGTTTAATTCCTCGCAAGATTTGAGTTCTTCAGTGAGCACGGATAATTTTGCGTCGCTCGACGACTGACGGAAGGTCTCGGTGTTCGTCTCGATGCACGAGATCACTTCGTCCTCTCCTGTCATCTCAACCATCAGCTCGGATGATCCGAACTCAACTTTGATTTTGTTTTCTCCGGAAAAGAGATCTTTCTTAGGAAGATCACATTGCTGGAAAAAATATGATTTTGCATCATTTAAAAAAATATATATTTTTAATAAACTTACAGGAAAAAAAATAATTTGACATCATTTACAATTCTTTAAATTTACAAACTAACTGCTCCATGGTTTGCACTGTGGCTCAGTAGTTAGGCACTAGTATCTCAAACTTTTTTCAACAGTGTATTTTCACTGCTGTAGGATCTTACCGAATGTAAAATATATGTAAGTACCATTCATACATGTACCTAATACTCACCCATACATGTTGATATTTTTCTTGGTTACATCCTTTCCACACAACAACATGAGGATTATCGTTTATATAAACATTTAAACGACTACAGTCTTTTATCTGAAAAAATATAAAAGATCAAAAATAAAACTTATTCAAACAAAAAAATTGAAAACCCAAATAAAAGTTATTGAAATATATCAATACAGAAGTACCAAAATTTTTTGGACTAGACCTAAACTTTGGTCAAATATACAGCTGGTAAGAGTTTAAAACTATTTAAAAAAATATGAAATTGTAAGTTTTGAAATTAGACACACAACTTACAGAAGCTGGCTTCCTTAAAGTGCAAGTAAGTTTGTTGTCTAGAAGTGAAACATGAAGACTGAGAAGTGACTGCTTTGTTTCACCTGTTGGTAACTTAGGTTTAAATAAATTACAAACACATCTAAAAACAGGTGTTATTTTACTGACCTTCTCTAAAAATATGATGTTCCAATGCTATACAATGACATTTAATCATTTTATTCATTTGAACAATCAATCTTATACTATAGTACTAATTAAACATTACATTCGGTATTGGGCCGACTCTAGTGTAAATCCAATGGATTGTCTCACCTTACCCTTAGTAAATAGAATATAAAAACCTAGATATATTTGAGTTATACAATACTCACCTCTTCCTAACAGCCATCGATGATAAAACCAAGCACTTTGATCGTTAGGATCGGTAAAGAAGGCATTTTGTACGAGTTCCAATTCTGTAAGAGCACGAGATAATTCAGTTACCAAAAATCACATAATCAAACGAGGAATTCTATGGTTTAAAAACAATAAAGTTACAGCTTTTAAAAATGTCCTGGCTTGACCATGGAACAAAAAGGCCACTTAGAGTATATGGACAAATAATTTGCTGAGATTTGTACGGTTTATTGTTTCTTAAGTAGCCTAGCTTTTATGTTTTATATACGCAAGTTACAAAACTAGAGCTTCCAGGTTATAATTTTTTTAGGGTCCAGAGTTTGTTGTTTTTTTTAAAATCTTTATACTATTTTCACCTACCTTCCAGCAACATCTTCTCTCCGATCCGATTTTTATCACTTGCATCCGGACATTCGATAGGGAGCAACTTGCTCCTATAATGCCAAGATGAATAGTTTGAGAAGTTGTTCTCGATCAACTTGTGAGTGAATTGGATTTCTTCACCTGGCAGCACTGCAGAGTGTTGCACAACAAATCTTCGGTAATCCCAACAATGGACTGGAAAATTTGGAAAATTTAAAAATTAATAAAAAACAAATGATAAGTAACTACATTGCTTCAGGCACGATATAAAGTAGGGTAAGATAAATACAGTTAGCACTTATTCTCCCAAGACTTATTCTAAAATATTTATATAACTGATAATTTGTAGAATATCAAATTTGACTATCCTTTGATTAAAATTTATTATATATATATATATATATAAACAATTTTTATAAAACTTACAATTTCGATCGTCAAACTGCAGAAACAAATCACAAAGTTGAAGTTCTTTTTTCCAGTCTGGATCGGACATTGTTAGAAGGACAAAACATCTGTTGAAACAGTCCTAATCAAAATTTAGTGGCCTACAATTAAAAAAAAGCAGGATACAGTTTACATGATAAAAAATGAGAAATCGTCTGTATCCGAATACATGAAGAAAAATGAGAATTCTTGTGCATTCGTACACATGAGAAAAAAATTAAAAATCTTGTATATCGTACGCGTATTGCAGCGTATACATAAGAAAAAATTGAAATATCTCATGTACCCATATATAAAATTTAAAGCCTCACCTTTGGTTCCAGCAACTATATGACTTTGGATTATTTTTCAAACAGTTTTGAAGAAAACTTAGTTCATCTTGAAAACATTTCAGTAATTCATCAGATGTTCTGTTAGAAATAAAAATAAAGGTCACACAAAATACTTTTACTGCTGTACCGTTAACTGAAAGCATTGTACAGTGTTGAGTAAAAGGTTTTTAAACAAGTTTTAAAGAAATTTTGTTATTTTTTGTTAATTTTTTTTCCCACTACCAAATTTGATTGACATAATGATTTGTTTTATTTATTAAGATATGAATATTTATATTTTTCATTTATATATATTTATTTTTTTATTTCCTAATGGTTAACAATTGTTTGCATTACATACTGGCTGAATGTAACTCGCATGCCGGGAAAACTACAGTTGTTATAACACAGATGTTCGTGTTGGTACTTCACTTTACTTAATTTGTAAACAAAAAAAATTCTAATTACTTTGTATTTTTAAAGTGAAGAAATGCATTTTTTCTGTAATTCCAGATGGTATAGTAATCCGAGTTTGCAGCCAATATTTCCTGTGTAATATAAAGTCCTTCTGCATCATATTCTTTGCTGTGTATCTGGATAACAACATATTATAGTTTAGTAATTTGACATGAAAAAGAATGCTGACAGTAAGGATATTTATAAGAAGACTTTTGGATTTGCAGTGTACAACCATATTTTTGGGTAAATTTTCATGCCAATGTATATTAGCAATTAATAGGAAAATATTAGAAAACGAAACACTACAGAAATACTTCAAAATACCAAAACTACAGAATAGGTTACACAACCAAACCTTTTTAAAAGCAGCAGCGAGTGCCCCTTGAAATAGTTTCAATTTTTTCTGTCGTTTTATTCTTTTCTCTTCTTCTTGTACTGCAGTTGTTTTCACTTTTAAACGTCCATGCTGTTTAGAATTGAAAGACAGGTTAAAATCATTCAACAGAAAATATAAAAAACCACAACAGGTTTATAAACAATTGGACTACACTACACTGACCACAAAATAAAATTTCACAGCAAATAACTCACCATTGCGTTGGCTTTCTATGCTCCCACAAACGTTTTTGCTTTAAAAATATGAATTTATTTCGTCAACTTTGTGCTATTGCTGTACAATTTATTAATACTGACGTGTATTGTAAACGCTTTTGATTACGTGAATACGGTGCACGTCTCGAGTCGATATTTACGAAGTTAAATATAATCAAACACTAAAGTGTCTTATCACAACCGATATAATAAATACTAAATAGTTAGATTTCCGTATAGTCTTATTCTATAAACATACGTTTAGGTTGGCTTAGGTATCTAAGCTATGTTTATATAGTAATGAAGATTTCAGATTTCCATTTGGCAGCTGACTAAAAATACCCTAACTTGAAAATGCCAGAGACCCCACACAATACAGCATAGAAATAATATATATTTTGGAACAAACTGCAAACACATACGATAAAAATTTGAGCATATAACATTAATAGCGAACTAAATCATATTCTGTGTAAAATTCAATGATTATATTTACAATGAAATATACATGCAACCATTCAACCCTGAACGTTTGGCACAAAATGACATGGTCACAATCAATACACCTAAAGATGATAAAATGTTGCTGTGGCCTTTAACTGTTTCAGCAGCATTTAAATTTTTAAATCTACATTTAGGTCATATTTTTCCTCCACTACTACAAACACACTATTTCTGGTAGAGCTTTTACGGTAAAATATAAAATAAGTTTCTACAATCGAAGTGACGAACGTGTTGAGTTAAGTGTGTTGTCAAAATCAGCGTCTTCGCTTAAAACATTCACTCTCTGCTGCAAAGACTTCACCTGTGATGCATAAATATTGTATATGTGGCATGTTCACATTTTACACAACCTCAATTTTGGCACCGGTGAAGAGTATGTTACAGATTAGGGTGGTGGAAAGTGTTAGAGGTTGGTGATTAGGGGTTATCAGTTAAACTGTTAGAAGTTGGTGGGTATATGGATTAGCAGATAATGTAGGGGAAGGATTCTTCACTAGCACCCAAATTTAAAAAAAAAACTTACATTTTTGTAAAATTTCACAAAGATAAATCGTAAATAAATTTGTACCTGTGATCGCAAGCAACTTATAGTTTGTTCTAAATCTTGTTTGAGAGATTTTGGAAGAGTTTCGTTCAGTCTTTCTTCACATTTTAACTTTACTTTTGTCAGCTGTATAGAAAACATTATAAAGATAAAGTAACATTATATAAAAATCAAGGCAGACTGATCAACATTTAAAAAATGCACACAAGTTACCTAAATTTTTGTTAAAATTCAAAATTACTGTTCAAAATTGTGAGAAGTTTTGCATTTAAACTTGTAGCCAAAAAATATCAAAGTTGTGAATGTTCTATTAACTAGGTATTCAAACATGTGGATCTATGCTCACCTCATCTCTTAGATCGTATTCAAGTTTATGAGAATCTCTTTGAATAATATGAAGCTTGTCACGTTCAGATTCCAACTCATTCTGTAGATTCTGTTTTATGAAACAACATGTTTCAACATTACGTTTACCAAAGGTATTAAACAAATATTAAAAAAAATATTACAGAGATTTAGAAATTTATGCCTTTTATTAATTATAGATTTTTAATAATAATTATTTTAAAAAGTTTTGTCAGTTTGAAAATCAGCCATTTTTTTAAATTTCAAAAACTTTTTTTTATTAATTTTTAAAACATATTTAAAAATACTAAGAAAAAACATAACAAACACATTTGCAAATCCACCCACCACCACAGTTGAATGATGTTGCATCTTCAACCTCATCAAATCATCCTCTCTCCTCTTCTGTTCGTCCAGCATCTGATCCTCCACCTCTTTCTTCACGGACATCAACGTCTCCCGCATCTCCTGCTCCTTCCTCTGTGCCTCCGCGATCCGATCATGAGATCGATCCAATCGCTGACGATGATCATGCTCAAGTTGATCAAGCCTCGTCTTCGTCTGGGATAAAACGATATAAAAACTTCTCTTATGCTAATGCAACTTTCAAAAATTCACATAAAAAAGTTTGCACCAGAACCTAAAAGTCTTTTGTAAAATATATAAGAAAAAATGCAAAACATAATTGAATCTTAAAATATACAGTGCAGAGCATTATCCACTAATTGATAAAACGCGATTAAAAAAAAACTTGCCATTGCATAAAAAAAACCTATTGCCACCAAAATTATCGCCACACACCTTCTGTGCTTGTCTTTCAAGTTCAGCAGCGTGTTGTTGATGCATCTCCATCCGCTGTCGATCTATCTCAGCTTCCAACCTCGAAACCACTGTGTCGTGTTCCTTCGTTGATTTCTGTCTCTCTTCCTCCCTCAAGAGGCCAAGTTCGACGAGCTGCTGCCGACGAAGAGAGTTAGAGTTCACGACCTCTTCTCGAAGGTCACGAATTTGAGATTCAAGATTTGCTATAGCCTAAAATGGAAAAATTACAAAATTTTAGTTTAGCTGGTGTGAAACTTCTATTATTTATGGGAAACTTATTATTTTGATAAAGTTTTTCATGGCGGTTCTTTCATATACAAACATTTCACACAGTCTAATTTTAAAACTAGCAAATTAGCAAGAAATTAGTGATTTTTTATCTTAAAAGGGAAAACAGGTCAGTGACTCCTAAAGTTGAAAACCTATGTCTGCAGATCTTTTTTACCAATCTACAAATGTTGGCATGATTATCATCACCTCCTGGTGTTGCAACTTCCGCTCCTCCGCGATCCTCTCCTGCTCCTCCAGGGACTCCCTCAACCTCGCTTCCGACTGTGAGAGCTGATACTCGTAATCCCGGACCACTTTTTCATGCTCGGATGTTGCTCTCTGATGATCCACCTCCTTTTCATGCTCCTGCATCAATCGCTGACGATTCAACTAAGGAAAAAGAATAATCCAAATTTTGAACAACTGAAAATTCAAAGTTATGATTTGACTGAAAAAAAGATTTATAAAAAAATTAAACAACTAAAATTTTTTAAAATTAATGAATACATAAAAAAAGAATTCAGAAAAAAATTGAACTTAAAAAAATCAAATTCAAAAACTTTTTAACATTTTTTGTCTAACATTTAAGAAAAAGGCAAAGGAGTTCCCACCTCATCATTATGAGCTTCTTTCAACTCCGAGATTTGTTTCCTAAACTCCTCCTGAAGTTTCTCTCTCGTCACCTGACTCTTTTCAAGATCTCTTTCCATTCTTTCAAGTTGATTCCTCATATCAGCGTAAACTTTTTGTTGTGCCTCATTTACCTAAAGTTGGAATGAAATTAACTTATTTAGCCTTAAGTGGCCGAAAAACAACGGTCCTTACAAGGGTGTTCTGTTTGGTACACCTTGTTCTAGCTTAGGTGTCACCAGGTATGTAACTTTGTGTGAATATTTTTTATTGTATATGGCTGATAATTTAGTCAACCCATCAGTAATCGCTGGGTTGTAGCAATCATGGTTAAATGCCTTTCCAGAAGACACATTTTTCCACATTGATAGCAGCGAAAAGCCTTGAGCCCATTACCTCTTGGGTGCCCTTTTCCCTAGAACATCCAATCGAACTTACATGTCTCTTGTAATTATCAATAGCTTGTTCAGCTTGTGTTGAAACTTGTTTCTTCTCCATGCTTTGTTTAACTATTTGTTCGTCTTTCTCTCTGGAATGATAAACATAACACCATCAAAAACTTTCAAGTTTCAACCCATAAGCGTATTACTAACATTCTGATAACTGTTTATGTTATAGTGTTTATCGAAACAGATAGACACAAAAACACAAGAACACTCACTGACCTGTTTCCCTTTTAAGATTTAAAGATATTACAAAAAAATTAGTGGCAGAATTTCAAAGGTAAAAAAGTTACGTGAAATGCAGAATGTTGGTAAATTTAACTAAAACCTTTTTATAAAACCGAGATTTTTCTGTTTCAACTTTTTCTAGATAACTTGGTTTAGATAATATTTTAACTTTACTTGATTATATCTTCCAATGATATTGTTTGTCGTTTATGTTGAGCACGCTCCTCATCCCACTCTGCTTTTAATCCATGGATCTGTTTATCATGAAGATGTTGGAGACTCATCATATCTTGCTGATGCAGGGACTCTTTTTCCTGAAAAAAGACAATTTAATTATCAAAAATACAAGAAAACACTTTTAGACAAAAAAGATTGACACATCTTTTTCACAAATTAGAAGTTACAGAAAAGCTAAAAAATAGTAAAAAGGTATGTTATTAATAAGGTGAAAGTAGTAAAAGACAGAATTCTCACTCTTAAATCTCTAGACTTTTGTTGCTCACTATCTTGTAATGCATGTCGGAGATTCTGAATTTGATCTTCAAAGTCATGTTGCACTTCTTGTATCTGAACATTGTAATTTCAGCGGTCAATTTTAAAGTTTAAACGAAATAGGAAAAATATCAGTTTACTGTTTCTTAAAAAAATTAGGTTCAACAAGTGCAACAATGCAGAAATAAAACATCGAAATAAAAAAAAATAAAAAATTGTTTAAACAAAAAATAACAAAAAATTTTAACAAAACTTTTTTAAGACATAAAAAAGAAGTTCAAACTAAAATTTAACTCAGCACTGTATTACCTTTGCAGTTAAAACTGAGTTTTCTTGTTTTAGAAATTCCAGGTTTGCTTCATGTTTGTTGTTTTGGCTCGTCACAGTTGTTTCGTGGTCGCTTTTAATTCTTTCCAATTCTCGAAGTAAACTATTACACCTGAAATAAACATGAAAAAATATTCCATTAACACAATTTCTGCTTATCCCTTGGATTACAAAAAAGCCATCCTTAATAACATAGCAAACAGATAGGCATTAACAAAAAAATGACAGTAATTATACATGCTAAAAAAATAAATAAAAAAGCTTTGATAAAAACATGGCTGTTAAAACTTATAAGAATCAACTCACAGTGAGTTGCAAATAATTAATTCGAGCACATTACTGTGTAAACTAATATTAACATTAACAGATATAGTTGGCTGGTGGAAGATGGGACACCCTTAGATCGTTGTTAATTGTTTAAAACCCAACCAGGATATTTGGATGTTATATGCTAAAGATCCATCCTCCCAAACCTGCTATATCTAGTTTTAAAAAGTGGGGAAGGCAGTAGCAACCATTTTATATTAAATTACAGTAATAACTAAATTCATGGTCTAATTTATATTATGCTCAATCTGTCAGGTGTCTAGGAATATAACAAGTAACGACAATAGTAATTAAAATTAACCTACTTTGAAGAAGAATGTTGTAAATCGGTCAGTGTTTTCTCGTGAACATTTTCCAGTTGTTGTTTCTCCGATAACAGAGTTTGTTTAGCCGTCATTGAAGCTTCAGTTTCCTGAGTGAGTTGGACTACTCTGTTCTCTAACTCAGTTATGATCAGTTTCTGAAAAGAAAGGAATTCTATATGGGTGGGTCCTATTGCAGGACATATAATATAAACGGATATTTGAAAACTTGCATTTTGGAATTTAATGCTCTCTGCAAACTAATTAAAAAATTGAACTTATTTAAACAAGTTTTTTTGTAATGTTTAATCCGCTTGAAATAGGTGGTTAAATTTAAAAAAAAAATAAAACAATAAAACAATTACCATTTTATAAAAGTTTAAATTAAAAATTTCATTTTATTTTCTTACAGTGGCTTGAGCTTGTGAGTTATAATCTTCTTCCATGGCTGATAATCTTTGATTGGTGTCATCCAGTAGATCTTGGATGCCTCGCGTGTGGTTCTTTTGCAAATCATATTTATCTTGCTCCATTTTACAAGTTAATTCATGGATCTAAAAAAAAAAGTTATTAGTAAATTTTTTGGAAGTCAAAAAATGTAAGCTATTTTGGAAAAAATTACTGTAGAGTTATCATTTTGCAGCAAGACTAAACAAGTTTTAAATCAAGAACTTTAAAAACAAAATAATTTTTTTTAGTTAAATCACCTAAAATCTTAACATAAATGATATTTTAAATGTTGAACTACGCAGATAAAATCAAATTTCCATATTATCGGGTAATTAAAAAAGTTCCCACCCCTAACAAAATATATGCTGTATAATGGTGTAAACCTATATTTAAACACAATCCAGCCAAAGTATTGATTACAAATTGTTCTTGCTTTACCTTGGAATCGTATTCAAGCTTGATGGCGTTTGTATTTTGTTCAAACAAACTTTTTAATTCGTCAATTTCCTTTTCTTTGTTCTCCTCCATTCTCTGAACCTCCTTCATAGCTTGTTGGGCTGGAGAATAAATTATAAAACTTCTTTAATTATATTATGGTGGTGTTAGAATGATACTTTTTTTAAAAACTGGAATTACGAAAATTTCCTAGTTTGTTGGCTATAAAGCTTCTGTAAACATTTAGGGAAAATATTTTTGAACAAGTTTTAGAAAACTATATGATTAGTTTAAAGTCTTATGGAGTCATTAGACTGTTAAATAAATATGTTCATATTTTGTTTGTTTTTATGTCGTTTTAACCAACCTCTTTTTTCCACTTTTCTTTTCGTTTCCTCTGACTCCTTTTCTTTCCCTTTATAGTGGGATTTCAATTCTTCTATTTCGTTATTTTTCCGATCCAAAATCTGAAACCACACAAAAAAAAGCAACTTGTGAAATTGTTCAAGATTTTAACCATAGCTTCTCAAACATTTTAAATTGGGTGGATTAAAAAAAATTATTTTTTAAACTAATATGACAAATTTTAGTAAAACCAAAATTTAATAACCTGCTAGCTAATTTTATGCTTAAAAAATTGAAATTTTGTTTACATACATTAACACTTATAAAAAATACAAATCTTTAAGATAAATTGTTGAAAACCATTTTTACCTTCTGAACTGCCAAGTCATGCTTATGTTGCATTTTCAATTTATCTTCATGAAATCGAGCTTCAAGAACTTTGGTTTTCATTTCAATCTGAAAGTTGGAACTCAAATAAGATTTTATCTCACACATGAACGAATAAATGTAACGTGATTAAATATTTCATTTTTCTCTTAAACTTTATTTTTTACCTCTTTTTCATGAATTTTCACCAAACTTTGTTCATCTCTAAATGTAACTGCAACAGAGTATAAAAATATTTACAAACTAATTTAAATTAGCAAAGAAAAGAACTCAGTAGAAAAAGACAGAATTTCAAACAAATGGTTTTAATTATCAAACTCCACATACCATTATTGTAGAAAATCCAAACCAAAATTATAAACAATCTTACCTTTGCCAGGATCAGTTGAAATGAACCTCTGAAATGTGAAATATATTTTTGAAAAAACATAAAATATTTCTGTAAATAACAAACCAACCATATGCGTTAAACAACAAAATTCACAAATACCACAATTAAAAAGATATCAAATACACAACTTACAGTTGATGGTTGATCTGTATCATTCGTTAAGTCAAACCCCTGAAAATAATATTTAAGATAAAAAAAACAGTTAAAATATCTGAAGTAACACAAACTGATATTTTCAATTCAAGTTTACCTTCATTCTGTAATCTATAGGTGAAGGCTGGAGTTGGTAAGTTGAAAAATCAACATTTTCTTTTTCATCTGTGAACATGCAATGCAAAATGTTGTTTTAAAATAATGACTACAATTTAGACACTATGCTGTTACATAAGATGGGCAAACTAAATGGGTGTTATTAACCAACCCCTTTGCCTAATGCCTATGCATCTACAAAATGCATGAATTTTACATTAAAAGAATTTTTTTAAATAAAAAAAATGGTCATCTAAAGAAGCATAACACAGGCCCTATTTGTTAGAATACCTTTCATTTCATCATGCAACCAGTTTAAAGTTGCAGATGCAGTCTTACTAGGACTACTGGTAGCACTTGGTTCTTCATAGAATCTTTTAGAATCAGTAGAAGGAATTGTTTCATCAAAGAATATTGTCTGTAGAGAATATGCATGTATTAAAATATAAAATAATATAAATTATTGTGTTTATGTATGACTGACAATTCGGACAACCCATTAGTGACCACTGGGTTGGCTTGGAACAATTGCTGTTAAGTGTCTTGCTCAAGGACACATTCGCCCACAACGGTAGCAGCGAAAAGCCCTAAACCCATTACCTCTGTGTTAGTAGCAGGCGCCCTGCTGATTTGCCACCGCGCCATACAATAATAAACAATATTTAACCCCACAGTCATCAGATTCAGATTATTTAAACAACAATTAACAAAACAAACCATATAGGAAGGTAATGGTTTAAGAGGTCCAGACTCTGGCCGTGTTGAAAAAGGTCCATCAAGCATTCCTCTCTTAAGCATATGCCATAATAACTTTGCGTACATGTTACGGGTGTTTCTGAATGATAAAAGTGTTAAAGAAGCCGAGAACATAGAAATTAGGAAGATACTGCTATAGCAGAAAGTCGCTAATGTATTTGGACAGCCTTATGGGTCAATAGTTAGGCACTTGCATCGTAACTGAAGGGTACTGAGTTCAATGCTTCATTAATTGTATTTGGGCAAAACGCATAGCAGACATTGCTTCAATCAAGTGGTTTTTAATGGGTTGTACCACCTTTAGTGTTTCAGTAAGCCAACTGTGGTCTGAATTGCAGGTCTTATTGCATGGCACCTCACCAACATTAAATAGACACCACTGTAGTTTGAAATAAAAATTATTACAACAAATTTGGAATCACCTTGCATTAGATGATCCTACAGGTTCACAAAGTTTCTTTATCCAAACAGCACATCTTTGACGTTCTGAAATACGAAGAGATTTTACATTTCGAACTAGTAATGCTAGCAGTAGCACTGAATGCAACTTTAGATATTGTGTGCAACACAAATTAAAACTATATTGTGAACAGCGCAAACAAATAAGCATGAAAAGTAACCCCAAAATAATTTTATAAAAAATTCAAGCAACAAAATTAGGTAAAACAACCAGATTTATATAATGTTTTTTTACTTACCAGTTTTATGATTCAATCTCAGCACATAAGGCTTCATATCTACCAAGTAGTGATCAAATTCTGAATCCATTCTCATTTCTCTTGAATCCATTCGAAATTGAATATTACAGATTGGGTTTTACCAAACCATTCATATAGCTATACCACGCCCATTAACAAGCATACTATCTATTACTCTGATGATATAGGTGTCTGGTGTTTAAATTGAAAGACATTTCTTGTTTATCTATGGTAGTGTATTTTGTAATACATGAATAAAACCTCAAGGTATGATTTTTTCACTAAAAAATGTACTATTCTTACATATTATTCTTACTCATTATCATACATTCTGTTTAAAAGCTTTTTATTGCAGTCAAATTCCTTCTTTGCTTTGAGGCAGGAAAAGAAACAAAAACAACACAAACGTAGTAAATTTAGATTTCCAGGTAACGTGCGCTTTTGTTTAAATCAAGCTGTTTCACAAGAGGCGCACTTTGTTTCACATTGATTTTATTTCGCCCTTTACAAGTGATACATTCGACCACAAATTATACCATATAATAAATTAATATAATATATATATTTGGTTTATACTAAAGTGCCCTTGCAGGAATCCTTATAGCAGTCGGGGTATGGAAATTTGTCAGGAATAATATTGGTTTCGGTTGTGAATTCAATCATGTTGCCATCTGATGCTGGAAAAGTCATCTACAAAAACAAATCACATATTAGAAAAAAATTTACAATTCTTGTTTTCACGATCGCTTACCTGAATAAAGAATGCTCGCCACCTTCCGAATAATGGGGTGTCGAACTCAGCTCGATATTTAAGATGGCCAATTGATGTTACGTTGCTATGATGCCAAATGTTCGGTTGCACGATAGGTTGAGCGCTTACATCGGTTGTATTGCCTCGTAGAAGTCGGAAATCGCGTCTACAATAAGAATGTGTAAGCGGTTAAATGTAAGACCTGCTGATATGCTACAAATACCGTTTTGATGAGATTGAGGTGACGGACCATGCCCGAATCAAAGTAGGAACGGTATCCAGTGTAACATCAATACCACCCCCAGTTGCAGTGTTGTAAAGTGTCCACGTTGCTTGAGGAAGTTTTTTACCCTACATGACAGACAATTTTGAAATATAGTATGGTGGGGTAAGATGGAGCATGTTTTTTCATTTCTTTTTCCTGTTCTTTTTAGTAGTAAACAACGAATATTTATTACAAAATTGTGTAACCGCATCATCGCGACTCTATAAGACGGTTGTTGATTGTTAAATCACGATCAGGAAATGTGGGATTTTGATGCTAACGGTATCCCACCTTTCCCCACTGTTATATACAGCTAGTATAGATAAACCCTATTTTTTCCTTATTTTTAAGTTCCTTTTAAAATAACCAGTGAAAAACTTACTTACTTTCATAACACTAACGTAGAAGGCCTTGATGTTAAACATAAGCTGGAGCTCGTGCCCGACACACGAATGCTCGGCGTTGGGAAGCATGTTAACGTACATTGGGCCCTTCATTGAGGTAAGGTAGTAGTGAGAGTCGTCGGGTAAAAAGAATTCGTCACCGCCTGTGCTGAACACCATCTTAGGCATTGTAAGTCGGTCGACATAGGCTGCAACACGCAAGGATTTATGATTGGTGATTGCCTATACATGTAGTAGGTTGGAGCAAAAACTGTTTTTCTCGAAGACACATATATACTTCTGCAATGGTACCGTCAAGCTTCAAATTCATATACCACTGTGCTAGAGGCAGGAGCACGAACCACTGTGTTAAACCTTATACTTACATAAAGGATCCACAATGGCGGCCAGTGCGGGCATGTTTGGATGGTCAAGATCTTTAGTAATATCCTCATCGTAATAATCCTTAAACGCGAAGCTCCAACCACCATATGCTCGGTAATGATGGTGCAAGTTCTGTGTTGTAACTAAATAACTTATATACACAAAACATATGATATATAGGGTTGGGGAAGATGGGACACCCTTTTATTCTATTTTCTTGTACCATTTGGTAGTAAACAAAAACATTCAAGGAATTATAAAACCGTACCCCCGATATTCAATTTAGAAGCTTCTTATAAATTGAATGTCACTAACAAAGCTGAGGTGTTATTAAACTCAAACACAAGGCACTTTTGATCACCTTAACCATGTTTAACTCGTCCATAACTATAGGTGTCATGCACTGCACACGTTTATCTACAGCAGCGGTCGTCCATGTGGTCCAGCCTCTCTGTAAAAATGTAACTTTTACCATTTAATTTTAGACGGTTGGGCTAAAATAACACATTTCCCTTTTTCTAGTCTCATTTGATAGTAAAGTAATAATATTTACAGAATCATAGAACTATATTTAGCCCAGCGACTCTAATAGATCGTTATTATTTGTTTGAAACACCATCAGGAAATATGGGATATTATGCGCTATCGGTATCCATCTTATCCCCCAGTACTGTATGGTCATTTTTATAGCAATCATTGTGAGAACTGGAAATTACCTTTGAAGCTCCACCAACGCACCATCTTTCGATTTGGTTTCCAACTGTCTTATTGATAAAGTCAGTTACAGCGTCCATGGCTTTTACTGAAGCTTTGGTCATGGGCATTCTTAACAACCATTCTGGCTGGTTCGGGTTTTCTAAGAAATGGCGCCAGGTGTATGCAATAATTGCGTCTTCGGTACGACGCTGTTTCTTCGGGTCGTGTTTGAACGTCATGTGCTCGTTCGGAATTTGTTTTAAGTCCACAACAATTCTGTTTGTGGGATATAGGTGTTTTAATATATATTTAGAAAAAAGGGTGAAGGTTTTGAAATATGGTTTTAAAGGCGTATAAGTAAATGTATATTTAATGTTTTTAGTTGGGCGTATGGAAATCGTATGGAATGTCGGCAAGAGCGAATATAAAAAATAACGTCAGTACAATGGCCGTAAACCGGCAACTAGGTAAAAATAGATGCCCGTTTTGTTAATAAAAAAAGCCTAAAAGAAAATAACAATTTTTCGAGTCAACTTACGATTTTGAGGATTCAGCCATCAGCCCAGTAAACATTACAAAGGTATCCGTGATTTCAGGAGGGCTATCTGGATTGTCATTACCACCGCCATCTATTAATAAGAACGCACTGTTGCTTAGAGCTGGGTCGAACTCATCAGGAACATGAACGATAACAAAATGCCACCATAGTGACCTGTCCGTGTCGTTTGCTGAAACAAGAATTATACTCCAGCTTTAATGCATGAATGAGTAAATAAATATAGCTTCAGATGAAGGCTTACGTGTCAGCCATTGCTGTGACGTCATGTTTATTAGATATGACGTATGGCCCGGCGATTTGTACGTCCAATCACGAAGTACGGTGTAGCTATAGTGACCATCGTCTTTCATGACGTAATCATCAAGGGGATTTCCCTGAATAGCAACCAAGCCGAACAGGCATAGTGCAAAGAAGAACTGGAAATGGATACTATGTGTTATGATAGGTATAAGTTAGTGGGCGTAGTATATCAATAGCGGATAGACTATGATACTAGGCATAGTGGATAAAGCACACCAAACTGGTCATTAATATGAAACAGACGAGGTGTGGAAACATAACATCCGTGTTATAAAGACCGGCTACACGAGGATAAAAAAGTTACATTTATATCATCTAACTCCTATATCTTCTAACACGTTTATATATTACATTATCTTATATTATCTAACGTTATAACTTTGATGGTATAGATTTTTTATATTTTTGCATAACTATATATATGCCTCGTAATTTTTACCCACCGCTTTATGTTCACGCTTGAGGACAGAAGGTTTAAAAAAGTGCAAATACAGTACAAGGCGATAAAAAACTAATTTCTCTTGGTAGTAAACAATTAACATTTACAAAATTATGTAACGGTATCATCAAGTCTCAAAAAGTGCGCCTAAAACACACGGTTAGGAAACGTGGTATATTCTGTGCTTACGATGTACAACTTATTACACTGCAGTATAATATAAATACAATTGTATAAAAACTCACCTCAGTTCGAAGCATTCTTGCAGTCTTGGTGAGCAACCAGTTGCAAGTGGGGGGTGGGGCGTGTTCTCACCGGATTGAAGGTCGACAAACAAACTTACTGCACGTGATGTGATAGCTCTGCAAACACTTCATAAATTTAACCGAATGATCAACGGGTACATGCAGTTGCAGATATATGTATCTGCCTCGTTAAACGATTTAAATAGAAAAAATACTTAATACAACACAACTTTCGAAAGTAAGCTTGGTTTCGAACTCGATTGAGTTCTTCTTTTTACGTTGGCGGTTTTATGAACGGAAGCCGGCCAAGCTAACACAAACCGGTGGGTAAAATAAGTAAACAAATTGCTAATGGGCAAAGGTTGGTGTTATGCAGCAAACAAACAATGATGTAGCAATATCTGATTGGATGTAATATATTGGAATTGGTGTGTACCTATGGGCTGTTACCTATGAGAATTATTAGCTCAGGAATTAAATAACTTTGCTGCTAAATTATCAGCTTTAAAAAATGCAAGGAATTGTTTTACCGGTAAGTTTTTTTTTTGATTTTGGATTGAAAAGTGGGTCAAAATATAAGGCATATCATTTTGAAAAAGCATTATAATATTTTGTTAAATGATAAGTGCATTATGCGTGTTATACCATAGTGCAAAAAATTGGAAGAAGTTTTACTATTATAGTAAGTAAATATTTGAAAATATTTACCCTTTTTTACAGATTCTTATTATTGTGACTTTTGTTGGTATATCTACTTCTACCCCGTTAGATGATTACGTACATCATGATGACGGTTACTTTAACGTCGAGATTGTCACCAACTGGACGCGAAAGGACGCGGCACATACGTCATACTTGCTCAACATGACGTCACAAAAATGGCTGACAGGTGATCGAAAAATCAACATTTTTTTAAGGCGAATAATTTTAAATACGAAAGTAGTGTGGGCTAAGATGGATACATCATAGAACACAATATTCTATATTTCCCAACCGTGTTTTAACATCTAACAACGCTATTTTACACTTGTAAGGATACGGTTATATATAATTCTATTGGTTCTATAAAAATAAACGCCTATAGCTGAAAACGCCTATAAAAAATCTTAATCAAAACATTATTAAATACCGTTTCGATTCCCACAGAAAAGAACGTGAGCAGATCAGTGTGGTGGCATTACCTTATAGTGAATATCCCACATTATTTTGACCCTGAGATGCATGGGAGTGGCTACATGAAGATTGTGGGAGGGAATAACAACAATCCGGATGCGGTGCCAGATGAAACGGATGACGATATCATGTTGTCTGGTATGATGGCCGAAAGAACTGGAAGGTAAGACGGTATAATTTATCTCGTTCCGCTAGCTTAAAAAATCATTTGACAAGTTCAATCTTTACAGCGTTACAGCTATACTCAAGCAAGTACCGAACCAGTACATCGTATTTGCATCTGATCCAAAACAAGCTAAGCGAGATGAAGATGCTATTATAGCTTTCACATGGCGACATTTCATTGACGACCCGAGCCAGCCTGAATGGTTGTTACGTTTACCGATGACCAAGGCAGCAGTGAAGGCAATGGATGCCATAAATGCTTTTGTGCTCGACGTAGCAAAGAGGCCTGTGGATAAGTTTTGTGTAGGAGGCGAATCAAAGGTTAGATGTATGAAAATATATAGTGATGAATTATAATATAGTATAGAGGTGTATATTTTAAATTAACACTTTTTCCAAAACTTTTTATACACTTATTTTTCCTTGCGTGGCGGTGCGAACAATAAGCTATATAACACAACCGTAGTATTGCATTCGCCTAATCGCCTATATTGGATATATTGGATATAGTTTAATAAAACATGAGGGTGGTGCCCTAATTAATGTGTGTAATAACATTTTGGTATTTTTCGCTGCATTTATACAAATTAAACCCGATTTGATTGGCAGAGAGGATGGACAACTTGGACAACAGCAGCGGTTGATTATAAGCGCGTGAAATGCATTACACCAATCGTTATGGATGAACTTAACCTTGTCAAGGTGGATGATTGGATAGATTTTATAAACTATATTTTAAGTATTTGTTTAGTATACTTACGACTGTCTTTTCGGATTCTAGCAATTGGTTTCGAAATCGTAACGAACAGTAGGCAAGACAACGGCAATTGCTTTAACTCTTGCTCTAACCCAGTGATTACTAATGGGTTATTTACAATGTCAGCCATATATAAAGTAGGGTGGGGGAAGATGGGGCACCTCTGGCACATAAGACTCAAATACCCTGATGGTGTTTTAAATAATTAACAGCAGTCTATGGGAGTCGTGAGGATACGGTTTTATAACTCTTTGCATTTTCTTTGTTTACTACTAAATGGGAAAAGCAAATGGGCTAAAAGGTGTCCCATCTCCCCCCATCCTACTATATATACAAAAAATCAATCACTTACAAAGTTACCTACATGGTAACTCGTAAGCTGCCACGAGGTGTATGAAACACAACATCCGTTGTATAACGACTGTCGTTTTTAGCCACGCGAGGATAAAGGAAAGTACATTTATTCATTTATCGAATGCATGCAGAATCTGCACCATCATTATCGGGCTTACGGAGGTTGGACTTTCGAATTCAACGATTATTACGAAGAATTCGTCACAAGGGACTTAGATAATCCGAACACACAATTAATGGCGGATATTGTGGATCCTCTATGTGAGTTAATTGTGTATTAATTGCTGTGTGTTAAAATTGTACACATGGGCGTCGTGTGCGTCATGGGCGTCGGCTAAGGGACCATGACCCTCTATATAGATCAGAGGGTTTCGTGTTCGAGGTTGAACAAAAATTTCAATATTTAAACACCGACTTACCTCTCCATATTTGAAGTACAAATTCCATAGCATCCTAACTAAACTGGTCAATGTAACAATATTCACAGCTTACAAAGATCGGCTTACGATGCCGAAACTGATCATCAGCACCGGTAGCGACGAGTTCTTTTTACCCGATGATTCTTATTACTATCTCGACCAGTTAACTGGACCAACGTATCTATCCATGCTTCCTAACACTGATCATTCGTGCGACGGTAAAGAAGTCGATATCTTGCATAACGTTGAAAGTTTCTACGTTAGCAGTATGAAGGTAATTCATTTTTCGTGATATAACGAGATCTGTATTATGATCCACAATTCTACATTGAACGAATAAACATAACTTGTTATATAATCCTTGCTTGGTGAGGCAGCGACAGTCGTTATACCACGGATGTTCTGTTTAACACACATTGTGCCCACCCACAACTTTGCAAGACTAATTCTAAATTAACCGTTTCTTGCACTATATTAGTGTATGGTGCTTAGTCGTGCCGAAATCAGATCAAAATGTGCTGCTGGAAGGAAAGAAGGCGCACCATCAGCCAACGCGAAGTAATAATTACAAATGTGAAACACGCAAGAAAAATAGAAAATCAATACTCTTTAAAGGGAGTTACGTCAAATTAATTTAACCTAAAACGATAATTGTTATTCTGTAGAACGTTTGGCACGATCAAAGGTATTATAAATTAAGACGTTGTGCACGACATGCGTGTTAAATATAGTATACATATATATTTTTTATCACAGGGCTACCCATTACCTCAAGTAACTTGGAAGTTAACCAGCAATAGCACATACGGTTCCATACAAGTTACTTCGCCAACCAAACCAAGTCTTGTCAGAGCTTTCTACGCTGTAACAGAGTCATCTACGAGGTAAATTGCTTTATTCATGGCTGACCACGTGTAAGTGTCTGGCAATAAAAGCAGCATTGAGCTCTGAACCCGGTACCTTTAGGTTGCGACGCGACGAGCGTTCCAACTGTAGTAACTGCGACTAATGGAAAACATGTGTTTACTTTACGCTAGGAGAGATTTCCGGCGCTACAAACTCAACGAAACAGATCCAATGTCAGGTCCAGTGCTTCAGAAGATATTGTGGGTATTCGATGGTGTTACGAAACATAGCGACACAGAGTTCAGTGCTGCTTACTCTGCTCCAGCTAAAGGGTGGCTGGCGTTTTTCATTGAGGTTTGATGTGTGAACGGCAACTGTAAGACCGATTATTCAAATGAATTAAAAGTAGCGTCGTAGTTAAAACCTTTAAAGGTGACTATTTAAAGAAAGGTGCTACGACGCGCTTAGGCCCGGGCTTGGCCAGCACGGGACCTGGTATTTAAGCTAGACGTGTTTGGGCATTACTTCAGTAAAGTAACACAAGAGTAATAAAAATAATATAATCGATCGAACTTTTGTTTTCAGTAAGGCATAGTGTACTTAAACCGTTTTTGTTTTTAGATGAGTTACGCGGTTCCCGGTGGTTCAGTGATGGTGGTAACAACTGAAACTAACATGGTTCCTCATAACTTACCTTTTCCTGATTGCTCTGGGGAAGACTGCATGGGAACGTTGGTGTGATTGTTACCGGTTACTGCATATAGTAAATGAAACTAACAGAAGTAATACGAATGCAAAATAAAACATCACAGTGTCTGTAAAGTAGTACTATATAATAAGTCTGAGAAATATTTAAAATGCACTCTATGACATTCGTTACAGCAGTGTTCTATTTCGCACGCTTTTCTCGCCTACACGGCTGACAATTTAGTCAAGTTTCTCACCAAGGACACACGACTAAATGTGTGTCAGCATTAAACTTGGAATCCGGTATTCCTTCCCCACGATGCCTATAATAAAACTACTGAACCAAAATAGGATTCAAAACTTACCCTGTCCAATTTAATCCTGCGTTTGTGGGGTGTCCATATATATATCGTCGACGTGTTCGATTATTCACAGTGCGCGTTTATTTCGTCAATGGGTGATGCACGTTAACAATAAGCAATTTCTATTGCACTAAACACTTAGTACATGTGAGTAAACGACGTATAAAACTACGCTCGTGTACGTGGTGAAAAATGCAAGGGGGTTTCAATCGAGACCAAAAACATGGCGAAAATCGAAGGGAAATGGTTTTAACCATCTGCGTTTGCTTTTCAATTGTACTATATCTTTAGCGCTACAGTGTGAAAATCACTTGAAAATTTAAATTTTATGTTTAGGAGTTGGTTAAAAAGACGCTGCATCATTTTGGATGCTGATTGAATTATTAGAATTAAGTTGGAAATCTTAAGCTGCTGAGTGTTAAATATGGTTATGATGTCATTGTTGAAGACGTCACTGATACGATGATGACGTATAAGATCAGATGCAAATGTTAGGCTCAGGTAAATCATTCAAGGAGAGAAGTTGAGTTGCTGGTGTCAATCATTTGGATGACGTGATGATGACGTCATTCGTAATCACAAAGACGGATGACGTAACGAGTGGGTGATGTTAAGATTGCACAAGGGGCGTTACGTCACTCTGACGTCACGAATAAAGTAGATCACAGGACACACAACCATGTTGTAAGATTGCACACACGGGTAGAAGTGACGTAACATTCGACTGCTGAATGTTGCGACAAAAAAGCACCGAAACTTAATCGTTGAATTGACGAGATATTACGTCATGAATATGACGTAGTAGGCGGGATTCTACGTCAATTACATGACGTGAGAGACGAGATTCTACGTAACGTATATGACGTCACACACGGGATTCTACGTCACGATTCGAAACGACGTAGAACGCGCGACTTTCGCTCCCGAGTTTCTTGTTTCCACTTGTCGACTCCGCGTGTCATAAGTGCCCTCTTGTGAGAGCGCATCTTAGGTGACGAGGAGTGAAACTTCGTGAAGAGATCTTGAAATCTAGGTTGGAATTATAAGTCCTAATGATAAATTGCTTGGTTTATATTATATTGTAGACATTGCACTTTGGAAACTGTTTGAAAAAAAAACTAAGTATAATAGGCCATTTAAAAAAAACATACAGTAGATTGGGGTAAAATGGGTTTTCAATCTCTTTTCTGGACTTGCTCTATGAAACATAACACCTGTGTTATAAAGACTGTAATTGCCCTGCCACATGAGGATAAATAAGTTATATTCATTCATTTCCAATTAAACACAACTCTCTATCTCACCTGTTTTCTGGGAACACACGACACAGCACACCTTCTAATAGAACGTAACAGAACCTCGTGTTGAGCTCTTGGTGTTGGAGAAGTTCAAACAGTCGAGCCATACCTCGTCTACTTGTCTCGTTACCGACGAGCGGCCGTACTTCGTCTAAAAACGAAAATATATAAAATAATGAATCGTAAAGTTTATCAAAACAGTTATTTATCTGTGCTGTATGTAGAAGTCCGTATTTTTGCCATTTTTGTGTTGATAAAATAAGTATGTGAGATTGAAGCAAGATGGAAACTGGTAAAGCATTAGCACCTAATATAGCATTTAAACAATTACCAACGCTATTTAAGCGCCGTGGGGATAATTATGTACACATTCTTTAGTTGTGTATAAAAATCTAAAATTAATAAATAAAAGTAGGAAATTCTTACCTGGTATCACGCCGTGAAGTTTGGTCTTTGTGAGAACACGAGTTCTCATGACCGTGATGTCATCACGAACTGGTGTGACATCAGCAAGTATTCCACCTGGCCAAAACGAGTCTTGGAAAGTCCGAATGTACTCGCTCACCTGGGTGAAAAGTTAAATTTTAACAAAATGTCAGTAACATGCAGTTTAATATGGTTATAATTAATTCCTAGTGGTTAGAGAGCTTGTTTTCAGACTAGAGGTTGGATGTTTGAGGCTCAATGCTGCCTTTGTGGGGATATATTTCCTTGGAGAATGCACTAAAATGTATTTTATCTAACCCAAAGGTTGTTTTACTGAAACGTGTTTTCGGCGACAACACTTTTGTTGCTATTTTCCCCTTCATTTTATGTAATTTCCAGTCTTTTTTTACATAGAATTTTAGATAATTGTACCTAATGTTTTTCCAAATATCAAACCTGCTGAGCTGAAACTGCATTATCCACGTAATCCACGATTTTTCTGTTCATTCGATCCCCGAAGACAGTAGTTATGACTTGTTGTAATGCAGCAACCATCTGTCGACGTAACCACTGGTTTCTTTGCTTCAAGTCAAATACTTCATCCATAAGGAGAAGTAGGATTCGCAGCGGGATGTTGTTTTCGATCTATGGGTTGAGGGTTGTTATAGGAGTTTAAACAGGAAATATATAGATTAAATAAAAAGTTTTGGTGATTTTTTATGTGATTATTGCTTTGGCCCACAAAGGTAGTAAGACCTAATGTGTATGAAAAAAAAAACATTTCGAGCAAAATTACAAACATGTAAAAAAATTAAACAAATTTCGACCAGAATTACAAAACATACCATTTAAAAAAAATTAAAAATTTTAACCAAAATTACGTTATATTCGATGTGGTTTTCCTCATTGCTAAGTTTCCTCTCTGATCCAGGAAGTTTATCGGAAAACTTCTGAATTCCTCCGGACACTTTATCGGATGCTCTTTGTATTCCACCGATAAGGTTATCCGGAGCTTGGCTCATGAAGTTGGCGACGCTCTGCGCTGATTCTCGCATCATGGAGTCCATCTGAAAGAGAAGGATCAGTGATGAAAAAAGATTCGTATCAAAAACAAATCTTTAATTTTTTTAAAAATTTGTTTAAAAAAATTTGATATGAAATTTTCGCATTTAAATATTGCAGAATACAATGCAAGAACTTAAAATGGTTACAAATTTTATTTAAATATTATAATTAGAAATTAATAGTAAATAAATAACTCACTCAATATTATATAGTCCCATTCAAAAGAAATAGTAGAAAAAAGATTTTAATACCAAACACTTTTTTTTAGTTTACTAAAAATACAAATTTTTCTACGTCTAAAAACAAAAAAAATGTTTTTAAAAATATTTTAACAGTTAACTGCCATTTAATCTCTATCTTTCAACATAAAACTGTCCCTACTTTGCTCGCAAAAGTTCTTGGATTTTTCTGATAAGCCTTTGCGTCCAGGAAGGTATGTAAACATTCCATGGCTTTCCCACAATGTTCAAGTGATAGAACAGAACTGAGGTATTGGTTCAACTCTGTTCTCCTCCTCTCTAAGAAGTCCTCCTTTAGATCTTTGAAGAAAGTCCTCCCAGGGAAGCGGATGGTGCTCAAGTTGCTTCCCTGCGTTGTTAAGAGGAGATGAATAGTTATTTTTCATTTTTTTTAAACAAATTTTACAAAAAGGACAAAAAATTGGAACCATAGACCACACAGAAGTTTTAAAAACTTTCACAAATTAAAAATATATAAAAACATTTTTAGTTTGTTTTGTGAAAAGAACCAGAGAATCCAATTAGGTTGTAACCAACCAAAAAAAAGAATAAACAAAGTTTTGAAACCAAGTGCCTGAAAACTTTTGTAAATTAACAATATACCTTCAAAGAAAATCAAAACATGTGTACAATACAAGTTTAATTTTGCGAAGCTAAAAACAGATTCAGAAAATCCAATTATGTTGTGACCCACCAAAACAAAAAATACCACTGGCCTACACTACACTTGACTTACATTTTCCTTCAGACTTAAATGAAGGTCATAAAACTCTCGGTATCTGCGGAAAGTATCCCATGATTCCTGCCTACCATTACCCCAGTGACGAGTTACTGTGACAGCGAACATGGCGTATGTTTTCCCATGCTCCTTACATATGCCTGGGGAAGCAGAATCAATTATACTGAAGCAGTTACTTTATATTGAGCAAGAAACAGATGGGGAAGCAGAATTAGGTTATGGTGGAGCAGTTACTTTATAATGTGATAATGAAAGGCAAAGACAGATTTTGGAATTAGGAGATATGGAAATGATAGCTTGGCTTATTTTACATTACATGCATTGAAATTTGAATTTTGAGTATAATGAATAATTTTAATATTTCGAAAAGTTAAATACATATAATCGGTTAGTTAAGATGGTCTATGTATTGATTCTCTTTCTGTACCATTTGGTTGTTAACAAAAACTTTTGTTAAATTTAAATTGAGATTGGGAAATGTCATTGTTATATTTGGTTACCTGTTTGTGTTATAACAGCAGTTAGTTTGTTGACTTCTTCATTTTCCGATGTTGATATATCATCAAGTGACTGAAATATAAGATATGTCATATAAAAAAATACTTTTTATAGAGAGTGACAGCTTTCTATTAGAAATCAATGCTGTATTCAAACTAAATTTTCTGATACCCATTTGTATAACACTAAGTGACTTATCAATTTTTTAAATCAAAAAAATCTGGTCTGAAAAAAAAAAACATTTGCCATCCCCGGCCCAAATACTTATGCCATTTTTGACCCCATTAACAAACACAGAGATTAAACAAAAAGTTGAACCTACCGAACCCACAGAACCATTGGTGTCATTTGATGTTAGACTTGTTTCACGCAGCAGATCAAGTTCAGCAAGCAACCTCATGTAATAAGGACTTGCTTTGAATGCTGGAAAGAAAGATTCACTTTTCTGCATGATGCCAAACACCTAGGAAAAGAAATTTCAACTTTCCTACTTTATTTAAGAAAAAACACCATTGTAGTAGCATTTAATCACTGTGTATGGGTAAACACAGCTTGGTAGTGGACCTAACATTTCAGCCAAAGTTGATCTATTGCCCAATTTAAACATTACAAGTTGTTTTTTAGGATCTTCAGAATGCTATTAACTAGATAATACTGGGTTTTGAAGCTCAATACTTCCACCATTGTAAGTATGTGTGTTCTCCGACAAGACTAATTGTTCAACAACCACACAAAAATACAAAAACAACTGCACACAAAGTTACATATAGCGCTTAAAACATATTTCAACAAATAAACAATTGTTACAACACCTTTTGTTGAATATCATCAAACACATAAGGCGATGGCTCCCCAGAGTCAAGCTTCTTCTTCAAGGCTCTATCTGTTGTTTGATCCAGTGGCACCCGTGGTTCTGCCTGCAATATAAATATATACCCCATTAATCTGGTATTATAATAAAATTAGTAACTTACCAGCCTTCTGTTGTTGTTTTACATTAATCTGCTGAAAGAACAATAACAATAGCAACACAAACTGTTATCAGAAATTGTATGAATAAACTGTTCCAAATTTTTTATGGAAAAAGTTAAACTTTTTAATCATTACATATAACTAAAATAAAAGGTGAAATATATTACATGTTTGCTGAGGTATTGGTCATATATGTTGTGTCCTATGGCACGAAGCATCTCCATGTCAGGTGTTCGTTGTATGGCACCTGTGAATCAATAAAACCACGATGAAAATTTATATAGAATGGGATAGGCTAATGAATGAATTACTGCATTGTGTAAAATGTATAAAACAGAATGGGACAGAAGAATGAATGAATAAATCCAACATGCTGAATTAATAAACAAGAATGGGACATTCTTTATCAAATGTTCTAAGTTAGGGCTGTGGATTTTCCCTATTTTTGTTTAACCGTTAACCGGTTAACCGGTTAACCGATACAAGTGTAATCCTAATAAAAGCGTCTTGTTTATCGCTTTTCTTTCGCGAATTTAAAGGCAACTTTACGACGAACGTATGGACTATGCTTGCAATACACGGGCAAACGTTCTTAACGTTAAAGTAATGCTTTCTTATTCATATTCAAACCTGTTTTAAAACACCTGCCGTCTAAATAATCAACGTGTGAATTGCAATTATGACGCAGTTATTAACGTGTGAATTGCTATTATGTCGTAATCAATTGCCAGGTCAAACAATCGCTATTATGATGCATGAATCCACGTGTGAATGCCTGCTTTTTCGTAATAAACACGCTGCTTGGCTGAGGACAACATTTAAGTTGTGTATTACACCAATATAATGTTGCAAAACTAGTTAGCCTGCGGTATTAACAATCAAGATTGATGGCGTAATCGCCGTTGTAGGGCACGATCAAAGCAACAGCGTCCCTGCGCACTTTGTCTTATTGCAAAACAACAATCAACGAACACGAACACGTGCCTTTCATGTAAATAAGACAGATATTGATATACGTTTATGCCCTATGACGTCATAGTTCGGTTAACGACTTGAACTTTTCGTTAGCGGTTAACCGAATAGGTTCGGTTAACCGGTTAACCGTTAACTTTTCCACAGCCCTATCCTAAGTACATGATTAGTATCAGGGAAATTAATGAATGAATGGGACCTATATGAGTTGACCCACTGCCCTGACATCTTGGGTGCTACAACCCATTAGTGACCACCGGGTTGGAGCTATGTTTACTAAGAGTCTTGCCTAAAGAGGCATACACCTAACAGTATTAGTATCGAGCATTAAATCCAGTATCTTCAGATACAATGCAAGCGCCTAAAACCTGGGCCAGGTGTGTAGTATGCATATTTATTTTACTGTACGTATTTCATCTGGTGACAGACAAAACGTCGAAAATACACTACGTTTTTCATACCAGATAAGCCTTTGAAAGACTATTTACATTAGCAGAAGTAACAGAGTGTAATTGGTTGTTCTAACCTTGTAGTTGTTGCAGCTTCACTTCATTAAGTTGTTGTTCAGCAGACGCACGATATCCATCCACCGTTAACCAGAAGAACAGATATGCTTGCCCATTCACTGACTGCATGTATTCTGTGTGAATAAATAATCTTAAATTAATGTTATGGTCTTATTTGCATATTATTATATTTGGCTGCAGAAGAGACTTTAAATTGATTTTTTAGGAATTTTGGGTCTAAATTAAAATTTTCTGGGTTATTAAAATGTATATATTTTTGCAGTAATAGCAGAAAAAATAAAAAAGGTAAAAATTATAAACATACTTTCAGTCTATCAAATGTCACAAAGCAAAACCTTAAATGTCAATCTGTTTAGGGAGTTACACAGGTTTTTGATTAAACAGCTAAATGTATTTTTGTAGATAGATTACCAACACTACAAAACATACTCACCAATAAAAATTTGTAGAGCGATGTTGTTCCTCAATATCACACTCAATGGAAGATTGTATAGTTTGCTCTTCTCAGTTTGGTAACCTTCCAAATCCTAAGGAGAAAATAACAATTAAGGAACTAAATTAACGAAATAAAATAATACCTGAGTGGTAATTTAGTTATTGAAAACAAGTAGCATCGTTATTATCAATTTATTTGCAAAAAGTCACCTAAGAAGACTAGCAAAGCCAGGCCTACAGTCTAGTACCTTCTGCTCTTGAACTATTTTACCACTAAAATAACCACAACGTCATATGATGATTTTGCAAAAATGTGTTAAAACCAGACATATAATAACATTGTATATTACATGCATTCTCACATAAACAGAATTTGCATAATCCCTTATGAATCATGCTTGCATTACACTACATTATGAACTGATTCACGTTAAAGTAGTTAAGACTGTGGGTAAATATAGAATGCATGTAACTGGTGATACACAAATGTATGTAAGATGAATAATATACCCTAGTTTGCTAGCCATATCCTATATATAAACCAAACTTTAAGAAACTGTTCACAAAAAGATATTCTACTATTTGGACTAATTATTGCAAATGTTAACAGTACATTTACGGATATGTATCATAAAAGCAGTGTTGTGGACCTGTGGTATACCTACTGTTGTTGTGTATTTTAAAGCATTAAAAATTGATATTCGTGCATAAAATTAAAATTGATAGAAATATAATTTACTTACATATTGATGCATATATATATTTTGCCTAAATACCCGACCTTAAAATATTTACAATGTCTGGTAGCAATAACAACAGAATGTCTATAAAATTACACTATCTTACTCACAAGTTCTATATTATCAGTGTAAACGTTGCCGTCATGTTTCTTCCTTATCTGACGCTCGCATAGATTTTTCACATACCTCATGCTACCGAGCTGTTGTTTAATGGCGGGGTCTGTAATATAAGGTAGTGACAAAGATAGTGCCGTATCACTATATGGTACATGTGAAATATTGGTAAAATAACTGTTTATTACTTTAATTGCATAAACTCCAGCAATAGGACAACCAGCTTTTATATGCTACAAGCCTACAATCTCCTATGAACATAGATTAGAACATAAACACATTGTAAAGTAATATATATATATATATACTGCATCAGTAGAATATCTAAACTTCCAATGCCTAAGACTTTTATAGGCTACAATCTAGGCTCTTACAGTTAGATTAGAACAGTTGTAAACACATTGTACAGTCATATGTATAGTATTAGCCTATTACACAGCTAGAACTAAGCATACCTAAGACCATATGTTGTTGTTTTAGTTATCTATAATTTG
Source organism: Ciona robusta (assembly GCF_009617815.1). NCBI lineage: Eukaryota > Metazoa > Chordata > Ascidiacea > Phlebobranchia > Cionidae > Ciona > Ciona robusta. The sequence goes on from NC_143237.1 coordinate 8,770,137, forward strand.
ACCCACACACAATAGTTGACTTACCGTCTCCGACCGTGTCCTTGGCTCGCAGTCGAGCGATTTCTTCGTCACATTTCTCACGTATCGAGTGTAATTCACCGATCTCGGAGCTGTGTCGTAAAACGTTAAGAAACCACTCACTTGTAATGCAATTGTCGCTTATCTAAGACAAATAATATGGGTTTAAAAAATAGATTCTCAAACAGTATTCTATGAACTTCATAAAGGTTCAAGTGTGTCGTAAAAATTAAGTTTCTTAGTTTATTATTAACTGTTGGATTAGTTGCCAACTCTGGTATGAATCCACACTGCAAGTTTACCTATATAGAATATTTCTATTCTATTCTGTATGGGTGAGGTCCATGAGGACCTGGGATTTAGGCCAGACTTGGCACATTAGCCCTATATAGAATATAACTAAATACCTAATAAAATAAAATAGTTTTAGCAAGTGTTGTGTATTATGTGGAGGCCACAAAGATATTTAGATGGTCTAATGTGGCATGACCTTAAAATGATTAAGAAATGTTATAGGACAACTTCCATAAAATTTATTTTAAATATTGGTTGAATTATTCTATTTTGCATCAGTCTAATATTTGGCCTACTGTGTAATTTGAAATAAATACACACTGTTTTAACAAATTAAAATAGACTTTTATCAAGAAATCCTGGAAAAATTAACAAACTTTAACCATATCCAGGATAAATACTGGTGCCCTTTCATACGGTGTATGGAAAATTTTCAACCAGTTTATTCTAGACATAAAATGCAATGAATTGTTTGCATGTACTTGCTATTGAACAGTACATGGCGGCAGCTACAGAGTGGTACAAAGCAATTAAATGGCACTTACCAGCCAATTGACGTACTGATTGAGGTAGTCTGGATCACTGTACAGTTTAAACATTGGAAGAAATACTCCATGTACTAAAAGCTCCTGCAGGGAATAGTGGAATATTTAGGTAAAAAAAAATTAAATAATAATTTTAATTTTTTTAATATATACCATAGCATTAAAATTAATGAAAGATCAATTTATTTTACAGAAAAGAACAAGGAAAACTAACACTGATAACACTTAGGTTAATTATATAGCCTAATTTTTAATTATATTTTAATATCTTTTGTAATTTAAATAGTACCCATACTGTTAAAAAATCATGTGAAAAACTCTTATATGATATGAACGTACCCTCATCATGTATTTGAGCGGTCGACAATGAAATTCATCGACGGGAAGCAAGAGATATAATAAGACTTCACTCACATCCTGTGTTGAAAATGGTGGTTATGCATGTGGTAAAAAAAAATCAGAAATCAGATGATTTTTTTTGAAAAGTATAGGCATATATTAAAGGAAAAAATTGTAAAATGTAACCCCATATATATTACTATACACATTTTTATGAATGTAATGCAAAAATTTAACGGAGAATGATTGCATTTATAATCCTAGTAAAAACAATATATTCGCTGTTCGTCGCTTATCCAACACAAAAGTAGGGGAAACAGAAAAGATTTAACAGTTTAAACTAAAATCAATGTGTTGTATACCAAGTACCATCAAACTATGTACAATTTTTTAAACAGTACATAAATCTTATTTTTTTATATCCAAACTCTATTAGGGTGAAGTTTGCACAGTGGCAGAACATGGTCATATGATTTAATGCCAGGATTGGCCCATTACCCCAATGTAACACCCGTACTAAACGTGCTTACTTGTAAATATTCACTTTGTTTTTTGACACCAAAAGACACTAATTCTCGACAAGTTTTGGAAAATTTGATTTCGAAATCGAAAAAGCAATCCAGAATCGTTTCCACTGCCTGTATAGGAATGTACATGTTTGAAAAAATATCTTTAGCAAGTTTTAAAATAGGTAGGAGCGTCATTTTTAATACACTATCCTAACTATACAACTATTTTTGCCAAACATTGAATGCAAAAAAAAAAAGATATAAAGAAAGATTTTAGCAGAAATAATGTTTTATAGTTTTATAGAAAAACAATTTTAAAAATGTCCGCGTGCTGATTTACAAACAACAAGTAAAACAGACATTGTTAATTTGTTAAACAGAGAGAGCATGAAAATTGTTTAAAGCGTATATAGATGTTTCTTACTTTGTCTGATCCATTGTCTGACCCATCAGATTTATTGTTATTGTTTGTTTGTGATGCTGATAAACTTTCGACAGAATCTGTAGACTGCTGGCTTGTCTGTAAAGGTGAAAATCATTAAAACTAACTTCCACCTTGAAATCTGTTGTAGCATAACATAAGAATTTCTGATCAGGTAAACTGTAATGTTAAACTAAACTCTTATTAAGATTTATAGCCAAACAAGAGGAACAATAATGGCAAAGGGAGTCATAAGTGTCTTTTCTAATTTATATTTGAGAATTAGCAAGCATTTTCTACTTATGTTAACTTAAATTTTACATGTAGTAACTTTAATTTACAGACAGATAAAGAGTACCAATTTACAAGTGATATGACAATATCTGCATAACTATTGAGGTATGGTATAATAAATAGACCATATCTTTGACATTTATAGTTTTTTTATAAGCACAAAATAAAACACATTGATAACCTAAAGAGATTACATTTTCAATTTAAAAAAAGAAAAGGTATTATTTTAATTCTGATTATCAACATTTTAGTTGTAACAGAGTATAAACAAAAGCAACATAACATATAGCCATGCAATGTAATAAAGGTGAAACAGTCATCTGTTACAACCTGCCAACATGAGGTGCTTTGACAAGCATATGTCAATATGGTTGCACTTTATTGAATATGAGTAACTAAGCAAGGCATTGTAATGGCATATGTTACAATGCCAATCAAATTTACGGCTCTCTTGATAACAAAGGCTTGGGTGTAGATTACAGGCGAACATTATTGAAACGATCTACATACGGCACTCTATGTGTTGATTTGTTGGGGGATGGAGACATCAAAATAAATGTGGCATGACTAGTAGCCATAAGTCATATTTAGTGATTATTGTTTATAGTTTGCTATTAATACACAAGGAGTTTCCTTTTAATATTATCCAAAATCTTTTTTATCAAAAATAATTTAATATCAGCAATACAGATATTAAAAACCTTAGCTGTCTAATAATGAAAAACGCCAATAAATCATATTACTTCCGCACTTTATGATATCAAACTGAATAAACTAATACATGCTGCAATTTTCCCCAGAAAATAAACACAAAACGTCTGCGCGGGAAAAGTATAGATGGAAGCTAGCAGAATTTTAGCTTTGTTTCAGCTTAATTTCATTCAATTCAGCGTAAGCGTCAGATTTATTGAGCAGACTGAGCGCTGACGTGAAATAAAATTGTACACTTAATGAACTGGTTAAGTCTTATTGATTAACTTGGGCCTTGCTAAGGCATGCAAGCGGAGATAAAGAAGAAACAGAAAAATACAGTTTAACGGTTCATCTGGTGTGAAAAACATAGTGTATTTTAGACGTTTCATCTGCCATCCAACAAGAGAATGGAAGACCAAACATTTAAAATACACGTTTTCATACCCCATAATCCATTGAAAGATAATTTACATTGATTCTGCCTGGTAGCAGAAGAAACAAAAATATACAGTTTCACCTGCATTGCATCTACCCTTTGTTTCCATGACAACATGTCCTCCTAATGTAACCGGATAATGTTGGAACGAAAATATCATTGAAGGTGAAAATTTTCCAGTAACAACACACAAAAAGTGGTGCAGATTAAATGATATATGTATAATATAGCCTAAACTTCGGAATTTTGCGGCTATTTTAGTTTTTTTTTGTTAGTTTTGGTATTTTTATTACTATATACTTTGCCCACTGTTACCAAACAGTAACAGTAAACACAAGAAATTATTTATATATGTATATAGTAATATAAAACAAGTCAACAATTAAGTAAATAAGAGACATTAGTGACAATACTCACACTTCCCCTATTAACCCATTCAAGTTAAATCAACAAATACATTATTTTATCGCATCAGATTGGAACTGGATAAACAAAAAGGGAAGAATATGAAGTGTGTGGCCTTGCAAATATAATTAAACTGATCAACGTTACTGACATGTGAAATAAATGCATCTGACGTTTAATGACACTCTAAAATTGTATTGATCCATAGACTACTGCCTTATGGATATAACAATAGGCTGGAGTTTAGGTTAGCACAGACGCACTGATATAAATGTACTGTACATGGGTCTACTATTTGATTCCACTCTTAGTATTGATTTTACCTGAAATGAATCAGTTATTACTCTGTTCAAACCAGTATTGAGTGGTTTAAAGCAGTTTTAAGCTGTGTTGCAACTGGGAATTGAGTCGGAATGTAAACTGACCTGGGATTCTTGAATTTCAACTTGAGCTTTGCGGAAGCATTTAACATGGGAAGCAAAGTCTTCAACCAAGTTCTTGGTTAAGTAAGGTTGCCAGTCTATGCTGCTGAACCTATGTGTTGAACAATGTGGTAAAACCATGGCCATAATATGTTAATTGTGATTGTAAAATTCAAAATGTTCGCAAAATAAGGAAAATTAAAAAAAAAATCAAATTAATAATTTTTTACCAATCTTTCATTAGTATCTTACTATGATATTACATTCCTTTTTATAAACAGATACACTTACTGGCACATTTTAACAAAAAACTTAAATTGTGAAAAAGGATACAAGAAATAGCTGTACCTGGATGAAAGAGCTCTGATGACATCATGAAGAGTAACGAGGAAACTGTGGAGGAACTCGGGATCATCGGATAATCCGTTGTACCAATACTTGATGTAGTCACGGAGTAAATAGTCGAGGCACTGCGGAGGGTGGAGTTAAATATGTTATTTTAATATAGGGATGTGGCTTAGTGGTTAGATGCTTGCATTGTAGGGGAAACTGGGTTTGACGCTATGCAGTACTGTCAGATGTGGATGTTATGTATTCTTGTACAAAACATATACTGGCATTACTACTGAAAAAACATTAAAAAACAACCATAAACAATCTATAAGGCTATAATACTAAGTCACACAAGCAGCAATGAGGTGTATGATATAAGACACCCTTGTTATAATGACTGACGTCGCTCTGCCACTAATGAGTTGTCCAATTTGTTAGTCAGTCATATAGAAAAATACGATCATCAACATTCTACGACCTACTATAAGTCACACACATGGTAACTCGTAAGCGAGCCGCGGTAACTATAAGAATAACAGAACTTTGTTATAATACTGTGCTTGCTCCGTCGTGTGAGCGTAAATAAGTGTCATTCATTTACTTTATAATACAAAGCATTTATTTGTGTTGAAGGTTGGACAATAACTGCTGCACTTATGCTGTTTGCGTGGTTTAATAGAAAGAATACCTAGATCAATTTTAAAAATGATATAGGTACAGAAATCAGTCTAAAAATTGGTCAAACAAATAAATATTTTTGATCAATTTCTCCGAAATTATTTATGACAGGGCAGTAGGGTACAATATAAATTATTAAACATAATTAATATATTTTTTAAAAAGACCATTAAAAACGAATTAAATTTGATCTTACCTCATGTAATCTCTCATCAATGCTGCTTGATGATGTTAAACGACGATCTATATTGAAATCCCGTTTTGAGTAGTCTGTTTCCAACACCTGGTAAGGGTATGGGCTTTTCATTAAGTGCAACTGATCAAAGTAGAATATAATGCATTCAATAGTATGATAAACCTGTGTTTTAATGTGTAATATAGTATCGGCTACCATTTGTATACAATACTATCTTATTGGCCATTGCATTGAACTTTTTATAAATTAAATGCTTAAACTTTTTTTAAAAGGCACAGTATATATATTACGCCAGGACCATTCCAAAAAAATATTTCTGTTTTATAAAATTAACTTACGCTGGTATACAATGCCTTTCTATATGACCATGTAAGTCTGCCCTTTAATAATCATTTCCTACATATGTATTTATGCACAAACCTTTGGAATGCCTTGAGATAAAGATAAAGCTTCTGGTGTTCTTGCAAACGCAAAAGCTTTGACACTTTGTTTCACATTTCCTTGGCTGTGGTCGTAAAGAATTGCTACAACTCTGTTAAGTATATATTGTGGTTAATGTTTGTTTAATATTGTGGCTAGTAAGATATACAATATATTTAGATTTTAGAGACCATGTATAGGACAACAATATACAGTTAGCTTGTTTGGTATTACTTGTCAAATTGGGTTTCAGAGAAGAAAATGTTATAACATTTGTGGTAAAGCAGAATATACCAATAAAGTATCTGTCTGAGCCAAGTTTAAGCAAATACAGCAATAAATATAATATTTTCAAAAATTATGATATTGATTTTGAAAATATCATATTCTATGTTGTGTTTTATTGACTATTGTTGCCTGTAGGCTGTAGCAAGAGAATTAAACCTACATTCATTCTTTCAAGATTATCAGTACCATAAACAGACTAATATCAAACAGACCACATGTCCCATTTATCAGCATTAAATTTCCAGAGATTACTTCCCATTTAATCCCTAGATTAACAAACTCATTAGTAATTTATACAGTCACACTGGTACTTTAGAAATACCATGTTATAGGGTTAAGAGACCAGGAAGACCTAAAGTTATTTTAATTCTTACTTACCCTGCTAAGAAACAAAGCAGATATAGGGCAGCATAGAGAAGTCCAAGCAAACCAAATGTTAGAAATCCGAGAATTAAAATAATGGCACCCCAGTATATTCCATTGACAGAGTTAACAGTTGAGTTGGTCTGAATGTAAATATTGTTACAGCCTGCTGTGTCAGGTGCAAATCTAGTCGATGCATTGAATGGATGTACATTGCAATTGCAAATATAAGTTTTAACTTTTAAGGTAAACATTGGCCCCAGCAATATGATCACAATAAGTAATTCTTATGTAACATTTTACACATTGCAATAAAAGCTACATTATTATTGTTAAAAGTCAGTTTAATTTATAGAATAGCCTATAGAATATAGATATATTATATATTTTAGTTCAGTTTGACATGAGTTTTTTTTGTATATTGGTATATTCAATTAAGCCTAGAGTACCACAGCAAAGCAAATGAAATAAAGTCACTTATAACAGTAACTTTATTGCCAGTTATTTAAAACTTGAAATAACCTGGGGCAATTACAACAAGACTATGAAATAAACTAGTTCTTGGAAACTAGAGAACATGGAAAGACATATGAAGTAATAATTGCATATGCATCAACTAATCAATATAATAAAGCCACATATATATATATACTTTGAACTACAAAGCTGTACATAATACATAGTCTATATAATCCATAAGAACAAGAATTTAATGGCATACCTCAGTCATTCCCTTTAAGCCACATTCCCTCAGCGGTAAGTCACAAGTTACACACTGCTCAAATCAAATGGCAAAACTTCTGCCAAAAAACTAATTTATCTGAAAAACAAAAATGAACATAGTTGATAGCAGACTGAATTTTCAATGGTTTAGAATTTTAAATTGGCACAACATCTGCTATTTAGCATTAATTAAGGATTAAACAGATTAAATGTCGAATATATACTGACACTCGGACAGACAAACGAGATTTGCGAAAGACGTGCATCCTGCTTAATTACTGGAAATTTGTACCAGCCAAAATAAATAGCTTGAGACAGTTGTTAATAGGAAGTCGTGACTTACAAAACACAGGGGAAGTGGCAAACAGTATCCAGTATCCTGGTAACAGAGTACAATACTCGAATTGTTGAAAAAAATCTAATTCACAAACACATTCATATAGTCTGTTGTTGTATAACCACCACCACCACAGCACCATAATAAACTTTTTTTTTTAGAAAAAAACAGCATTTTAACTTAATATCATGATTGAGATTGAGCCTATAAAAAATTAAACGAAATAATTTGTGTTTACACATTGGCAGTTGAAGTTTACTTTGGTACAGTGTTCAAGTGAAGTTCTGGTTGATCAAAAATCAAATTTCGTTTCAGGCTTTGAACTTTCTTTACTGGTTTGTGAAGCAGCTTAAAAATACCAGTTCCAATGTTCATGGGTATACCCATGATAATGCATTCTGACACACCAGTTATCACATCTGTTTGTCCATAATATGCAGCATCAAAGAGGTGGTCCGATGTCTTCTCAAACGACGCAAGCATCAGAACACTCTCTTTCATCCGGGCAAGCCCGTAGCGCGTTATACCGAGCACCTCCCCTTTGTAGGTCATCAGATCGGCAAGCAGCATGAGGTGTCGCCGGTCAATGCTCATTCCATGGCTCACCATTGTGTATTCGACTTCATTGATAATGGTCTGTCTCGCAGCTTCAATTCCTAGACACCTTTCAACTTCCATGGTGTTATTAGAAGTAGTTTTTTCACCGACAACACCAGGAATGGCCATCACACCTCTCAAGTCATTGCCTTCAACTAGAAGTTTGTATTTCTCCGACCCTCCATCTGATTCATCAATATGAATGACTGCACGAGAAACTGCTTGTAAACCTTGCACCACCACCTTAGGCACTGCCTCCTTTAACGATTGAATGACATTATATAGCGACTGCTTTGTGTTTGCTGCTGGATGCATGGTAATGATGTCCTTGCACTGGATGACAACCTGAGCTGGCTTTATGGGAAGTCTAGACGTACAAAGATTATAACGTACAGTGTCTGCATTAACTTCAATCTTGAGAAGTCGGCATCTTTGCAGGTCGATTTTGATGAGAATGTAGCAATCGTCAGGCTGATATACTTCTTCCATTAAAGAGCAAATTTCACCTAGTGTGGTCTTTTCTATTCGACCTTTAGCAACACGAGCTATGTCAGCATCTTTATCATTCGTCAACTGAGCAGTGATAATGGGAGTACTGATGTTTTTTGAAGCATTGATAATCTCTTTGATCCTGGGAACACCAAGCGTGATGTTCATGGATGCAACACCGGCAAAGTGAAAAGTTTTCAGTGTCATCTGGGTTCCTGGCTCTCCAATACTCTGCGCACACAGTGCCCCAACAGCAGTGCCTGGTTCCAGACGTGCTTTCATGTATTTCGAGCAAGCCATATCAATAAACTCCTTCAATTGTTTCGAAGTTATCCTCAGCAATTCATACAGAACAGCAGGCTCTGTTTTCCCGTTATCATTTATCCCATACCGGGTTCGAGTTTTGGTCAAATCCTCAGCATACGTGTTTAAGAATTTTAACAAATCTTGACGAAAGTCTTCAGAGAGGTCTTGCTTCTTTTGAATTAATTCTTCAGCTTGTTTTTTGACTGACTTCTCACACAAAGGGGGCTGGTGCTGGCAGGGAAAATTTGCCTGGACAACTTGCAGCACTCGTGTAAAATCAACGGGCCGATTTTTTCCTTCCATGTCAGTTGGATCTAAGCCATCTTCCCCGTACACAAACTGTACCACATCTTTAGTAGACGACCGGACTGTAAGATCATAATGACCACACAGATCTTCTAGAGATTTAACTAACCGACGCTGCATATATCCAGTCTCTGCTGTTTTAACTGCTGTGTCCACCAAGCCCTCTCTACCACCCATAGTGTGGAAGAAAAACTCAGTTGCCGTCAAACCTGAATAAAAGCTGTTAGCAACAAAGCCTCTAGCTGCAGGATCTTTAGAATGCTTTTCAAAATGGGGTAATGGTCGGTCTTCAAAACCATTCGGTACCCTGTTGCCTCCAATAGCTTGCTGTCCCACACAAGCGATCATCTGAGAAATATTGATAAAAGAACCTTTGGATCCGCACACTGCCATTATAAGTGGAGTGTTGCTCTTATCTAATTCACGCAAGCAAGCTTTACCTGCGTAATCACGAATAACTGACAGTTCCTTCAAGATGACAGCTTCTAGAGTTTGTTCTGGCGTGCAGCCAGGCTGTGCAGGCAATTTACCACGAGCTAAGGCCATAATGTATTCATCACACTTTCTGTATCCTTCAGTGAGTAATTCATGCTTTGCCTGCAGAAGACCTTCACCTGGAGTTACATCTCCAATTCCAATAGAGAACCCACGGTTGCTCAGGAAAACCGGGCAGATTCGTGCAAGTCGCCACATTGCATCAGCAGCTACTTTTTGTCCATAATCTCTCAGCAAAATGTAGAATATGTTGTTCTTAGAACCAGAGCCCAATGTGGACTTATCCATTGCACCAGCCAGCAGTTGCGAGTTGTAAATTACAACAAAAGAATCGTTGTAGCATAGGTCCTCTCCTTTCCCACAGTATTGCTTGCCTTTGGCACGAAGACACGCTCTAACAGGGCATTCTTTATTAGGTTTAAGAATCAGACTAAAGATTTGCTTTCCTGTCCATAAAGTAGCGGGTTTAATAATGCATGGAGGGGGAAGGTCTATCTTGGTTTGACGATCCTCATATGCAATAATGTAGCTAATAATTCGCGCTGCCTGGGCCCTGGTAAAGAACACTTCTTTCTGAGTGAGTAGGTAGGCTGCTGTGATAAAGTCCTGAATGGCAGCTATAAGAGGCTCACCATTGCGAGGTGTTACCATGTTATTTTTGGTGCCCATCAAAAACAGAGCTTCAGCCTTAGCTTCTTCAGTTTGTGGCAAGTGTAAGTTCATTTCATCACCATCGAAATCAGCATTGTATGGATTGCACACGCACTCATTAAACCGGAATGTTCTATGGTCAGCTACTTTAGCAAAGTGAGCCATGATGCTCAGCTTATGCAGTGAAGGTTGTCGGTTGAACAGACATACATCTCCATCCATAAGATGCCTTTCGACAATATCACCATAGCGTAACTCATTAGCTGTTTTTTCACGGTTACCATACTTTAGAAAACGTTTCATGTTGTTATGTCTTTGTTGTATAAAGTTTGCACCAGGGTGATTATCGGAGCCATTGATAACCAACTTTCTCATTAACTCAATATTGCTTTTTGTCACACGCTCAGGATATGTGAGAACCTTGGCGACATGAACTGGTACTCCAACCTGATCAATACGCAAGTTGGGATCCGGAGAAATTACTGTACGGCCCGAAAAATCTACTCGCTTACCCGAAAGATTGCCACGAAATCTTCCCTGTTTACCTTTGAGTCTCTGCACAAAACCCCTTGTAGGTTTTTGAGGCTTCATGTTAAACGGAATGCCAGATAACTCACTGTTTATATAGAGAGCGCACTGCAGCTGCAGGAAGTCCCAATCCTCCATTATCATATGTGACTTAGCACCTGTTGCTCTGTGCTTCTGTATTACATCATTTAAGAAAATTATCTCGGTCAGTTTCATGGTCAGATCGTCCTCGTTTGTAGCTGACTTTAAATCAGTAATAACTGAAGGTCTAATACACAACGGGGGCACAATAATACGAGTTATTATCAAATCCTCGGGCCTGCTTGCTTGCGCCTTCATTACAAGCAAAGGAACATCTTTGTCAGGGATATTTCTCAACAACTCCAGCACAACCAAAGGGTTCAAATCTTCATGTGCACGATGAACATAACTTTCTAGCTCCTTATTGTGTTTCACAGCCAAATTAAATGACTGATAAAACTCCTCAATTTCAGGACGAATAATTTTCTTGGTCATGCTTTTGTATTTTTCATGGACTATTTTAAGTAAGCCGCATTTTTTTACTGTGCCATTCATAGCACCACAGTAAAAACACGAACTGCATTTTCTTGCTTGCGTGTGAATCTTTTTCCTCAAAGACCGCAACTGTAAGTAAGTAAGCCCAGGCCGTTTCAGTGTGTCTTTATACGCATGTTTATCCGCTTCCATCAACATGACACGACTGCAAGATTTGCAGATCATTTGTAGAATGTTAATAACTGCCCTGAAATAGCCAGCATGAAAGCACGGCAATTCGAGATCAACATACCCATAATGTCCCACACATTCTGCTAGATTTTTACCACAACTGTCACAGTTTTTATCCTTTTGACTCGTGCCCATCCGTCTGTCCAACACTCCATGCTCAACAGCTTGGTGACTCAAGTCTTGGCTATAAAGATTCTTGCTTACACACTGCATGTGAGCATATTGTCTCATTTCCTGGGGTGTTTGAACCCCAAAGCATACTTGGCTTATTTTCTTGGCAACATCTGTTGCACGGTATTGCTCTTTTACCATTGTAACAATTATTAGACTGGTATTTATATCCGATATTTATCTGTATTAAAAAAATAATGAGAAATTAGAATGGTTTATATAAACAAACCAATAACATTATTTACAGGCTATTACAGCAGTAGTGAAAACACATAACTATAGTTATTAATATTATAGTAATTTGAAAAATCAGGAAATATAATACAAAGCTTAAACAGCACCAAATATTTTGATTTACAAATAAACAACTACCCACAAAGTAACATATGTGGTAACTTGTAAGCGGTCACGGAATGTATGAATCAGAACACCCGTGTTATGACGACTGTTGTTTGCCCGCCATGCGAGTATGAATAAATTACATTCATTCGTCTATACTAATACTCAATAATCTATTTATTAAGATACACTGGTCTTTGAACACATGTCTAAAGAATTGCGCTGCTTAGTAATAGTTGTTTACCACTGCCGTGACGATATACAGTCCAAATACGAAGAACACAGACATACCAGACAACAACACACTGCGACTGAACAGCTCACGCGGTATACAGGTACACTAGTGGTCGGTTTGTATTTATACGTACTCGGTACCATAGAATATTGTAAGTCTATTTACTTTGCTCGGTACCATGGGCCCCAAAAAACGACAAAATTTCGCAGATAGCATTAAATTACACATATATCGATACATGTACAGAAACATAAGCAGTTACGTCATGGCTGTATTCGTAAACCTATTTCTACCGGCCTATTTGAGGTAAACATCGATCAGATTTGTAATATGGAGCCGATTGAGTCATACGGTGATGAGTACTGCGGAACAGTGTGTGTTCCATATTAAACCAAAGATTTTGATCAGACCAAAGTATAGCTCTTCGCTCTGTATACTATTTGGTAGGGTTGGGTGTTTGGGGAAGATAGGCAACTTAGGAGTCTAATACTCGGTCTAAATAAACTACAGTGATGGCCCTGATGGGTGTACTGCGGAACAGTATTTTTTGACGAGTTTGATCAAACCCAAAAAGCGTTTCTTCTGTATAGCCTACTATATGGTATTGAGTAGGCCATGGGTTAGGTAAGATTTTCAAAGAGTCTAATACCCGATCTAAATGAACTTGCTCCAAATAAACACGCCATACAACGACGTCATTATTTAAAATGACGTATGGGGATCCGACGTCACACTGACATGATGTATGAAGATTCTGACATAGGCAATCATGAAGCAGAAATATAGTTTCTTTGATATTTTATTTTTCAACAAAACGACGTAATTAGACAAAATAAGTGAAACGTGATGACTTTTATTGAACAATCTTCTGAAAAATAGAAACAAGATTAAAATAGCTTTATTTATAGATTGTGGCTGGTGCTATAAACCCGCATTCTTGATTGTTTAAAATACGATCAGGATATTTTGACAATATCTGCTAACATTCTATTATCTCGTCATATTTGATAGTAAACAAAAACTCAAATAATTATAAAACCGTTTCCTCACGCCCCGGTTGTTAATTGTTTAAATTGCGATCAAGATATTTGGACATTATCTGCTAAAGATGTCCCGTATTTTCCCACCCAAATATATTTTAAACAAAGGGAGACGCCGGTGAAAATAACCAAAATGAAGAAAGCAGTTTGTGCATTTAAAGTGGGAGCCATGCCCTTCCCAAAGCTGATTAAGTCAATTTCTGGCGCCACGCCAAGTATACGCTTCAAGCATTCAAGCGGTTTCCCTGGGGCTGCAGTATAGTAACTACAAAGGGCATGCTGCGGCAGAATTGTAACAGAAGCTAAATCTGTTTACTTTGCTTTGACGTCAGCACGTTAGAAAAATATTGTCTATAGACTGTATATTTCCGTCGAAGAATTATGGAGTTTAAAATGATTGTGCGATTTTGCATGTAAACCTTCATCACACACTGTCATTCAAGAACAGTATAAACTCATATTTGTACTTATATACAGATATAAATTCATATTTGTATGTAAAAGAAGTATAGTAGGGTGCGTGAAGATGGAACACATTTTCATTATATTTTCTCGTCTAATTGGTATAATCAAAGAACATGAAAAGAATTATAAAACCGTTTCCTTAGGATCTCTATAGACCGTCGTTAATTGTCAGGATACTTGGTTATTAACTGCCTAAAGTTGTCCCGTCTTCCCCGCTCTTTACTGGTATTCTTATAACCCTTTGCCAATATATTATTGTTTAATAACTAGACTTTAAACAAGATTATCTAAACGAAGTTTAAACATGACACATGTTTCAATTTTTATCATTTCTATTCTGCAAATTTATTTACAAAAAGCATAACTTATAGTTTATACAATTTACGATATTCCAAAAATGCACCTCGCAAAATAAAATCAAATAGAAAGCTGTTGCCATTTGTAAGTTTCGGCTAACTGATGTAGTGTAAGACCGATATACAGTTTAAAATTAATATATTTACAAAGGGTATACGGTCATATTTTTCTGTAATATTCTTTGTCTACTATAGCCATAATGGGGCGATATAAAGGAAAATAAAAACATGGACCAAGTACGTTACCCCAACCAATACTATATAATACCATTTACAGAAAAAATGGGCTAGAAACTCATGTCATATTCACGCTTAAAAGGCAAGCAAGTAATAATGTGAGCATATTATGTGAAATCAGCTTTTATCGAATGCAGTTTTAAGGAATTGTTTTCGCAAGATTAGTTTCTCGGACGGCACTAGCTTCGGGAGATACAGGCTGTTGTTTCTTCTTAATGCAAGGTAAGATACGATGTAAGTAATCTGTGTAGCTAAACGCCACGGCACACACGTTGATTAGCGTGTTGATCCCATATATAATGGCAAGGAAATAAAAGGAGTAGTTTTCTGATGGGTTTATCGAAAACGCTGTGAATGCTATGTCGGTAAGAACACACACTGTCGTGGAGACGCTTAGTCGAATTATTACCGATGCCATTTTGTTGTTTCTCTTGAATTTAGTAATGATGATGTGCTTTATGATTGGGTAGAGTACAATCGCCAGGAGGAATATTTGAATGAGTGCTTGTAGGGCGTAAACGACTGGCACAGCAATTTGTAAGAAGATGTTCGATCTCTTAGTGTGGCAGCTTAGGTCTAGGTTGAACTGTATAGGTATTGCAACTAGCATACCGATTAGAATTATTGGCATTGTTACGATCCCGATCAAAATTGTTTTGCTCAGCACTTTGATGTACTTCGAGTTTAAATGAGTGAGAATGGGCGATTGGTAGAATGTTCTCTGGCGCATCCATAGAATCAGGTAAACTATTCCTCGGTTAATATTGGCCAGAACAACATTTATTGCAGAAAATGCGACACAAAACGCCGTTGTCGATGCAGGAACATGAATCTCCACTTCAAAAAAGCAAGCACGCAGAAACAAGATGCCAACTGATAAGACGAAAAGAATATTTTCTTTTCTCAGCGCAGCTACTTTACAGCGAACGGCAAAAACGGCAGCAACGATTGAGCCGTACAGTGAAAAAGCAAGCAGCAAAGCTACGATGCATTCCTCGGCAATCATATACGGATTCCCTGCCATAGTGATGTTCATCACGGCTGTCGTTGAAATATTAAAAGTTGCTGTAGCGGTAGACATGCTGACCGAGGCTTAAATTAACTTAACAGATATTCTAAACCAACACCTGAATAATAGCTTTACACATCACAAATGTTAGACAATCCAATTCTTCCCCACCACAGGTATTATGGTTTAAATTACCGATAGGTTTAAATTATTCATCTCCAGACCGACGCTTTTTCAAATTCACATATGTTCACGCCATTGATAAAACACAAAAGCAAAAGTGGATTACAAATAGGTATAGTAGTTTTATTACCCGGTCGCAAAAGCAACTGCAACAAGCGTCAGAAACATCACGTTAACGACTAAACTCTTCTGCACAGCTTCACTATATATATAGTATCTGCCCTCATGTACTTGGTCTGGCTTTATACACTAGATATAATTGAACTGTCATGTACTATATCAGAACGAAAGCGATGAGATTTTAACGAGCAAAAGTTCTTCGCAGCTCGAACTGCGGTGCTCTATTATCACTTTGTTTTCGTATCTTTGCTCGAAACTCTAGCCAGCTTCGACCAAACGCGGACTTTTTCTCTGTGTTATTATCAATTTCAGGGGACAGTCGATTCTCTTCACCTGTAAAAAGCGAGCACTTGCCACGAGATATATTCCAGATCTCAATCTCGCTCATTTTCAAAAGTATAAACTCGATTATTTGCTTCAAATCCGTAACCATATATTTCATAAACAAATAAAAAATAGATTCCGCCAGAACGGTCAAATATAGTATAATTTTAAGCCACAAAATTGACCGAGCAAAGTCTATTTATTACTCAGAGTATTTTAGTCACGCATTACATCCCGGTAGGTTAAATATATTATGATTTAGTTTTCCAGTACAGTCTCTCTTGAAATCCTGTAACGCCGTAAAGGAATGTACTTCTCTGGTGTTGTATGTTTTGGCAGCAACCGCTTAAAGGTCGACTATGCTTAAGAATTTATTTGTTTACCAATTGTTTTGCAGAACTAAAACCTTAATTTCTGTATACACCTACAACAACCGTTAGGTCTATTGTTTTGTATAATTTACCATTGGTTAACCACTTGACTTTTCACGAAATTGCAAATGTAGATAGTGCAGAGGGGTAAGATGGTACACGTTTAGCACATAATATCCAAACATTCTGATCGTGTTTTAAACAATTAACAACGGACCATGAGAGTCGTGAGAATACAGTTTTATAATTCTTTGAATGTTCTTTGTTTGCAACCAAATTTTTTGGGGCAAGGCAACCAGCAGATAAAATTTTGGTGTTATGTCACCTGTAAAGAGTTGTGAAGATGATATAGGCAACGAAAATGCGAACATCGCAACATACAGTATATCGTATAACGTTATACGTAGCCATATATAGGCAGTGTGCGTTATCCAGATATTCAACAACTAATAAATACCGTACTTTGTTTATTGTTTAAAAATAATGCTGATTTCTTGAGTTTTCTTGAACAAGCGCCTATCAAAACAAAACCAAAAATGCAACGAAAACTATAATTTAATCAAGAAAAGCGCAACGAAAACAATAACAAGGACAGCATACTGCGACGGCTCGCCGTAAAAACAAATAAATTGTGTTTCGTCAAATGTGCGAAACTGTTAACTGGTGTGCAATCTCTTTCGGAATTAAGGACGCCTCCTTTTTATGTACACACCCACAACGTAGAGGCAAGAGTCGATTGCTAAAGTCCGAAAACGACATGATCGTCGAGGTTACGTTTATAACCGTATTGAAAGCGTAGCATATTGGAATAAAACTAAACGAAACGGACGGGTGATCGTTTGCAGATAAAATCAAAAACCCAATGTCGGTAAGGACGCACACAGAACCACTGATGCAAAGTCTCGTGATGACAGAATCCAGTCTTCCTTTGTTCTGGCCAGTCCTCCGGGAGTGGACATGCTTGACGACCGGATAGAGGATCGGGAGTAAGAGGACAACTTGGAAGAGCGCAATGATGAAGAATATAATTGGAGCGAAGATCTGTGAAAATAAAATCGCGTTTTAAACAAAATAAAATTGTGTTTCGTTAAAAAAAAGTTTTGTTAAATCCTGTTTTTGAATTTAATAAATGTTCGTTAAATTTATATGCTGGCGTTTATTCACTGCGGAGCGACTGAACATAATTTATTAAAAAGGTCATTATATTTATAGGAAGGGTCAATAGGTCACAAACCAACCTATAATCAGCTATGTGAACATACTTTATAAAGCAAAGCAGTGGGTTTTTATAGGTGTCTGCAAAATAAGAAATTAACAAACAAAAAAACGTAGAAATTTCGATATTTTTTACGCGATTTCTTTGTGCATGTTATTGCACGTGCGAGGCAGCATGTCTGTTGGGTAACGGCGCACATATAATCGGTTTAGCGAAAATCTTAAACTGCATAAGCTGCTGCGGCATTTACTTACGTTTAGGAATCCTGATGGCTTGCCAGTTACGCACTTGCCCTTCACTGATAAGATAGGAATAGAAGACATTGTCATAATTTGGATCAATGCAAACATTAAGATTCCACCGAGCAGCGCGTTGCTGAGAAGGTTGATAGTTCGCGAGGTTGCGCAGGCTGTTGGACGCTTACGATAAAACGCCCTTTGCCTAAGCCAGAGAATCGTATATATCACAGCTCTGTTGATTGTGCCCACCGTGACATTTGTGGCGGAGTAAGCCGTACAAAAAGTGGCGGACCCGGTTACGTAGACTTCGACCAGAAACCAGCATGATTCAAATAAAAGCAGAGAAGTCGCTACCACACATAAAGCGTTCACTCTGTGCAGGTGCGGAGCCACTTTGTCTTTCTTCTTACGCACCGTATAAATAATGGTGGCGATAAGCAAGTAACAAGATATAACTATCAGAGTGTGCACTGCAATAGTGTCGAATAATGGAACATGTCGAGGCTGTATCACTGTCCCGTTATTAGTCACGTTAGAAGAATCCGGCGTTGTCGTCACAATAGGTAGCCTTGATAAAATCCCTTCTTGCAAAGTGCTTGCTTGTGGTTGTACAGAAAGACTCAATTGTGTTGTATTGTACTGTCGTGTTGACTGGTTCATGTCTGGTCGTTTCCATTACACCTTCGCCTATACACTTGGTCTGAATTACAGACAAGAGTCTACAAAGTCTACATAAAACAAAACAAAAATCAACGCCTTTGCAACGCTTTTCTTAATGCAATTAAACCAAAGGTTAACTCGTTCTACTGCTTTTTAAACCGACACACAAACTGCTAAACTTAGTTTATTAATGCAAATAAATCAAATGTTAACTCGTTGTAATACTTTTTACACTGACATATGAACTGCGAACTCAAGCTAAATTGCATTCACGCTTCCGAGTATATGAACTTAACCCTTGCGTAGCCGAATCGTTTTCGATTTGTATACCGGCATACTACTGTAGGCTACAGTCAAGAAACGTCAACGGAAATAGACAAGCATTTGTATTTTTGTAACTTGTCGGGGATCGAATCGTTTATTTGTCCGTCAAGTGTAATTGTTTAAATACGGGATAGTTTCCCTTGAGCCAACAGTCAGTTTGTTTTTCTTGCAATTTCAATGAACTGACACAACGGCAGTGACCTTAGTGGTCATTTTTTTACCGGAAAATTCTATTACTACACCTACCAAATTCTTACGCAATTTCTCTTTTGTAGTTATGTATAAATTGCTACTTCTGGGTCTAGACTATCTGCATTCAATTAAATTGTATAGTAAGGTGGGGAAAGATGGGACACTTTTTTATTTCATTTGCCCGTCGCATTTGGTACAGTAAGCAAAAAACATTCTAATAAATATAGATCCGTATTCTTATGACTCCCATAGACCGCTGTTAATTGTTTAAATCACGATCAAAATATGCAAATATTATACGCTAAAGGTGTCCCATCTTTCCCCACTCTACTATATGATATTATTGGTCCTAATGACAACCGTTATAAACTAATGGATTCTATAAAACTAAAGCTATATATATCTGTCCTAACTCGCATGTCGCCTATATTCTTACAAATTGGATAAAGATAAAAACATCTGATTGCAAAGATACGACAAGCGTTGAGACATATACGCCAACATAATTTACACCCGCAGGTGAAATTTATAATAATTGGCCTTTGTTCAAGAACTTACGCGCTTGTCTGAACAGAATTTTAACCCTGAAGCAAGATTAAGTATATTTTTGCCGCCAAACAATATAATACTTCATTGTTTGGATTTTATGTGCTAAAGGCGTCCCTTCTTCCCCTATTCTACTTTATATACGACTCTATATTGTTCACTACAAGTTTTATTTTATTGCAGAAAACTAAATAACTAATAAATACCAGCACATTTACAACTAACAAAAGCTACAGTTATAAATCTATATACTATTCAAGTACAACCAAAATTCTAAACAGTAAATAACTAAAACAAAAGTCACAATGATGTACATAAAGCATCAGTACAATATCAAATCGGTTGTGTTTGTGCTAAAACAAAGTGAACAGCCTTATTGTAGTTCTATAGTGTAACTCGCACACACGTGAGTTTTAGGAACAAATCGAACAGGACTTAAAACTGTTTATAAACTTAAGGAACTTGATATTAATATTACAATTCGCGTATTAGGGGATCTGAAGTGTTTAGACTCGAGATTTCTCTGTGTTTGGTTCCTGGCCATCCTCTTCTAAAACACTGGAGTTGTTGGATGGTGAAAACGGCATAAGACGTTCAGAGTAATCAGCAAACGAACACAGCATAGCTGCCACATTGACAGTTGAGTTAAAGTGAAAGACGATTGGTCCAAAACTAAATCCCACGTTCTTTGGTTGAATTATCGCTACTGTCAAAAATGCAAGGTCGGTAAAAACGCAGAGTGTTGTGCAAACGCTGAGACGAACTGCAACCGTCGTCAAGTTGGAAGTTTGCCCGATCTTATTCCGCATGATATGGCGGACAATTGGGCGGAGGACGAGGCCAAGCAGAATCAGTTGAACAACTACGAAGAGCATAAATACGAACGGGACTAAAACTGTCGAGAACTCCGGCCCTTTTCTTGTTATGCACCCTACGGGAGACGTGTCAACAATGTTAAGCATTAAAACCCCAACCTGTAAGATTGGCAGCACGATGATTCCTGTAAGTACTGCGTTGCCGAAGTACACCATACACTGACTTTTAGGATTCTTGTAAAAGCTCCTTTGTCGTACCCAAAGTACACAGTATGTTAGTGACTTGTTGATTGTGGCAAGAATTAGCACGATTACGTAGTACGCATAACAGAGCTGTAAGGTCGGAGAACTGACACGCATTTCAACTTCGAAAAACAACGACTGGACCAGAAGCATAACTGCACAGGCGCTGCATAATCTGTTTGTCCCTTTCAAGGCACTGAGCGACGGCTGCTTCCATTGGTAAGCAAAGGAGGCTACTGTTAAGTATAAACTGAGCACGATTAGTGCAACCACCATCATGTCCTCGGACGCTCTTAGAACTTTTCCTTGAGCCACATTAAGTTCAGTCGCACTCGACACGTCACTGGTAAGCAGAAAATTTGTTATTGTTGTAATATTACCGGAGATTTCCATGTTGTTAAAATGCGCCTACAATGTAGGAGCTAACTGGTTGAATGCAGGTCTGATGGCTAAAATGGCGCACGGTTAAACCTAATGCATTGTCAATTACCATACAGTTTACTGCATCAGTATGTTTACGAAATCTTAATTTGTTTTTAATTACCTCAAAGTGTTTGATTCTGTACACAATGCATTATTAATTCAATTATAGCTCAAACAGAATACAATTAATACAGTAGAGTGGGGGAAGGCGGGACACCTTTAGCACCTAAATCCAAATACCGCGTTTTAAACAATTAACAACGGTCTATGGTAGACGTAAGGATACGGTTTTATATTTGTTTAAATTATCTTTTTTACCACCAAATGTGACGAGAAAATAGAATGATAAAGTGTCCCATCTCCCCCCACCTTACTTTAAACAAACATACCTTGGGCTTAAACTGTAGGTGTGTTTTGGTGGGTGTATTCTCTTTACAAGACATTGTGCGAAAACCACTAATCCGAAAGTGGGCATGACGTACGGCCAGATATAATAAAGCGAAAATAACCGGCAATCGTTTATTGTTGTTCGGGAATCGACGAAAGGCCAGCAACCGACGCGTTGGGCGTTTATTCGCCGCACGGGTATAACACAGATACATTAATTACAACACAACTCGAATCAACATTGCACACTGCGATAAGAAACACATTGTTCGTAAATGACCGTTCAATTAGAACCGCAGATTACAGGACCGAGCAAAATATGCTCGGTTTAAGGGAAAGCCGTTGAAATATCGCGTAATTAGGTAGGAATTTAATTTTGTTTTTTCTGGTATTTCGGTGGAATATATTGTATATATGTTATGAATCTGAATCGGCTGGATTTTTTGATTGGATGAATTCTTACGCATTATGAGAGTTAGGTAAATAGTATGAATCGCTAATTACCGAAAATGATAAATAAATCAGCAACTTAAAGTAACGGTCTGCATTTTAAAACCGGGTGAACAAAATTGCTCTTATATCACGAACCGAATAGATGATTTTAGATGGTGGTATGAGTTGTGGTGAAATCGTTAACACCTCTGTTTTAAGTCGAAGAATCAAGGAAATCACACGCCTGATTCGAGTATAGATATCGGTCGATTCGTGGCTTAATAGAGGATAGATGGGTTTATATGAAAATGGTTATGAAGTGAAAAGGGTGGGTTGTCTGTACGTCGTTTCTGCTATTGTTGTTTCTTCAATGTTTGAGCAAGTTGGTCGTTTGCCCGCAA
The DNA here is from genome assembly GCF_009617815.1 of Ciona robusta. Lineage (NCBI taxonomy): Eukaryota > Metazoa > Chordata > Ascidiacea > Phlebobranchia > Cionidae > Ciona > Ciona robusta. Next base: position 8,792,698 of record NC_143237.1, read on the forward strand.
GTTCAAATCAAGGGTAAGTTACGCGCCGAACCGTTGGGTGGATTCTTCAATCGCGCTGTTTATTTGCCGACGCGGGACGTCTCCTTTCCTCCATAAGATAATTTCCTATTGAAAGAAGGTGGATGTATACATTTGTAGTAGTGTGGGGGAAGGTGGGACACCTTCAGCACATAACGTCGTGATTTAAACAATTAACAACGGTCTATGGGAGTCGTGAGGATACGGTTTTATAATTCTTCAGCTCATGACCTAAACATAACTGCATCTTAACCTTTTCCTAGGACAACATATATATTAATACAACGCAGCTTAGATGATTTTATTTTAACAGACATATGACAAAAGTACCCCATTATTGTGTCTCAGCTCAGGGATTAGAAATCACTGCTTCAAAAGTGAACAGTATACAATATTTGTAATATACTATATGTAATACATTGGAAATCACTTATTGGTAAAGTATTATAGAATCCAAACCTGGGGTGGCATGATAGACAGGCCTACCCTAAAATTTTCTGTTAACGTTAGCATCAAAATTCGTTTAAAAGAATGCACATCTAACTATCCCTGCCTTCCCTGCATTTTAAAAAGTTTGGCGCCTATTTAAGCTACTCAATTAACATATGAGTGACAAATACCTGTTGTTTGAAATATCTTCTGTCTTCCTCATCAATTAAAACCAGGTTAAGAAAATATTTGACTGAAAACTTCCGATTGATGTCCCGCATCGATGGAGTAAGGTTATAACCTCCGAGGAAGAGACGGATCGGAATTGATTCTCCTGGAAGAGGAAAAAGATTAGCCTATTAGAGCATCATCAAAAATAGAACTTCAATATTTTTAACAGCGTTTTTTTTTTTTACTTTTTTTGTTGAGAAGTTTCTTAGTTGAATAGCATTTTGAACTTGCAATAATTATACAAAAATTTATAACTGACGTTTTATTACAAATGTTCTATTTATTGATACAGAACAAGGGCGTAACGGTGCACAGTTATATTTCCAGCAAACAATAAGCATGAGCATGACCAAACCTATTACACCCGCAAAAGTTCTGAGAAAAGGTGTATAAAACAAAGCACCCGTGTTATTATAATCATGACTGTTGTTTTCCAGCCACGCGAGGATAACAAATTAGTCATTCTTTCATTCAAAACAGCAAATAACTTAAAAGTAACCTTTAACAGGCGCCCCGTCCATGATTTCAAACTTTGCAACGGTATCATCATCATGGTAGACACTTGGACCAGTGCCGGTGGTCTCTCTCTTTATAACATGCATCTCCATATGTTTGATCTTTACTCGCACAAGAAGGAAGTATATCTTGCCTATGATAGCATCCTTGAGGTGATACCTGGAATCAAGGGTTGTAGGATTTAATTTTGGTGACTAGTAAGACATATTTAGATACTGGAAATTTTATCTGATACCAAAACAAAAAGGTGAGTAAAAAAGAAACTTTTTTTTTCAGATTAATTATGATAGTAAAAATTTATGTTTTATTATTTGGTAAATTTTTATGTGCAATAAATTACTTTTACGGACTACATTAGTCGTAGTGACTCCCAAGTTCCTACAGAAACCACAACCAAGAAGTAAACAATGTATATTTTCTTTTGTAGCCAATCAATAATATTCAAGTCAAGTCAATACAAATTCGAACATTTGAAAAGTAAATTGGGAGGAACAAAATATAACTTATTATATTGGACGTTAAACCTATGTTACAAGTTTACAAAAAAACAGTACTGCTAAGTGATAACTGCATTAATATTCATTTACCAAAAAGAATGATGCATTAAGCAATAAAACAGAAATTTGAAAGGAAAGGTTTTTAATTTTAAATTCTTTTAAATGAGCAATAAAAATATTTACACTTGTGACTTGTATGAATAATTCATTGATATTGGAAACAAAGTAGTTCAATGATGAGGTTGTAGAACTAATTCCAAACTAATGTCAACAAATTCTAGCCTACAACTATGGAATGCCTTGTATTGACATAATTAATTGGCAGAGCAGTTTAACTGACAACATAAATTATGACTCTAAGTGGTAATGTAAGACACTTTTGTGTTGTAAATTACAGATTTTATTTTATTGTCTATTGATAATATCTTTCTTGGGGTAATAGACCAACTCTGGCCTATATTTGGGGAGCCCAATGGGCCATGGTGTGGAAAAATAAAACCCACAGAATAGAATATTTATAATATATATGTATTAAATAACAATCTTTTTAATACAGATATGAAAGACATGTAATTTCTAAATCACTAACACTTAATTACCAAAATTTAAAAACTTACTTTTGTTTGTTGTATTCGAATTCAATATGAAGACAATCTTCAATTCCAACTTCCATCTTAATACTTGTGTTTGTATCAGGGTAAGTACTCAGTGTGTGGACGACAAATTCAAGTTCTTTGTTAAGATCTGTAAGTCTTCTACCCACCGTTACTTTCAGGGAATACCTGGTTGGATCAAACATATTAACATATTAATTTAGACAGCCATTAAAGCAATAACAATTTTAATACATAGGTTTATATATAGGGAAGAGCTTAATATAGCTCAAAAACAAACGTTTTTTTTAAAGTATGTATACAGAAAACAGCTAAGTAATAATTTTTCTGCCTGAGTCTTACATTTGGAACGAAATAAGATTCAAAATTGTACAACAGAGAGCGCTAACAGCCTACAAAAAACCGCCAAAAATGTCCCACCTGAGTCTCACATTTGAACCGAAATAAGATTCATACGGTTTCTCTACATGAGGAAATTCGAAAGCATAAACCTTGCTTTGGTTAAGAATACCAGGACTAGCAAGCTGTTTGGTGAGCGTGGCAAAGTCGTGTTGGTTAGCACGGTCGTATAATATTTCTGTTCAAATAAAATCAACCATTTATCAATGCTTTAATAGAAGTAATGACTTTTGGCATGCAATTAATATACAGCATGTGATTGTATTTCAAACAGCTTATATAATAGTGCAAATATTGTAAACTGATTTAATCCAATCAGTGGTAAAAAATAAATACATTTGTCAAACAGTCAAACTTTTTAAAATGCAGGGGAGGCAGGGATAGTTAACGAACATATCTTGGAAAAACATATTTTGTTCCGATGTTTATAGATAAATGTGCAAAAGTTTCAGTGAACCCTACCATGGCGGGTTTGGTGCATATGAATACAGCATGAATATTTATGCAGCTGTAAAAATCTGGTGCTACAAAAATATAACAGACAAATATTAAGTCTAACCAATTGTATAACAAAAAATATATATCGTCAGTCTTTTATTCAAACAGAAATTATATAGCAGTAATGCTAAATGTTTTAAATACAAAAAATCGAACACATGAATATTTATATAAGGTACTTAAACACACTCAAGATTTTTAAATGCTACATCTACCAACCTATCTGTCCTATTAGTTCTATTTTGATTCCTTTGTGTTCTAGTTTACCACCAGGTTTCAATGAGATACTGACAGCACCAGAAACCGTTTCACCATCATAATATACAGAAAGTTCTTCGGATTTATTTTCTGATATTTTGTGTTCCACTTTTTTCCTATGGAAGTATAAGTTGAGAACTCGTACGCAAAGCTTGGCGCTAGTGAAGGATCCTCCCCTTTCTTTATCTGACCAGTGACCACTACACATAACTACTTACCCATATAACGACAAATATTCTCTAACCCCTACCTTTAACACCCACCAGCCCATAATGTAACCCACCAGAGAATTCTTCACTAATACCCAGTTTTCAAATATAATATGCCTGTTTATTTTTGTGGAAATGTCCAAAACATTGCGATAACACTAGATTTTAAGGTTAACTAACTTAACAATATTTTATTAACAAAAGTGTTGTTTAGGTGCAGCGTCAGGCAGACGGCCATTCTATAAAATGACTCAAAACTTTCCGACCAAGAAATAGCAACTAACAGGAATAAAAACTAAAAAACATTGTTCATACACATAACCTTTACTTTAGCCACAAAACCCAAAAGTCTTGTTGTTTAAGCAGGGCTGCTACATATTTACTTTTAACTTAGAAACATTATTATTATATTTGCCACAAGTACTTGTTACATGTATAACTTGCGTTGTAGTTGTAAAGACTTGATTTGGATTTATATACATACAAAGTAAAACAAATAAAACATTATATATATATAATACATGAAATTGTAACAATAACCAGTTTTTATTTTCATAATTTGGAGAGAATATGAACGAAAAAACCACATTGATAAAATATAAGAACCTTTTATCTGCTCCGTCCAGAAGTATTTCGATTTCAGCACCCGAGCCGAACCCGAAAAAGTTCATTTTAACTTGATGACTCCTAATGTTGTTGAGAAATTAACCGTTAATGAACTTTCATTTAAACTTCAGTCATTACTAGCGTAAGCGCAAAAGTCACAGTTTTCTGAGAAAAACAACAGTGTGTGGGTGAGAATATATTAACTTAAATAATTTAAAATTTCTTCCGCAAAACATTCACGTGACTGAAATTCAGTGCGTATTTATTAGTCAGCAAAATAAAATTTGCAAGTACTACTTCCGCTCGATGGTGCCTTTCCCGTCCACAGTCTGCTTAGAGAAATCGCATAAATATGCCAGACTCTATCGTGTGGGATAAATTCGACGCGTGTCCATGCTAAAATGTGTATATTTATGGATTTAATTAATAATAATGTACATAAAAGGTGTCGTCAAGAGTATGAAACAGCCACAAGACTATTTTTTTCGGAATCGAAACACGTATTTCAACCTACTACATGTGTGGAAGCTTTATTGGATTGTATTTCTATAGAAATGAATTGAAAGTGCAGACCTAATCACGCAGATGAAGAAGAAACGTCACCAACGCTTACACACATAGATGTAAAAGCGTTGGTATATGGCACATCGAAGCAACCAGTAGGCCCTATATCCTTTGCAGGCAAAACAGATTGCAGTCGCGCTTCAGTAGATATCACGTCTAGACAACAGCGGCTTACGCGATCAAAACAAACACAGCACAACGAAACATAGTTGAGGAAGCTGAGGAACGGTGCTAAGTTATTTTGATCTTATAGCATTATTTTAACCCTAAAGTTATTCATTAACTTTGCACTGTTCTTTTTTGCAAACAGAAAACAATTTCTGCGAACTGATTCTTGAGGCGATATAGTGGTAGAGTCTTCTTTCAGCTTGTTGGTAGTTCAATTTGTTTCCATGCACACGGGAATTCTATCTTGCGGTAAAACGAGTGGTATTTGAGGTTTAATACCAGTACGAAGTTCAGCAAATAAGGAGTGCTTGCAATTCTAAGATTTTAACTGGACAATTTTGATTTTATGTAACAAAACCTACGCTTGCAAAGTATAGTGTAAAAGCAAACGTTGGTCCTGGCTATAAAAAATGACTGAAACGTCAGGGATATTGCAGAAACTATCTAAAGGACCTGTGGTTGGGGATGGTAGCGTTCTTTTAACTTTGGAAAAACGAGGATACTGTAGGGCAGGCGCGTGGACACCTGAAGCTGTGATTAAATATCCAGAAGCTGTTCGTCAGTTACTCAGAGAATTCGTGCGAGCTGGAGCCGATGCCATTCAGGCCCCATGTTTTAACTTTACCGAAGGAAGCTGGAAAACCAATAAGCAGAATGAAAGAAAACAGCAGCAATACTCAGTAAGTTATACATAGCTTAGTGCGTTTTAGTTTGTTCTAGGTAAACACTTTAAAATTCTACTTCGCAGGTCGAGGAGATAAACAAAGCTGCTTGCATTATGGCGAAAGAAGTGGCGTCGGAGGGTGGCGCACTCGTGTACGCTTCGGTTGGGCCTGTTTCTTCGTTTGTAAGAGGGGAGAATGAAAAAGAAACGAAACAGAGCTTCGAAAAGTTACTGAAACTTTACTTAAAACACAAAGTCGATTACTTTGTTGCAGAAGTGAGTAAGTGGTTGGTACAATAATTTCCGCTGCTGTAACTGTAACCCATGGGTCTGATGATACAATTTTATTTTTAGTATTTTGCCCATATTGAAGAACTCGAAATTTGTGTCGAAGTTTTGAAACGAGGGAATTTGCCAGTAGCTTGCACGATGAGAATTGGACCAACTGGCGATTTAAACGGTGTTTCTGTCGAGGAATGTGCAATAAGAATGGCGAAAACCGGAGCAGATATAATTGGTAAGTTTTAATTAATAATATGACAATATCATACCTGGATTTCTAAAAGAATTTTTAGAAGTACCAGTAACTTCAGTTTTCAAAGCTTTTTGATGTGCTGGGTTTTAAGTATCTTACATTTACCGTATAACCGATCGCATCTGTTAACCTTAAAATATTTATCGAGCGCATTCTGACGTTTTCTGGTTAAAATGCAGTCCTGATCAATCGGCAAAACTGTCAAGTATATACTAACTAATTATCAAGGTTTCTAGTTACTTTACAAACTAAACTTCTAGTTAATAATTTCATGTTGTGAAATCATTTCTCGATTGCAGGAATCAACTGTTTGTATGATCCAGTGGTTGCTTTAAAAACCATGCAACGTATTAAATCAGCTGTGGATAAAGCGGGGTTATCACCATATCTCATGTGCCAACCTCTGGGCTGGATGTGCCCTGAAGTAGAACATCATAAGATGGGACATTTGGCATTGCACGAATTTCCGTTCGGTACGTGAAAGCTAAATTGTTTTTTTCTGTATTAATAATATTTAAATGTTTTAAACAGCCTTAGATTCTCGCTCGGTTAATCGTTTCGAATTTGGCCAGTTTGCTCGGAAAGCGTTTGAACTTGGAGTGAAATACATTGGAGGATGCTGTGGTACGGAACCTCACCATATTCGCGCCATCGCCCAAGAAGTATGCATTAATTTTTACTCTGCTGATCGCCGTTTCTATTCGGTCGATGAGTTTAATTGGATATCTTTTAAATTTTTAATTTTAGCTCCAGCCCGAACGTGGAATTGATCCTCCTGTAAACGACATGTGTCCTCAGTTGGGTTTCTTTGCAGACGCCAGCTTGTCCAACTACAAGAAAAAGTAAATTGTGATTTGCCCATTTAAAATGTTCGTTATCATTGAATATTACCATAACATGTTTGCAGCATAAACCGTGTACGATTGCGTCTGTCAATTTTTAACGCCAGATATTGTAGGTCAGATGCGGATTATTGGAAGAGGTTGGTTCCGGGAACAGGCAGAATGTTTGGGCCACCATGTGTGGAAATTGACGAGGATTGCGAAAGAGTTTAACTAAAGCCAGATCATTTGGTGCCAAATACAATTATTTCCCACCTGAAATGATAAAAAGAAGAATAAATGTGAAATACAAGAAAGCTGCGCGATAAAACGAGCAAACGTCTTTTTGTGTTTTTTATTTGGGTTTAAAAATGTAAAACAGTGTTCAAGGAGTATACTGCGATCCAACGCTAAACATTCTGGAGAAATCCGACACTGTATTCATATTAAATCAATACACGTTGGATTTTACTTCACTCTGTTTGGAACATAACCAGAGTGGAAAGTCAGTTTAAAACTGACGTGAAACAAGTTTTAACAATTGGTGTTTGATTATTAGTTAGCATTCACCAACCAGAAGCCTACTGTAAGCATAGTACACTAACAGTGTACTATGCTGTAAGTTATGGGTACCAGAAGCCTACTGTAAGCATAGTACACTGTTCGTGTACTATGCTGTAAGTTATAGGTAAAGTCACGTGACCAAAGTCGCCCAACCAAAACGCACGAACAAACGTGAGCTTATGCTGCGGAAATCCCCTAAACCGATAAATACATGAGTGAGCAGTTGTTGAACTTTGGACTAAAACGTTATCCGTATTTGCAGTGTCTTTTAGTACCGAGTGATTTACAATACACACGTATTGTCTAGTAATTTATATTCATTCAATACGGGTATCATTGCATTGTAGATCTAGTAATTTATATTCAATTAATATGGGTATCATTGCAATAACTAACTAAACACATGATATAGATAGCGTTTAATACCTTTACTTTTTTATTTCAGAACATACAGGTAACAATCATGTCAGATTCGGACGATGATCATCCGTTTGCAAAGTATGGGAATGCATTGAAAGATCTGGAAGAAGCAACATCTAAACCATCCTCGATACCTATCCATGAACAAACTGTTACTGATGAACAAGGCAGGCGTCGTTTCCATGGAGCTTTCACTGGAGGATTCTCTGCAGGGTATTATAACTCTGTTGGCTCAAAAGATGGCTGGACACCATCAGAGTTTAAATCAACAAGGTCGAATAAAACCGGAAAGAAGACGTTTACGCCCCATGATTTTATGGACACAGAGGATGTTTCGGACTTTGGTATTGCTCCTACATTGCTCCAAGCGAAGCAGAACTTCCAGCATGGCCAGAAAAGAAACTTGATTAACGAAAGGCAGTTGCAGGTGGAAGAGAACAAAATGACACTGTCACTCGGAACAGAGTTGCTGGAGTCTCTTATTGTTCCAACAAGGTCAAATATTGGAAAACAGCTTCTATGTAAGTTGGGGTGGAAGGAGGGTCAAGGCATCGGTCCTCGTGTTGAGAGAGCAAGGTATCAGGAAGAAAAAGAAGATGAGATAAAAGAGCAGCCGAAAGTGTACGGATGTTACATTCCTGGAAGATCTATTCAAAGTTCAATTGAGGATACTTTTGGCCAAGAACCAATCACTTTTGCTCCGAAAGACCAAATGCCGGTTAAAATAATTGCTAAGGCTGATTCACATGGCCTTGGGTATAGTGGGATTAATCCAACCAATGCTTTGTTTATAAAGCAGAAAAAATCTTCTGGAGTCGAAGCTCGAATGAAGTCAGGAAGTAAGCTTTCTATTAAAGGCCAAGCTTTCGGTGTTGGGGCATACGAGGAGGAAGATGAGGACATATATTCTATGGACACCATGGAAAACTATGATCGGGTTTTAACTGCAGAGGCAAACCCTCAAGATTCATATGGGTGGACAAAGCCAAAAGCAATCGCCAGTAGCCACAAAGTTGAAGCTATTGAGTTCAACAAAAATAAAGCTATTACTGGGTTTATTCCTGCTGAAAAAAAGAAATTTGTTGAAAGGAAATGTTATTCTGCACCAAAACTTCCGCCTGACTTTGATTGCAATCGAAGGTTAAAGTTACAACACGAGGTGAATCGGATAAATGAGATGCATTTGTCACAGCCCGGAAATTTCCATGTACCTGCTGCAGTTACAACGGCGCACCTGACAGCTAAGGAAAGAAAGACTATGCTTGGTAATGCAAATTCTAAAGAAAAATATGTTTCTGTGTTTGACTTCATTTCACCCGATGATAGGAATAGGATGGAGATGGCAAAGAAAAAACCAACAGAGCTTGGTTTTACTGCAGGTAAGAATGAAGAACCTGAAAAACTGAGTAAACCAGAGCGACCAACTGCTCCTTTGGTTGATCCAAAATCTCTTCGTCCGTTTAATAATAATCCTGAAAAACAGCGGAGATATGAACAGTATGAAAGGGCTGTACGGCAGAGGAAGACGGACCCTTATTTGGGCATAGACAGCGACCTCACAGAGTGGGAAAGAAATCATGAGCGACATGAGTTTTCACAACTTGCACAAGTGTACAGTCATCTAACTTCAAGCATGAAATCAAAATTTACTAAAGCCACAGATGAGGAACAGGAATTAACAACAGCTGTTAAAAAAGAGTCGTCCAAGCATGTATTTGGTATCATGACAAGAGACAGAATAGAGTGGCATCCTGATCCACTGCTGTGTAAAAGGTTTAATGTTCCAGACCCCTTTCCGAAATCCGACGTGGTAGGAATTGCAAAAGCTGTTCCGAATTTTGACCTGCCTTCTCTAAAGCACCAAGGTCCAGCAGAGAGACCGATTTTGGAGGACTCTGAACTCCCTCAGAATATGTTAAAGGAAATGCAGAAAGTATCTAGTGGTAGTGCTAGTAATGAAATAAAAAAGAACAATGATTTGAGTGAAGTTCAAAGTACAAAAGATAACGAAAATGATGAAACAGCAGAAGAAGAGGAAAGAGCTTCCATGGACTTGTTCAAGTCAATCTTCGCCGCATCCAGTGATGAGGAATCTGATGATGAGAATGAGGAGCAGGAAGATGACCTGGAGGAGCCTGAAAAGCAGAAAGTTGAAAAAGTTGAAAACCTAAGTTTTCCTCCATCCATGCCACATGTATTTACTCCTGTTAATAAAAAACTTTCAATAAATGAGGAACCTCAACAATCAACTTCTGATCTTTTAAAACCAAAGGAGTCATTAGCATCCCAGGAGAAGAATGAAGAAAAGGAAGAGGACTTGTTCGGACCTGCTCTTCCACCACCAAGGAAGGCAGGGACATTAAATTCATCAAAAAATGATGATTCATTTTCGAAGAGACACAAAGAAAAGCATAAAAGTCATAAATCTCATAAAAAATCTTCAAAGCATAAAAAACATAAAAAGAAACGCAATTCCTAAACTTACTCTTATTAGTTAAATTTAGTTATGTTTGAACAAATTCACTGCCATTTTTGTTTTTGTTTTGATTCATTTTCACATACAAAATTGTTTAAGCGTTACAAACTAAAAACAATTTTTTAAAGTTTAATATGTGTCTCTATTTTTCACAACAGGTATCGTATAGGTTCTCATTTCAGTAATATTTTATTAACCATTTGTGGTCATTATGGAAAGTCGTGATTTTGACTTTGTCATATTTGGAGCGAGTGGCTTCACTGGGAAGTATGTGGTGCAAGAAGTTTTCAAGCATTGCAAAACAGATGGTATTACAATGGCTGTGGCAGGGAGAAACAGAGACAAACTCACTAAAGTAATTTCTACTGCAGTTGGTGAAAACGAAGATGAAATTCAGGTGGAGGTTATTATAGCTGATGTGAAGGATTTTCAGTCACTTGTTTTGATGTGTAGCAGGGCAAGGGTGGTACTAAACTGTGTGGGGCCGTATCGATTTTTCGGAGAGCCAGTGGTCAAGGCATGCGTGGAAGCAAAGACAAATTACGTCGATATATCTGGAGAACCGCAGTTTTTGGAGAACATGCAGCTTAAGTACGATGAAGCTGCTAAAGAAGCTGGGGTTATAATTGTTGGGGCTTGTGGGTTTGACAGTATTCCAAGTGACTTGGGTGCTGTGTTTACTCAGCAACAGTTCCAAGGCACTTTAAACAGCATCAAAGCTTACCTGTCAGTTAATGCAGGACCTTCAGGATATGGTTTTCACTTTACCACGTATGAAAGTGCTGTTCATGGAATCTCAGATGTGAAAAGTCTGTCCAAAATAAGGAAACAATTTGGACACAAACCACTCCCAACTGTAGGACCAAGAATGAAACGTGAAGGATTCATGCATTATTTATCTTTCGCGCAGAGTTACTGCATTCCGTTCCTTGGTGCAGATGCTTCTGTTGTCAAACGCTCACAGCGTTACTTCTGCGAAGAATTAGATGAACCTCCTACTCAATACTCCATGTACAGTTGCATTGGCTCCATGTGGAATATTTTCCTTATGATGGTTTTTGGAGGAATTTTCAAGTTCCTCGCTATGAGATCCTGGGGCAGGTCCCTGCTTCTAAACCACCCAAAGTTTTTTACACTTGGTTTGTTCAGCCATGAAGGTCCAACTAAACAGCAGCTTAAAGAATCATCTTTCAACATCGTAATGTTCGGGGAGGGTTATCCTACTGGCTCCTTTGACTCAAATAAAAAACCGAAAAAGAAAATAACAGTAAAAGTCTCAGGTCCTGAACCAGGTTATGTGGCGACGCCCATTGCTATCGTCCAATCAGCTCTCTGCATTATCCAGGAGAAGCAGAACCTGCCAAAACGAGGAGGTGTCTTCGCTCCAGCTGCTGCATTTGGAAAAACAAGTTTGATTTCACGCTTGCATGAAAGAGGAATCAAATTTGACGTCTTAAACCATTCATAGGCTGCACGAAACTCCAGACAATTATGTGTAGAAATGTATTCCCATATACACGTTTAATTGTTGTCAACATTTGTACACTGTAAATTTGATTCATTGTGTTTGTTTAATTACATTGAATCGGGTATTACAATTGAATCGGGTATTACAATTGAATCGGGTATTACAATTGAATCGGGTATTACAATTGAATATATCTTACATGCTAACTCATGCTTGTGATTATTGTTGAGGGTAACGAGTAAGGGGGGTAACAAGAAAGTATTTAATGAACATTCATCAAGACCGTAGCCAACGGTCGCTTATTCATAAAAAGCTTTGCACGTCAAGACCGTAGCCAACGGACGCTTATTCATAAAAAGCTAAAACTTCAGCTGTGTCGGAGTCGAACGTTGTATAATTGTATCTTTAAATTTTGTGTCCGTGAAGGGTTCAACTCCGACGCAGGCGAGAAGCTGCTCAATGAGTGATTTTCTTAAGACGTACTTGTGAAACTCACCTCAAAGCCCTAACGTCTAACCCTTCGTATGAAAAAATGGGGTAATTCCCATGAGTTGTACCCGATTCTTGTCTGCATTTGCTGTTGCAGAGATCAACTGTTAAAAGTTAACTTCAGAATGGGCATAAAGGGTTTTGAAAGCTTTGGCAACAGATATACAGATCGATGTTTCCAAAGTATCATGATAACTCAAGAATGTCTTTTTTTTGTTAAGGGGTAACGAGTAAAAAAGTAATTGTGAACATTAATCAAGTTATAGCCAACGGTCGCTTTTTATAAAAAGCTAAAACTGCGTCGGAGTCGAACCCTAGCTGCTACAAGTGCAATCCCGAACTTTATCTTTTAATTTAGTGGTCGTGAAGGGTTTAACTCCGACGCAGTCCTGAAGCTGCTCAATTTCCATCGGTTCTATAAACGTTGAAGGACTTTCATGTTGTTACCGCAGTGTTTGTATTGTAATAATTAACAAAATACCAACATACAAATGTTCCGTTTTGATATAGTACTGTGGGGTAAGATGGGACACTTAAAAAAATATGCCAAAACATTCCCGGTGTGAAGGCCCGGTTGGACCCAGAGTGATTTTCTTAAAACGTACATGTGAAACCTTTTAACATTGTCAGGCCTGTAATTTTGCTTGCGGATATTCTAGACTTTTGTGCAAATGGGCTATCCCGTTAAAATATCTACCAAAATGTGGTAGATAACTCTCAAGAGGCTAGGTACTTCTCGCCTCAAACCCCTAACGTCTATCCCTTCGTATGAAAAAATGGGGTAGTTCCCATGAGGTGTACCCGATTCTTGTCGGCCTTTTCTTTTGTTGAGATCAATACTTTAGTTTTGCTATTAGTCTGGGTTGAAGGCAACTGTAAAAAGTGAACTTCAGAATGGGCGTGGGCTGTAGACTGTAGAGGGTTTTGAAAGCTTTTGCCAAAGAGATAGAGATCGATATTTTCAAAGTGTCATGCTAACTCATGCGTGTGTTTTTTGTTGAGGGGTAACGAGTAAAAAAGTAATTGTAAACATTAATCCAGTTATAGCCAACGGTTGCTTTTTATAAAAAAGCTAAAGCTGCAGCCGCGTCGGAGTCGAACCGTAGCTGCTACAAGTGCAATCCCGAACTTTATCTTTTAATTTAGTGGTCGTGAAGGGTTTAACTCCGACGCAGTCCTGAAGCTGCTCAATTTCCATCGGTTCTATAAACGTTGAAGGACTTTCATGTTGTTACCGCAGTGTTTGTATTGTAATAATTAACAAAATACCAACATACAAATGTTCCGTTTTGATATAGTACTGTGGGGTAAGATGGGACACTCTTGGCACGTAATACCTTTAGTACATAATATCCTGATCGTGTTTTAAACGGGTCGTACTAAAACACGCACGGCGGGCCCGAAAGAAAAAAATACTAAAACATTTCCGGTCTGAAGGCCCGGTTGGACCCAGAGTGATTTTCTTAAAACGTACATGTGAAACCTTTTAACATTGTCAGGCCTGTAATTTTGCTTGCGGATATTCTAGACTTTTGTGCGAATGGGCTATCCCGTTAAAATATCTACCAAAATGTGGTAGATAACTCTCAAGAGGCTAGGTACCTCTCGTCTCAAACCCCTAACACCTAACCCTTCGTATGACAAAACGGGGTATTTCCCATGAGTTGTACCCGATTCTTGTCTGCCTTTTCTTTTGTTGAGATCAATACTTTAGTTTCGCTATTAGTCTGTGTCGTAGGCAACTGTTAAAAGTGAACTTCAGAATGGGCGTAGGCTGTATGTGTAGAGGGTTTTGAAAGCTTTTGCCAAAGAGATAGAGATCGATATTTTCAAAGTGTCATGCTAACTCATGCATGTGTTTTTTGTTAAGGGGTAACGAGTAAAAAAGTAATTGTGAGCATTAATCAAGTTATAGCCAAGGGTCGCTTTTTTATAAAAAGCTAAAACTGCAGCCGCGTCTGAGTGGAACCCTAGCTCCAACAAGTGCAATCCCGAACGGTGTATCTTTTATTTTGTGTGGCCGTGAAGGGTTCAACTCCGACGCAGTCGTGAAGCTGCTCAATTTCCATCGGTTCTATAAACGTTATAGAGCTTTCATGTTGTTATACCGCAGTGTTTGTAATGTAATAATTAACAAAATATCAACATACAAATGTCCCGTTATGATATAGTACTGTGGGTTCAGATGGGACACTTTTGGCACGTAATACCTTTAGTACATAATATCCTGATTGTGTTTTAAACGGGTCATACTCAAATACGCCCGGCGGGCCCGAAGGCAAAAATATGCTAAAACATTCCTGGTGTGAAGGCCCGGTGGGACCCAGAGTGATTTTCTTAAAACGTACATGTGAAATATTTTAACATTGTGAGGCCCATAATTTTGCTTGCGGATATTCTAGAGTAGACTATAACTCTCAAGAGGCTAGGTATACCTCTCGCCTCAAACCCCTAACGTCTATCACTTCGTATGAAAAAATGGGGTAGTTCCCATGAGGTGTACCCGATTCTTGTCTGCCTTTTCTTTTGTTGAGATCAATACTTTAGTTTCGCTATTAGTCTGGGTTGTAGGCAACTGTTAAAAGTGAACTTCAGAATGGGCGTAGGCTGTACGTGTAGAGGGTTTTGAAAGCTTTTGCCAAAGAGATAGAGATCGATATTTTCAAAGTGTCATGCTAACTCGTGCGTGTGTTTTTTGTTGAGGGGTAACGAGTAAAAAAGTAATTGTGAGCATTAATCAAGACCGTAGCCAACGGTCGCTTTTTCATAAAAAGATAAAACTGCAGCCGCGTCGGACTTTATCTTTTAATTTTGCGTTCGTGAAGGGTTCAACTCCGACGCAGTCGTGAAGCTGCTCAATTTCCATCGGTTCTATAAACGTTATAGAGCTTTCATGTTGTTATACCGCAGTGTTTGTAATGTAGTAATTAACAAAATATCAACATACAAATGTCCCGTTATGATATAGTACTGTGGGGTCAGATGGGACACTTTTGGCACGTAATACCTTTAGTACATAATATCCTGATCGTGTTTTAAACGGGTCATACTAAAATACGCCCGGCGGGCCCGAAGGCAAAAATATGCTAAAACATTCCTAGTGTGAAGGCCCGGTGGGACCCAGAGTGATTTTCTTAAAACGTACATGTGAAATATTTTAACATTGTGAGGCCTATAATTTTGCTTGCGGATATTCTAGAGTAGACTATAACTCTCAAGAGGCTAGGTATACCTCTCGCCTCAAACCCCTAACGTCTATCACTTCGTATGAAAAAATGGGGTATTTCCCATGAGTTGTACCCAATTCTTGTCTGCCTTTTCCATTGTTGAGATCAATAATTTAGTTTCGCTATTAGTCTGGGTTGTAGGCAACTGTTAAAAGTGGACTTCAGAATGGGCGTAGGCTGTATGTGTAGAGGGTTTGAAAGCTTTTGCCAAAGAGATAAAGAGATCTATATATATTCAAAGTGTCATGCTAACTCATGCGTGTGTTTTTTGTTGAGGGGTAACGAGTAAATTTAATTGTGAACATTAATCAAGACCGTAGCCAACGGTCGCTTTTTTATAAAAAGATAAAGCTGCAGCCGCGTCGGAGTCGAAACCCAGCTGCTACAAGTGCAATCCCGAACGGTGTATCTTTTAATTTTGTGTCAAGGGTTCAACTTCGACGCAGTCGTGAGGCTGCTCAATTTCCATCGGTTCTATAAACGTTGAAGGACTTTCATGTTGTTACCGCAGTGTTTGTAATGTAGTAATTAACAAAATATCAACATACAAATGTTCCATTATGATATAGTACTGTGGGGTCAGATGGGACACTTTTGGCACGACATACCTTTATACATAATATCCTGATCGTGTTCTAAACGAGTCGCACATTACACAGCCAGCGGGCCCGAAGGGAAAAAATATGCTAAAACATTCCCGGTCTGAAGGCCCGGTTGGACCCAGAGTGATTTTCTTAAAACGTACATGTGAAACCTTTTAACATTGTCAACCTAACGCCTAACCCTTCGTATGAAAAAATGGGGTATTTCCCATGAGTTGTACCCGATTCTTGCCTGCCTTTTCCAATGTTGAGATCAATACTTTAGTCTCGTTTCTTGTCTGGGTTGTAGGCAACTGTTTAAAGTGAACTTCAGAATGGGCATAAAGGGTTTTGAAAACTTTTGCAAAATAAATACAGATCGATGTTTCCAAAGTGTTACAATTCGAAACGAGATATTGGTTATAGATGGCAGCGAACTGTTTTACCACTTCTACGACGCTTGTGAGGGCAGGTATGGTAAAGTTAAACAAGAAATACATCTCTTTTTACTGTAGGTTTGTTATAGTATATTAAATCTTTATCATTGAAAAATTGTTGCAAACCTTAAAATTATGTTGATATAGTAGGGTGGGGTAAGATAGGACACCTTTAGCACATAATGTGTTTTAAACATTTAACAACGATCTATGGGAGTCGTGAGGATACGGTTATGCAATTCTTTGAATGCTCTTTGTTTACTACCAAATCGGACGAGAAAATAGAATGAAAATGTGTCCCATCTACCCCCACCCTACTATACATCTCTTTTTACGGTACGTTTGTTATTAAACATGTAGTCGTTTTACTTGCAAAATTATCTGAACTGCATCCCATCTTATCTAACTGCATCCCATCTTAACCCATAGTTCTACTAGCTTTTTTGCATCTACAGAGCGCCGCTCGACCAATTTCGGGAGCAAGCGATCAAGTTTTACACAAATCTTCGCACTTGTGGCATCAGACCAGTTATTGTGTTTGACGGGTAAATACGTGTTGAAGTTATAGAGTATTGTATAGAGTAATGTAAATTTACAAGAACCCTCGTGTAGCAATAACGACCACCGTCTTGCTTTTTATTCAGATCTCTTCTTTGTTTCAATAGAATAAAATATAAATGATCTTCGCTACCGTTTTCAAAAAAAAAATTAAACAAGAGAGCAAAGATCTAATGACTGAGCACGTATTAAACTAATTAGCATCGTATTATTTAACCTTTTTACTACAAAGGGCGACTAAGCTAGATCAAAAACAAACCAGAAATAACCAACCAAGTGGCTTTCAGTCGCCATTGGTGACTGTGGAGCAGTAGGTGGAATGTATTTATACATATGTTATAAATCATGAAGACTTATGATGTATGAGGATTGAGTGACTGGTAAAGAATGTATGTGTAAATACGTTTTGTACAACTCCTGTACCATGTGTTGACTTGTAAACTTACACTAGTTCACCTTGTCTTCGTTGAAAAACGTTTGTTTTCGGGAGTTTAAACAAACTGTAATTACGCAGTAATTAGGTTATGTTAGAATTTAATTTTAATCCTATGATATTATACTAAAAATAATGTTTCAATTACGATAAATAATAATAAGTCATTAACATGTGTCTTTCATACAAAACTCGCATTAATTGATAGTAAAGTTCAGATTCTATAAAAAAAGTTGCTTAACCTCACTAATAAACGATTTTAATACAGACACATTTTTTTAACCGGCGCCGTGGCAAAGTGGTTAGCGCGCCTGCCTGTAACCCAGTCGTAATGGGTTCAAGGCGCCTTGCTAATATGTGGCGTATGCATCCTTGGGCAAGACACTTAACGGCAATTGTTCCAACCTAGTGGTCACTAATGGGTTGTCCAAATTATCAGCCACACATAAAAAAAGAAAAATCCCCTATAAAAATAATTATCTCCAAAGTAACATATACATGGGTAACTCATAAGCTGGCACGAAGTGTATAAACACCCGTGTTATAACGACTGTCGTTTTCCGGTGACGCGAGGATAAAGTAAGTTACATTTATTCATTCCTACTTATTATTATCTTAGATTTAAATATGGGTCAAACCACGAAAAGGTGTTCAATCAAGCGGTAAAAGTTATTGCTGAAATGGAGCAATTCATTAAAGAAGAGAAAATAGACGGAACGAACAAGTTACCCTTTTGTCGTAAGTATAAGGTTTGTGTGCTCTTTATAAACGACGCCCCAATCGATAACTTAGAAAAGCGATTGAAAGTGTCTTTGTCACTCTTAATAAATATGAACCAGATGGACAGCTACAATAGTTATGCCTCTGTTGCCACGCAGGCTTCAAATGGTATATACTATAGACTCTATAGTATAGAGAGTGTATACATGCTGCAACTTTAACATAACTGTTATATAACCTTAGTCCCGCGATCCTTCGTTGGCTGGTAGCAAGACGACCAGAAATAAATAAGGGATTTAGGTGGTAACGGTATCCATTTTACCCCACAGTATGGTAGGCTATATTGTTTATATTAAGGGAGCTGTATATGAAACGAATGAAGTATGATATGATGGTAGAATGCCATTGGGGACCACTGCTACACATTTCGTAAAGCAATACTTCAAAACTTCTTGTATTATAGGTACGATCTTAGCAACGGTGAATCAAGAATTGGGAATTCCTTTTGTTAACGGTGTGGGAGATATGAATTCCAGCACAGCAGCAATTGCTAATCTACTTGGAGCCAAAGTGTTGGCGAGTGATACGGAGTATTGCGTGCATAACTTGAGTCATGGTTGGTTGCCAGTTAGATACTTCAAATGGAATGTAAGCCCGGTGTTCAATATTCATCCAGTGCCGATATCTTAACATATTTTTACAGGACGATGCGGAAATAAGCAGGGTAGGAGGCATCACTGCAAAATTTTACCACATCGAGCATTTTTCACGCCAGTATAATATCCCCACCAATGTGGTTTCGTACCTGGACATATTCTTCGGCAGAAAGTCTTACTTTCCGGAGGGATATTTTCAATCGTTTGTCGACCAACACTTTGGGGTATGATTGGGATTAGTTATAACAATAAAAATATTTTTAACAAATGAATATTTTTTTATAGTTTAAAACTGACATGTCTACGGGGTTAAACAACTTGCAGCGACCCGTTGTTTTTTACAACCTCAGTCAGTTGACTATATATAGACGCCCACCAATATAGATCGCAAAATAATCTATAGTGTAGATTGTCTCCCATATTGGAAACACAGTTAGTACACCTTTTATAATACGTACGGGAGATAATATGTAAGTTTTGTGTTTGCGGTTAGTCGTGAAATGTATTCAGGTTACTTGTACGGGTTTCCAATAAAACTACTATATATAGTTGCAGATGTTTCGGTTACATTCTGCGGCGCTTGCTCCCTGTACTATAGGCGCATATATATGTTCATCAGGTGATTCGGCTTAAACCCAGCATAGTTGGGAAGAAACGAAGCTTCATTTATTAAGTATTAAGTAATGCTATAACACATAAACATTATACCCCCAAGTTTGACCTTGGAAACAACCGTAAATATGTTTTTTTGGTAAATTAAAGTAAAATCTCTTTTTCCATTTCAGGAGCATGAGTCTTATCGACGTTATTTCGAAATTTTCTTCAGATGGATGGATGGTAATTACATCACGGATGACGACCTTATCGAAAGAATCGTCGCCTCCCTTGGGAACAGAGATGATCACCCCAACATCCAAGTACGTTTGGAGGAGCGCCTCGCATTCTTTCGCTATCCTCGGGTTCGTCAAATATTTCGTTTGAAAGTTAGAGAGCAAGTAAGAGACGAAGATATGTCGAACCTCCTTTTAAACAACAAGCATGATTCGGTGGAAGATGGAAATTTGAGGGAAAATTTACCACGCTTTGCCCATGATATACTGAACGCACCTACGGGGGGAGATGACCCTTACAAACGGTGTCTTCGAGTTTTCATGAGCAAACTAGACAAACCGTCACCCCACGACTCAACGAGAGCTTTGCGGCAACAAATGTACCAACTTTTGGTGAGAGGAGATGATTTGACTGTGGTTGAGTACGATAGAGTCGGCGTCAACTATATTGAGGTGGAACCTATCCGTGTGAAACGTCAAGAAAACCTGAACCCTGCGTTGGTTGAGGTGTCCAACAACCAGGAAAGAAACCCCGAATTCATTAAGTTTAGGAAGCAACATATTCTATCTATACTGGTTGGGGACGAAGAGGCAGTTCGTCAATTTGAAGAATCTTGCAGGAACATCAATGAAGAATTGAAGCTTCTGCTGGCATGTGGGGTGTACTGGATCAGAACCACGGCACCAGGAGATACAGCAATATCCGCACTTGCCTTCACTGTCAGCTTAATTTACTTGAAGTCACAAGGCGGTGTTGATCGTCATCTCATGCAAAGGATGGAAGCGCTCATGCAAAATATAAGATCATCGTAAGTTAACCACAAGTTGTAGCAGCAATATATCCTATATATTTCATTCACACAGTTTTCCGTAAAAATCTTAACTTCAGTATATATTCCACATTATATAATTCTGTGAGGTAAGTTGGGATACCGTTAGCACCCAAATCCCGTATTTCCTAATCCTGTTAATAAAATTAACCACGCATTTTTAAAGTCGCGGGCTTACGGTAGCTTATCCGTAAATATTCGTTGTTTACCATCAATGATACAAGAAAACATAGTTAAAAACATGTTTAAAGGGCCTAAACACACTCAAATGTACATCGCTTTAATAGATAGAGTATGTTTTTCTAATTCCAACGACACCTTACTTGTTTTAATCGGTTCTGTATAACCAAAGATATTCCAGCTCAAACACCGTGAAATTCATAAAACTGATTTGAAAGTTGCGTGGCGAAAAAATTGAGAAGTGTACTACCCACGTGACAAATTACGTCACAAAATTGTTGAAGCGTGGCCGCTCTCATTCAGAAACACTGAAAAAGGCGAGAGGCAGTGTTTTTAGCGAAAAACGAGAGAACAAAAAAAACGCTAAAAAGCACAAAAAAACGCAGGTTTCGCTTTTACGAATGAATCAGTCACGTGACTAGTACGTTCCTACGTCACAATCACGAAGCTCGTAGTAAAAAAAGGATAGCGCTAGAGATCACTGTTTGAGGACGAATACCTACGCCAGAGAGATCACTGTTTGAGGACGAATCATCACTGTTTGAGGACGAATACCTGTATACTGGACCAATTTTAATAGAGATCACTGTTTGAGGACGAATACCTATATACTGGACCAATTTTAATAAGCAAAGTATTTTTGGAATCAATAAAACAGTCGCTTTATGAATTTACCATAAAAAATAAAAGTGACGTGGGGTGTGTTTAGGCCCTTTAAATGTGCTGTATGCCTTTTTAATGTGCTAACTTAAAAATGTGCAAATGATTCCAACTCCCCGGGAAAAATTACACATTAAGGCATAACTAACTCTCAACGACACTTGCAAATAATGCAATCCCTCCACAGGTATCCGGATATCAACACGGACTACATACAGATATCCGGTCAATGGTTACTTTGCCTTGAAGAAGTAATCGCGTTTAATGGAATTCTCGATGAACCACTGGTCCCGCCTCCTATGGGGAAATGTTTTAACTGCTCATTCTTTGAGGCGTGCATGGCAGAGGTCAACAGAGACACGCTGGTAGAAGTTATAAAGCAAGAGATTGAAGTTGGCGAACTCTACAAGGCCATCATGCGTGTGCTAAGGCTTGCCTAAATTGACAAACATTTTTAGCGGACGATGCTTGCATTTGTTTGAACTTATTCAATACTGCCATGATTTTAGTTATGCACTAATTCTGTATACTTTAACGCTTGAATGCTTTCTTAACTGCCTGTTTTACTGTATAACCACCTAGTTGGCCTAGTAGTTCATTTTCTGTATTGTTATGACTGTAAATAACATGATATATACATGTAGCTTAAAATAAACGGATATTAGTACAATCGAAATGCGGAGTTGATAAAAAATATTTTTATATTACGCTCATATGGTGATTGAAACTACGACGATATTGAGTGGTCGCCAGCAAATTGAAAATCCTCATTCTAATTAAAAACAATAAGTC
Organism: Ciona robusta; assembly: GCF_009617815.1. Lineage (NCBI taxonomy): Eukaryota > Metazoa > Chordata > Ascidiacea > Phlebobranchia > Cionidae > Ciona > Ciona robusta. The sequence continues at coordinate 8,815,046 of NC_143237.1, forward strand.
ACCACACACCTGTGTTTGATCATTGATCTGCTGGTTGTTGCTGTTTGGTGGTCTACATTCTATTTAAGTTACGCACCCGTGTTTTACTCTTTGGCTAAATATTCCAAACCTAACTCTATTTTTCATACAGCATATTCGATCAACCAAGTTTCGCATTAGATCTTCACTTAACGCGCAGTCCTGACTCAACTGCATCGAAACTAGCTGCAACCTTGCACGCGAATAGCACAACCAATTATTAACGCGCGTTTTGCTCCCGAGGCAAGAAACGCGCTTCCGCAAGAAACGGGCGCCCCCTTCCGAGTTGATCAGTTTTATATAAACTGTTGTTTTAATCGAAAAACAGGTCGTTCTTCTACTAATATTTAACATGCTTCCGATATTAGATTAATAAGATTAAGTTTAAATAGATTAATATTACAAAACTAAAGTAGTAGTGAAGAATCCACGAGTACGTTACAGATCAGGTTGGCGGAAACTATTGGAGGTTGGTATATAGTTAGGGGTTAGATATAGTGGAAAGAGGCTAGTGGTTATAGGGGTTAGATGTGCTTATACGGGTTAGTGGTTGGTGGTTACGTTTAACGGCACTCTGCCAATGCGTGATAGTTTTCTCCAAACAATTTGGATAAAATTTCATGAAGGTAACGTTGTCACGTTTCGATATCTATGTTGGAGTCGTGAATAAATTCTCCATTCAGGGGCTTTACCTATGTTGTAGGACCAGGAACTTCAGCAGTATTTATATCAATCGTTTTAATCTCTTTGATTTATATGATAAATTAGCCGTTTTATAATAAAATTAAATGATGTATGAATATTGTATATAGTCACTTAACGCTTAGACCTATTTCTTCGAATAGAATAAGGGAGACCGATTTCTGTTTTCGACCATAACAAGGAAGTATTGGTTGTAGAAGCATTCAGGTTATTCAAGGTAATTGATGCAATAAAATAGAAACGATTGCTCATGTTTAAAGTCAGCCAAGCTGCAAAGAAGAATAGAACCTGCGTAAACAGGTTGATCCTGGTATATAATATACAAAGCAGGAAATTAGTGACCATTTTCAATACTTTCTACTTTTACTCATATAATGTCACTAACATAAAATTCGGACATTTTACCATGGCTAGACCAGCTGTTCGCGAATTCTATTCATAAAATATATATATATATATATATTAATTCAAAAATATTCTTCATTATAAATACTAATATTCGCAGTATAAACATATTTGCACAAGCTGTTACCACACCAGCTCTGAATATGTTGCATAGCGCTACTAAATACCCAAGTTGGAACATCTCATGCAGACAAACAACACAATATTTTAATAATTAGCTACCATTATAACCTTCAAGGCTCATTGCTGCTACCATTGTGGGCGTATCGTATGTGTCCTTGAGCAAGACGCTTAATAGCAATTGCTCCAAGCCAGGGTTGTCTAAATTGTCAGCCATACATAAAAACATGAAAAATCCCAAAAATGAATCACCCACAAAGTTAGATTTGTGGTAACTTAACTTGTATGCTGGCACGAGGTGAATGAAACAAAACAGAAAACACCTGTGTTATATTATAACCATTGTAACACGAGGATAAAGCAAGTTACATTGAAACACTGAATAAATGTGTTAGCATGTCTATTCCTTGTTTTTTTAAATATTATATATATAACGTTTTATTTTTGAGGTATATTATATATATATTTGTTTTTATCACGGTAATATGTTTTTATGGCAAGTATTAATATTAAAGAAATGTTTAAATTAAATGTTTGTGACCTATGGAGATAATATGTAAGTTTTGTGTTTGCGGTTAGTTGTGAAATATATGTATAATATTCGGGTGATTCGAGTTAATATCAAACACAGCATATTTTGGGGGAAAATAAAGCTTCAACATTTAAATATTAAGTAATGATATATATAACATATAAAAAGCTGGTGTGGCAAATATTATATAAATATGTTTTTACACTGAATAGTAATATTCATAGTTAGTAGTTTGTTAAAATGTTAAAATTGTATTTGATAAATATAATCAGCATTAGCATGGTCTAGTTGGTGCAATGTCGAATTTCTATGTAAAGTAGAAATTATTGAAATGATTTTTAACTGTTCCTACTCTAAATACCAGGAACTCTTTAGTGAGGTTGTTCAGTTAATCAGAGTCAGCAAAGCAGAGAAAAAATAGAACCTATGTATCCCCATTGCTTACACAGTGTTTTAATTGTTTAGTACCAGGTCTTGTGGACGAACGCACTGTTTGTTTTGCTCACATATATTTACATGTTAAACAATTCTCCTAGACCAAACAGTTCGGGAGCTAATGTCTGATGTCAAAGTTTCAGTGCAAGCCAATATAATTCAGTTTGTGTTATATCACAAAGTTTCTATTAGATGTTTAACGCTATGTGCTGCATGTTTTCTGTATTGTTAAATGTGTAACATTAGTTTATGGAATGATTGCTAAAACGAATATGTAATCTTGAGTTTAGCTTAGTATAAGGCTGAGGTAAATGTAGGATACGCATAACGTTGTTTGTACAATTAAACCTGATACTCCACAACCATTTAGTCGTAATTTGAAACGCAAAATCTTTGTTCACAAAAGTTTAAGGTAGTTTTGTATCAGGGTCATAACTGTAGTTCCTACCCAAAACAACAAGAATGTTGGATGATAACAGGTAGGTTGTGTGTTGTTGGGTTATTGTTTATATACTCGTTGATTATTAAATCTCACTTATTGTTTTTAGGGTAACTGGAATGAACAAAGAAAACGCAGGTTTGTTGTATGTAATGTGTAGCACCACTTGCTAAGTTTAACTATAAAAGAACTTAGATTACATTTATAAAATCAAAATTTTCAACTGCTATTAAATATTTATTTTATAATATATATATAAATTATTAATATTCAGTATCAAAATGTTTTTATAGAATTTCATACCACACCATCATTAGCCATGTTAATTTAACATCGGATTTAATGTTAACTGTTGGTAGTAGGCTTTCTTAACTAGTTATAGTAGACTACATTGTCTGTAAATGATGCAGGTCCTGTTTTTTAATATTGCAGATGTTATATTTTACTACATTTGTTTTAATGCAGATCACGTGACTAACACAGCTGAGCAACCAAGCGAACCACCAACCTCAGCATCTAATGACCCACAAGGTTTGTTGATAAAAGTATTCAGCAAAATTTATAATAAAACCATACATAAAAACTAAAATAATAATTCTCAGAAAACAATCACCCACACAATTATGTTCTTGGTAACTCATAAGCTGGCCTAGAGGTGTATGAAACAGAACATCTGTGTTATAACGACTATCATTTCCAGCAACACAAGGATAAAGCAATTAACATTCCAACAAATTATCTAGGTGATGAAGTGACGACACGAAAACCTACAATTGAAGATATTTTTGCTCCTCCAGGTAGGGGTGTGTTTATTAGTCAAAGTTAATTAATTCAAGTCATTTATTGCATTGGTACAGCGCCCAAGCCAGAAAAAAAATAACGGATGGGGTTTTAAGAAATTTAGTTTTTTCCTTTTGCACTTTTGACACACTCTAGTATTGTACTGTGGGGTAAGATGTGACACCTTAAGCACCTCCTGACGACTGACCACGTTTTAAACAATTAACATAAATTAGCGTGTAATTAGGTTCCTATAAATTCGTAACTAGCGTATAATTAGGTTTTATCTGAAGCTGCTAAACCAGCCAAAGTAAGACAACAAGGAGGGGTATAGAACTTTAAATTGTTAGTTGTCTGCATAAAAAATTGTTTGCCTCAACATTTTATAATTTAACTCAATCTTCGGCGTACAATATTGCAGATGAAGGTGAGTTATGCAACTCTAGTGCAATGTACATTGTTGTTTCACGACATTTATATATGTTAAGGTTGTAACATATTTGCCTATTCATTAAAGCTTTGCTCTCTTATTAATGTTAGGTGTATTTAAGTTGGAGTTTCACAATAATTGATAAATTAATTAAGATGTCGGTCAACTGCTGCAAAAGCGGAAATATCACGAAGCTTACGTCGTATCAAGTCGTCTAATGAAGTTCGACTCTTCTTTCATTGGATCTAAGGGTCTTGTCGATCATTGCCGATGTTGTATGTTGGTTGGAGAAGGGGAAGAAGCGATTCGAACCAGAGCTCAACTGAAAAAGTTATTAATTGAGAAATCGCAAACCACGCCGCATGAAATTAAAGAATTTGCTGATAGTATTCGGGGTGAAGGAAGAGACATGGAAGCGATTTTATTCTTTCAAATCGCTGCCGAGTTTTATGAAAATAAACTTAAAGCAGGTTTGGTCGGGATAGCGAATTGCTGTCTTGGGGTAAGAGAATCTATCGAGTCAATGTTATCACGTGACGAAGAATTAAAATCGATCGTTCGAACCCACGTGATTCCACTGATGCGTGGCATGCGAACAATGATTCAACGATCCAGTGACGTCGGCGAGGAAGATCGCTGTTTGCAGGAAGTTTGGTGTTTGCATCGGATCGAATACACAGAGTACTTGGTTAACGATTTGGATAGTCGTGAGAAAACACTAAAAGAAGCGATCGCCATGATGAAGAGGGTGTATAAGAAGAAAGCCGGAAAGTTTGAAGTGTATGGAGTCTGTTTAAACAATCTTGGTATTACGTATGAACTGACCTCCCGGCCGAGCGATGCCTGTCAGTGTTTCCGAGAAGCGATTGCAGCTTATGCGAAAGCTGAGGATATTAACGATGATGAAAGAGCCAAGGAGATTGCCAACAGCAAACGCGGACTAGCCGGCGCGAAAAATAAAACTAATTGACCTCGTCCAGGTGCGCATGACGTGGAAAATATAATATAAGTTCAGTTATGATCATTCTTTTCTAATTAATATCCATTTCCGCATTTTTAAAAATCAATGCATAAGTTTTTTTCGTAGCAATAAAAGCTGGTGCGGTGTAAAATTGCATAAATACGTGTTTATGTCAAATATTTATAATTAATATGTTTTGCAAATCCTATTTTTTATAAATGAAATCCGCGTGGTTTTGTAATCTAGAAAATAGTAGATTAGATTCCTAATCACATGTTGGTGGCATTGGTATAGAAAGTATCAAATATCGTCGCTAAAATTCGTCTCTGTATACTATATATTATGATCGCCCTGATGCTAAAAGCTATCGATCCAATTAAAGAACATTTTTTCTCATGTTCTGACATGCCTTCCAAAATCTTAACCCGTAACTCGCATATTTTTTTGTAATGTCACAATGCCCGCCAGTGACGTTTTTAGCAGTTTTAAAATTTCATTTTTTTATACATAATCGTAAATAAAATATAATTTTTACTAACTTGTAGTAATTATTCATCATTTAACTTCGTATAGATTTTTTTAAAAATCACAAAACTTGTAAGCTTAGGACTCGATTTTTACCAAGTAAAACCTAGTTTTTACATGAACGGCCTAAAGTTATTTCACCATCTTTCATCATGCCGAACAATAGCTAAACCCGCACGAATCAACGTTTAGTAATGATGCGAGCAAAATTTATGCAAGTTATCTCAGATGTGCACATTCATTAAAGCGGTGCTCTCTTGTTACTGTTTTATCGAGAAACCTCGCAGCATATTGGCCCGTAAATTAAAACCAAGTAAAAAGTAAGAAATTTCTTACTTGAAAGGCTGCCTTTTGTTATTCAGCATTGCATTTATTGTTAAAATCAAACCATCAGTTAAACAGACGATATTTAAAACACATTTAACACTTTGTGTAAATTGAAATAGACTTAAAACCGCAAAATATGTCAAGTTTGTTTAATGTTTAAGCGGGTTATATTTAAAACCGGTGTAACAGTTTAGGTGAATTGAAATTAGCATAAAATCGAAAGTCTTCTTGTTTGTTCAATATTCATCGTCTTCGTCATTCTCTTCATCGACGGAATCGATGCCGACTTCTTCATAATCTTTCTCCAGAGCAGCGAGATCCTCGCGAGCTTCGGAGAATTCTCCTTCTTCCATTCCCTCACCGACATACCTTTGTATAATAAAGACGGTATAAAAGCAGGTATAGCACTGTGCGGTAAGATAAAACACTTTAGCACAATATTCGAATTTCCCGATCGTGTTTTAAACCAAATAACAACGGTCTATGGGAGCCTTCTTTGAATGTTCTTTGTTGATTACCAAACGAGAAAATACAATAAAAACTATTATTAATACTAAAACCGACGACTCATATTAATACTAAAACCGACGACTCATATTAATACTAAAACCGACATACCAGTGAACGAATGCACGTTTGGCGTACATCAAGTCGAACTTGTGGTCCAGACGAGCCCAAGCCTCGGCAATCGCTGTTGTGTTGCTCAACATACAAACCGCACGTTGGACTTTCGCCAAGTCACCACCTGGTACAACGGTTGGTGGTTGGTAGTTGATACCAACTTTGAAACCAGTGGGACACCAATCGACGAACTGAAAAGGAGGCGAGGTTTTTAGACCAAACAAGTATAAGTGGGTGACTCGTTTTAAATTTTTTTACATATGATTTCTGGTAATACTCTTATTGTACCTCACCTGAATTGTTCGTTTGGTTTTGATTGCAGCAATAGCAGCGTTGACGTCCTTCGGGACAACATCACCGCGGTACAAAAGACAACATGCCATGTACTTTCCATGGCGTGGGTCACATTTTACCATCTGATTGGCTGGTTCGAAACACGAGTTGGTGATCTCAGAGACGGATAATTGTTCGTGGTAAGCTTTCTCAGCGGAAATGACTGGAGCATACGTGACCAATGGAAAGTGAATACGTGGGTATGGCACCAAGTTGGTTTGGAACTCTGCAATTCGAGGACAATATAAATTATTAACTAAACAGGAAAGTACTATAGTTTGGAGGTATTGTATAATGCATGTTAAGAGGTATAATTAACTAATTATCCCGATGCGAGAGATTAGAAAGCTTGTTCAAACCTTACATTAAACATGAAAACATGATGCAATCGAGTAATTAAAGGTTAAATGCTAATTGCGTGTATTAGTGACTAGCTAATGATGTTATAAACCCATTACAAAATTTAAATAGGTTACCCGTTAAATCCACGTTTAATGCGCCATCGAAACGCAGCGAAGCCGTGATGGATGAAACGATCTGGCCAATCAACCGGTTAAGGTTTGTGTAGGTGGGTCTTTCGACATCCAAATTCCTTCTGCAAATATCGTAGGTAGCTTCGTTGTCAACCATAAACGCGCAGTCCGAATGCTCCAAGGTCGTGTGCGTTGTTAGGACCGAGTTGTACGGCTCAACGACGGCGGTGGAAATCTACAAGTTACAAAAATCTCATACTATATATTGGAGTTGGAACGTAGTTTTTTGTACACACAATCATACAAACGCAGAAATAAAAAAATCCTTAGAAAATGTTAACATATTTTTTTAACCTGCGGTGCTGGGTAGATTGCAAATTCCAGCTTTGATTTCTTTCCGTAATCGACGGAAAGTCTCTCCATTAACAACGACGTAAATCCGGATCCAGTGCCACCACCAAACGAATGAAAGATCAAAAATCCCTGCAAGCCACTGCATTGATCCGAAAGCTTTCGGATGCGATCAAGGACAGTATCAACATGTTCTTTGCCTGTGATGATAATTGAATGCTTTAGATTGGTATATTGTAAATTAAATACGCATTACTTAGGGCCTGTATTAAACCTCTACTTTACTTACCGACAGTGTAGTGGCCACGGGCGTAGTTGTTTGCGGCATCTTCTTTGCCGGTGATCAACTGCTCTGGATGAAACAGTTGCCTGTACGTTCCCGTACGTATTTCGTCTACGCGAAAAATAGAGCATTTATTAATACCTCGAGTACATAATATTACACGCACACGTAGTTTTTAATTTTATTGGTATTTCTTACCAACAACAGTCGGTTCAAGATCGACAAAAACTGCTCTTGGAACATGTTTTCCGGCTCCTGTCTCACTGAAAAAGGTGTTGAACGAATCGTCACCCCCTCCAATTGTCTTGTCACTCGGCATCTGACCATCGGGTTGGATGCCGTGCTCTAAGCAATACAACTCCCAACATGCATTGCCCATCTGGACACCAGCTTGACCGACGTGGATTGAAATGCATTCTCTCTAAAAAACAGACCAAATAAATTAGAACTTAAAATATTATAGGGTGGGGGGAGACAGGACGCATTCAGCACATTATATCCAACACCAGTCTATGAGATTCGTGAAGATACAGTTTATAATTCGTTGAATGTTCTTTGTTTACTACCAAGTGGGACGAGAAAATGGAATGAAAAGGTGTCCAATCTTCCCCCACACCACTATATTGTATTTGTTTGTATATAACGTCCGATGCTTTGTTACGCCATATATACCGTGGTTTGCTTGACACACTCAATGTATTAAGTGGGCCAAGTGCAAGTACTTAAGTATATTAAATGTCAAAGCTTGTTTACGGGTGTACATCCATTTCATATATGCGCGCAACCGTACATGGCTTTATAGAACGCGATTAAGTATGACGTCATAATACAGAATTAAACAGCGGTTATGAAGCCGCTCAACTTTAGTTTTAACTTTAAGCATCACTTACTGTTGTAGTTTAACGACAAACAAAATTAAATGTCTGTTATGCACACGACGGCACACCCATATATCGTAAGTTCATGTATTTCCAGTTTAATAGAGTTTTGGTTCATGCTTGGGCTGTAGCGGAACTGCGTTCTATGGCTCATTGCGTTTCAAAGTCTGGTTTGCTTCCCGATAACATGCGACGTAGGAAACTGTTTCTATATATTTGCGGTAATACATGCGCGCGCTAAGCGGAGTTTACAATAAAAATACGCGATAAACGAGGATAACTTTGTATTTAACACGTGACATTCTAAAACCGTGTAAAGTTACCTCTATTATATATTTTATTCGGTAATTACCAATATTCGGGTACGATTAAATCGTAAATTAATTCAGCACTTGAAATTGGATATAATATTTCAAGATAATATTTACTAAACGCTAAGCGCTTTCAGTTTATATAATTTCGGTTCCCAAAGGAGACAGAATCGCTTATTTTACTGTGCTGGTGGTAAAGTTATGTATCCGCCATTAAACAAAAGAGACGTGGTCGCGTCTACACAAACAACAGCGGTTTATCAGTCTTAAGCAAACAAACTGCTCAATATAAACTTTAATGAATGAAACCAACCGATACATGCTTTATAATATTTCATTGCACAAAACGCTCAGAATTATGATAAATTTATTATAACAGTTTATAGTCTACTGTTGTATAAAAGCAAATACTTACCATCTTGAAATTAAAATCTTCGGGAACTTAAACAATATACTTGAAATAAGCAAAACTTAGAGTTCAAACAACAGCTCTCTATAGGCGGCGTACAAACTCAAAGTGAGGTCGAGCTTCGTTTCTGCTCCATTTGGCCAGGATTGCGCCATAATACTCACTCATGATTGGTCGAAATTAAAGCAGAGCGATCGCGCTTTCCCCCAGGCGCAATGCATGTGAGTAACTGGAGATTCGAATGTTTCCGCGCGCCTAAATTAACAGAATACACTAGCCCGTTTATGCTCTGATGGCAACCAGTTCGATCCGCATTGCTGCATTGGTGAAATGACATGCTGAAAGAGGGTCGTGAAAACTTAATGTGGGACCGTTTGTATCTCGCAATTCTATGATTCCTACAGCAAATAAAACGTATAAACACTTAGTTTGAATAAGACGTATGATTAACATTATCATTATTTAACATAGCATAACTTATTGGCTAATTACAACACTAGTATTCTATAATACGCAATGGGTGCATAGCGGTTTCAAAATTGTTGTTTATAAAATGTTTGGTGGGTAAAACCATCAGTATTCTGTATTACGCAATAGACATGCTGGTTTTAAATTTGTTCTTCAAAAAGGCTCTGCCATTCATAATATCTGAAATGTTCAGGCGTGACCTCATTCAGAATAAGGAGCATAGCGTCATACACAAATTGGCAATACGAAGGTTGTTACTCGGTAACTAATCTAATTAAGCTGTGGGTTGACTGGCTGAAAATGGACGCGAGCTCAGAGAGAATGCGCTTGTGACTAAAACAACACGATTTCACGTTATAACCATTGATCGCGAATGGAATTTCTTGCCGCGTTGAAGATTTCTGTCGCGGCTGTTGATAAAAATGCGTAGGATTTTCGAGCATCGTTTGTAAATTTTTCTGGAAAGAACGATTGTTGAGTACACAAGACTAAATTTGTGAAGTAGCTGTTACCTAAGTTTGATTTGTTCGAAAGAAAATTTCTCCAGATGGTTAGTTGTCTGGACCTAAAATCAAGTATGTTCATCTCGCTTTTTGTCAAGTCCTGAATCATATTCCTTCTGCTTCCCGGGTGGTTACGATAAATGGAATAAACATGATTGTATCATCAGAATTTTCAATTTACTTTACACACTTTTGTTTAAACATACATATAATAACACAAAAGCAGAGATTATACCCTAGCTAAAAAATATATTAAGCACGCCATCGTGCGGGTAAAAATACTTTTTATGTAAATTGCGCGAATTTCCAATAAAGTACTGATTTATAATTTAGTTCACACGTAACAGCATAACGGTCTTCCAGTATTTATCCAGCGATGAGTTCCCTAGTAACTGAAGCTCTGGCCAGCGCAGGAAAGTTGGCAAAAGACGATTGGAATGTGAAAATATCTAAACTAGCGGCCCGTGCATTTGATACGAAGGTATTCAGTTTTGCATTTTAAAACAGCTTGACTGTACTAAGTTTGGGGTTTAATAATTGTAGACAGTGAACTAATACTAATTAATTTTAGAGGGAGTTGAGTGAATGTATTGAGGAGGAATTTTGCAATTTTTCATCTTTACGAGAATCGTGTGAAGATACGAATGCAAAGTTGACAGAAATTCGTGATGAAGCACACAGATTGGAAAAATCACTTGAAACTATGGTTTGTGTTATATAATTGTGCTTTAGAAACAAAATATAAAAAAATAAGAAACAATCAAGACCATAATAAAACAGAACAACTGTATTATAACAGCTGTTGTTGACCTGAATGACCTCCCACACAAGGATAAATAAGTTTACATACATTCATTCATTCACTTACAGGTACAAGATCAGATTCCAGATACAACAAAAAAGTTTGACCAACTTGCAAAAGAACATTCTAAGACTGTGGAGTTAGTGCAAGTGCTTGAAAAGTTGAACTTTGCGTACTTTTACTTTAGAAATCATGAATTGGATGTAAAACACAAGAACCTTCTTCAAGCCAGCATTAAATTGGAAAAGGTGATTTTTATTTTTTATATTTTTGTAATAAAATCTGTAATTCGCAGCTAAAAGGCCTACTTTTTAAACAAACACACACTTGTTGTGGTTTTCTATATATATATATCAACAGTTTCGGTCCCTTCGTCAGTTGAAGAAATACTGGTGTATTTTAAAGCAAACATGTCTAGCTTTCTTAATTCATTATTGTTCCACATCAGGTAAAACAGTGTATTGAATCAGCAAATGGTATGAAGATGGTTGAAAGTCAAATATACAAAGCACTAAAGGTGGAATATCATCTTTGTAAAGAACAAATTCTTTACACACTTGATGAAGCTTGGAGAGATTCTGTTTTATGGGAGCTGCCAGGAGGTTGAAATGTTGTTTTTTATAATTGGAAAGCACTGGTATAATGGATTTTCGGAGTTACATTTGTTTATTCGTAGGCTGTTGTTTTAACCAACTATAGTATTGGCTATATCATAGGTGCCAAACCTGGAGTGGCAGGGTAGGCAGTTCTAGCCTAGGATATTCTGTTTGTAGAAATTACAATTATACGCTAGTATAGGTGCCCTTGTATTTGCTTATTTATTTTTACTTTATCAAAGCATTTGATAAGTTGAAAATGTTTTCAGATGTATTTCGTTGCACTATTCAATGATATAAAGCCGTGGTTCCCAACACGTGGGGCGCGACCCAAAGTTGGGTCGCCTGATAATTTTTTTGGGTCGTTTGGTTTTGTCAGTTTGTCATAGTTGCGTTTAAATTAAATGTAACTTGCCTTGATTTTTTAGCCTGCAGGTGCTTGAAAACTGTTTGGATATTTGCTTTTTAAGTAAAGTATACAAATGTTTGCAAAAAATTCTTTGTACGCGCGTAAAGCAACGCCAAAACTCACCGATAGCCAGCGAGCACAGCTATAGCTCATTAGTGATTTGATAAACATATTATTTTCTGAAAAAGTTAATGCTTTTGCAGTGCTGCTTGTTAGGAGTTAGTGGTTGGGAGTTAGGGGTTAAGAGTTAGGGCTGGATTAAGCAGGGCTTTAACTAACATAAAACACTGCGAAAACAGGATTATAACGTACTGTAACATACGTAATATATCACTATTGTGACGTAACATACCGCTAATGTGACGTAATAAAGCGTTAACCTTACACAGATCAGGCAAATTACGGTGACGAAGCATGTTTTCGCGCATTTTTTAAAGTTAATTTTAGACACGAACACCCGATTTTTTTTTCAAAAATAATTAAACAGTGGGTATCAGTAAGGTCTATAAGACATTTAGAAACCAAAATTGTCACTGACCACCAGCTAAAGGATTACCCGTTTGCAATGCAATCTTGTATGGCTTTTAAAATTTTACGACAATATGCTTGGGTCGCAAGATTTTACCGAAGTGAATTTATTTTTAAAATGGGTCGCCTTAAAAACGAGTTGGGAACCACTGATATAAAGAACAATCAATTTTGTTTCAGATAATGGTGACATGACAAGAAGTCCGAAGTTAACAATCTCTTTCAGTCAAAACCAATCATTAAGTTCTCAAGATGTAATTTATGCACTTTATGTTTGTGGAACTCTCACATACAAAGTGGAAAAGCTGGGTAAGTAATAGGAATGTGTGGAAGTTGTATAAGCTCGGGCTCGCTAAGTGTCCGGGCCCCCCACCCTTCAAATATTATTTTTCAAAAAAGTTAATTTATTTTTGTAAAATTAGGACACCTTCTCTTAAAAAATAGTAAAGAAATCATATTATTGTAGTTTAAAACCAATCTTACGTGTTTCTATTATGAGCATTATTATTTATGTCAGTCAAGGTATGATTTTATCAAACACGTTACATTTTATACGCGTTTATTTTCTAAGCACAACTTGCAGACCCCCCCCTTTTTTAATTCCTGGATACGCCCCTGCTCCTAACAGCTGTTGTTAATTTTTTTTTCTTTTCAGCAAAGCATTGCATTGAGCATATGATAAAACCTTGTATATTAAATCCTGGTTGTGATGTAAATGTGAAACAGAACTCTGGCACTGCTAGTGTGATGTTGAATAACTGTGATGGGGCTGAGGATGAAAACAGGGAAGAAAAAGAAGTTTGTATAATTTTCCTCTAAACATATGTACTGTGCACTGTGCTAAACATCAAATAAACTTGGTTGTAGCATCTTCTACAAATCTAGTTATGCTAATTGCTTTTGAAATTAAGTAAGTGTTGAAATAAATACTTACTGTTAAAAATAAACTAAAAGAATGGGCCCAACATTTGTTTTAAATGTAAAATAACTTTAGATATTACTTTATAATTTTCTATATCCACACTGTTACTAACAATTACTTAAATATTAACTGCACTGAACCATGTCGTAACTTTTTAATCCAGGTATGTAACCATGATGAAATATTTACCAACGTTCTCAAGTTCCTGCAATTCTTGTACGACAATTTGTTAAAGCTAAAACTTGAGCCTGAAAAGGGTAAGATCTATGTAGCTCTTGTTTGATTAGAAATTACATCAAAGACAGGATGCTAATATTTTGAAAAACAATGAAAAACAGAAAGCTGTTGAGTTTTAATCAAGTTGTACATAATGTATTTATAATTGACTTTAAAAACCTGTAGTTCTGTTGAATTTGCACATAAAGCATTTTTTAAAATATATTTGGCAATTTTTAAACTTTTCTCTCTTATTTTTTTAGATGCAGTTGTCATGGAAATATTTTCTTCCTTCGTTTTTAAGGAAACAATAAAGTTGATCGTTGATCAATGTTTGCCAAAGACAGTTCCAAAAACAAAGGAGGGATTGGATAATTATCATCAGGTAGTTTTAATGTCTATTTCATTAAAATATAGAAAGTTTCAGATATTGTAGAAACACTAAAAAATATTCATGTATCAGTGTTTAGATTGATTTAAAATCTTCATTTTTAGGTGACATTTTTATAAATATATATATAATATATTTATAATATTTTTTTTCAGGACATTTTTAAAAATCCTAATTTTCAAGTGACATTTTTTGTATTAATAATTTATAGGTTACAGAATGTGTGAACAAATTTGATGCTTCTTTGAGGAAAATTAAATTTCTTCCGCCTTCTGTTGAAAAATCCGGTAATTGATTCATGCAGTTTGGGGAAAAACAATGTTTCAAATATTCAAATCTATTTTTAGATCTTATTTCATATGTTGCTGATATTCACATACACTTCGCATCTCGACGAAGTATTGATATATTAGCTGAAGCAAGAAGACTGATGAAGTTGGACTTGCATGATACTGAGGAGGTATATACATATATATCAACATGCCATTCAATGTTTCGGCCTATTATATTGGTTAAAAAAAAACAATTTTGTATTGTTTTTATTTAATTTTTTATAATTCTGAATTGCGACTGTAAGGACTGTTACACATTTCTAATACAAAGCATTAGACTAAAATTAACAACCTTTGAAATGTAATAAAAATTTAATAATTTTTATTTTAAGAAATATATATTCATTTATCATATTGTAATTTCCCATCTTTACCGAAACAATTTGGTAATACCCATTTGGGTAAGTAAGCAGTTTTCAAAAATATTTAAATTGTTTTATTCACTTATAATATCATGTTCATAGATAAATGACAACGAAAGAAAAGCTGAGCTAACAGGTGATGCTTATAATAAAGTTCGCGAAGCTGTTAATATAAAGAAAGAACCGGAATTTATTGAACGAGGAAAGGAATTGTTTTGGAAACCAGAACACCCACTGTCTGATAACACCTTATGTCTTCCAAGGTTAATACACAGCATGGCTTAATGCAGTACAATTGTATATGTTTGTTTTTTCTTCATTTAAATTTACATTTCACTTAAAACTGGTATATACTTTACTACAATACATTTGTTGTATTTGCTTTCCTGGATTGCAGCTGGTATATGCTTTATTGCTTTACTGCATTTTAGTTAAAATATCCTATTTTTGCTGCTGTTGCTACGAGACATAAAAAACCCTTTACTAGAAAATAGTATTAGAAACAGCTCTTCCAATAAAATAAACTGGTGATCCTGATAATTTCTCGCCAGTGGCTGATAAAATGTTGATGCAATAAAATAACTTTTTACCGGAAGCCAATGGTGTAAAATGATGGGATAAATATGTATTGTAATATCTTCTGCACTTTTTTTAAAGTATGTCTAATTTATTTCAGATGTAGAGTAAGCAAATCTGCCAAGTCGATATTGAAACTTGCATACACTACTCTGTGTGAAGCTACTAAATCATCGGACCAAACGTAGGTTGTGTGATGTAGTTTTTACCTTCTTTTTTGTCCAGACCTCACGTTTTAACTGAAATTTAAGTCCAACGCACTTTTAATGTTAGACTTAATAGTAAATCAATATTTCACTTGTTATCTGGTGTATCTTCAAAAATCAAAGTTTTACCTATTTCTACATTTTTGTTATCTCTTTTTTTCTTATCTGTCTGAATTTTAAAAAAACATTCTATAAACTAGAATGATTAGTCATAAATAGAAGTATTTTATATTTTACTTAAAACACAAAAAAACACATTTATTTACTGTTTTAAACAGCAAGTAGAATCAAATAATTGACGTGTAAAGTATAAGTTTTTTTGCAAAATGTTCATTTGTTTCTTATGTTCACAGGGCCTTGAAACTTGTATTCACCACTGAACAGATATTTGAATTATACATGGCAGTTGTGCCTATTTATCACAAGTAAGTGAATACTTTTTTCCTTTATTTTTAATATGTACAAAGTGATACAAACAAAAACACAACCCAACAAAACAAATTTCAGAAAGCTGTTTTTGAAAATGAAAAAGCAATGGAAAAGTTATAAGTTCACGACAAAAAGCCAAAGCTATTCTTGTATTTGTTCCAATATTGCCAAATCCATTTTATTTTTTAAATTGCTTTTATTTAAACTTTTTTATTGAATTTGTTTTTTTTTAATTTTGCTTATTTGCATTTGTGTTTTTTATATAAAAACAAAGAGAGAAGTTGTCTAGTGTTCCTCACATCACTGCTGTGTTTCATAATGATTGTTGGTTCCTATCACATCATCTGCTTACTATGGGTCATCAGTTCACCAACAAACTTAAGTCAAAATTAGACGGGAAGAATCTTCTATTTGTACAACTTGTGCCAAGACTAAGGAGCATAGGTGGGATATGCTGTATAGTTTTATTCTTAACCGCTGGGCTGATGGATTGTATGTGTAATGTGTTTTAGATTGGAATTGTGTAGGCAGGCTGTAGTGTAAAAATGGAATCACTCTATCTTATATTTTTTATTGCAAATTATGTTTAAAAAGAATTATTTTGTTTAAAACATACCCAAAGCTGACTGTATTTAAAACTTGTTGAGCAAGTGTGATGCTATTTATAATTATTCAAATTTTTATTTCTCTCACAAGCTTTATTTTTTTCCACCTCAACCAATTTAGACTCATAATTTCTTTAAAACTACTTTATAATGTAACTCACCAATGTAATTTTGCATCAGGTGACGAGTTACACTTGGCTCAATTAAGAAGGCAACGAGATCAGATCATGGAAAGTTTGGCTCCGTTACGTAATTTCAACTCTGGTATGGATGCTAAACTCAGTAAATATTCAGCTGCTGAACGAACTGTTAAACAGGTACTACAATATTCTGTTTACGCAAATTCCATTTTTTACAATATTGTGTGTCATAACAAATATATGAATATTATTTTTTTTTTAAATTAAGTTATTCATTATTTTAATATAGTGAGCTTAAATTAAAATTTTTGCCACATGGCTGTCAAATTCTTAGAATTTAGTACACTCTGAATAAAAACAATTTTGCTTGAAAAAAGATCCTGAAAAAAAAAACAAAACAAAATAAATGGGTTGTTTTACTTCATATTTGTGTTTCTTTTTTTACTATTCTAGTCGTTTTAGAAATGTTTCCTGCTAAAAAAAATGTTGTGCACACTTTTTAATACCCCTATTATAATTTCTACTTATAATATATATATACTATAATATCATCTTTTCAATACCCCTACTAAATTCTGTACATACACAGACACTACACCAGTTGCAGCACCTACGTAAGGTATGGAAAGGTGTTTTCCCATCAAACATACTTCAAAGGAGCTTAGCTTTGCTTACAGACACTGCCATATCTGAAATAGTTTCAAGCATTTGCTCTATGGAGGATATTTCGTCTGATGATTCAATTCAACTTAAAATGGTAAGAAATGTTTGGTTTATTGGAATTGGTCCAGGAGTACATGTTGTCGCCTGTGCTGTAGAGTGTATCTCATGTTAAAGTCATTATCTGTAATCTGTATTTATATAATGCTTAATTGTTTTTAAAAATTATATGTAGAGTTCAAATTATTTAAAACAACGAAGAGAAAGATTTTCGCAAATGAAGCGGCAATTAATATACTTTGTTTCTTTTTATCTGTTACTTTATTTTATTTTCCTTTATTTAAAAATGAATGCTAAATTAAGTTTGCTTGCTATTATGACCATTATACATTCCACTGTTCTAATTTCACCCTTAAAAATAACCCACGTTTATGGGTAGATATGTCACTTGATGCAAGACCAGGTCCCGCTCGTATTTAAACAACAAGACGAAGACGACGAGCAACCCGCTGAGGCGGAAGACTCTGCCACACCGTGGCAACGTGAAGTTAAGAAATGGCAACGACTGAATGAGATAATATTTGTTCTTGATTCGAGCATGACCAAAATAGTTGACCGGTATATACATAGATTTAGTATTGTTTTTCGACAGACTTATACTTACAAATGTATAACTGAGAACAGTGTTTCAAAACACCTGTATTAAGCAATAGGCCTAATGTTTGGGGTACCAAGCACCCTAGTTTTAAATGTAAAAACCACTTTTACCCTGCTGTTATGTGTCAAAGTATATTACATTGTCAAATTAATCAACAAGGTGCTCTGTGTGAAAAAAATGACTATAGCTGTAAGTATATTTTAACTCATCCCAAATTTTGTTAGAAAATTAAAAAAACAAAAGACCAATGTATTGGTCATTCTTAACTTTCCAAACTAATAACTGGTAATCTTATAACATTAATGGCATTGCATTGACACTGACAACATTTAATTTTTATTAGGTGGGCTGAGGGTAAAGGACCTCTTTCCATGGCTTTTACTGTAGCTGAGATGAAAAGCCTCATACGAGCTTTGTTTCAAAACACTGAACGACGAGCGAACGCAATTTCAAAGATTCGTCTTTAGCAATCTTGTTCGTCGATGGCAATTTCTTTGTTTATTTTCTCAGATTATCTTATCATACTACAGCAGGTGCGGGTGTGGAAAAGTGTTCCATAATTTTTGACTTGCTTTTTTTTAAGGAATGTTATTGTATATGTATTGCCGCTTAACCTTTTGTTTATATAAATAAAGAAAGAATAATGATATTGCTACTTTTGGAACATTCTTAATCGTCATTTTGTTTAAATTTTATTAAAATCACAAACTTAAAATTAATTCCGTTAAAATAATTTTCGGTCGTTTTAATTATTTGCTATGAAGTCAGTTTCCGATTGCAAAGGCCGCTTTTTATTTGGTTTACTATTTTTGATACTGAATCGGCCGCTCGCACAACACGAAACCAGGAGTTCCACAAGGGCTGTCATTCCATTGATATTCTGGCCTTGGTGCAATGAAAGCACAGTCTTCCCCATGACCCGTGTAATCATAATTGAGATTGTTAGGTTCCCCACTTCTCCAGTTAGATTGGTCAGGTTGCAGTTCTTCACCATCGTCCCACACCCAACGTCCTTCTTGTACCCGGTCGGTCAAACCAAAGTAAATAACTTGAACACGGTGGAAGTAACTCCGAAGTAAACTGTGGACATGTTTTAGAGGATGAATGAATATATCTTTTTATCCTAGCAATGCGGTACACTGACAGTAATTTTAATATGGGTGTTCCAAGTGTCTTTTCCAAGGACATATACGCCAACAACAGCGTCGAGCCTCGAACCCGTATAAAATGTGAGTTTAGGAGGCAATTGTTCACCAATATACATGCAAAAGTTATTTGAAAAGAGTTAAATACTTACAAACGCGTATTCTGTTGTCGCATTCCAACTGTTGCTATTTTCGAATGGAATTGATTGATACAAATGTTTCTCGCATCGTCGTAATTAAACGCCAAATATTCTTTCGGGATTAAATATTCGTATCCGTTGTTCGGATCAAACCAACCATCTGAGGACAAAGAAGAGTACTTGAGGTTTTCATTTTGTTTTCTCACTCCATTTGCAAACCGAAGCAAACTAAGAATATTTACAGAATTATATAACCGTAGCCTAACGATTCTAAACAGCGCTGTTAATTGTTCAAAATATGATTTTGGGGTGGAATTTAGCCTATAGGTGCTAACGTTATCTTATCGTATCCCACAGCACTATATATTCACACACGTTATAGTAACATTCCAAGCAGTTTATTCTTACTTCGTAAGTGCAAACGTAGCGAACCAGGTTCTGACACCAGATACCGTTCAATTCTTGGCAATCTTCCTATAGGAAAATTCAATTGAAACTTTAGAATCGATATTTATAAACAAAAAATACAAATCTTACTTTCAATTTCAGCCATGTTGTTGTTTTCACCAACGATTATACCATCTAAAATGTATAGTAAGTGTTTAGTGTTATATAGTAGGGTGGGGAAGACAGGACACATTTAGCACATAATCTCTAAACATCCTGATCGTGTTTTAAACAATTATAACAACGGTCCATGGGAGGAGTGAGGATACGGTTTTATAATTCTTTAAATGATCCTTTTCACTACCAAATGGGACGAAACATAGAATGAAAAGGTGTTCCATCTTTCCCCAGCCTACTATATAAGTTAGAGCCGAATTAGGGTAACAGGCAGTAAAATTACTTTGTTGGTGCACCGATGTTGCAAAACGATCATCGAAGGCAGTAATCTTCATTTCCAGTGAATTTATTTCGCCTGTATTTGTCATAGAAACATATCTTTTGCAATATATAGTACTGTGGGGTACGCTGGGACATTGTTAGCATCTAAATATAATTCTGTGAATATTTTTTGTTTACTACCGAACAGGATGAAAAAAATAAAATAAAAACGTGTCCCATCTTACCCCACCCTACCATACTTACTAATAACGTCCAGCAGCCGCCTGCTTGAATGCTCATCTGTCGTCGGGACACTCAACTACACATAAAGAAACTTTAACATAAAATAAATATTTTAAATTACACTTACCATATTGATCGACGTAATAGCATTACCGCACGTAGCTGTAACATTGCACGAATCGTATGAAATATACTCTGGCCCTGAACCGTTGCACCATTTCAAAGTTAAGAAGGCAACGATTATTAATGCAATTCGTCTACTCATTTCTAATTTTCTGTTTTTGAGCTGCTGTTCAATCGCTAGCTACTGACATTTAATGCCTAAACTTGCAAAAATTTGCGTTGGTGTATGTCAATAATACTTCCCACGCACTACATAGCGTAACACAAAGTGCCCTCAGGGTAGAATTGAAACTTTCTTTACTGAGGCGCATCTCTTGTCATGTCCTGTTTAAGCCACACTGCAGTAATAAGAAACGTTTTAAGTAATTAACATTGAATTATTTTCATTTTACGGTTTATACCAGAGATTAATGGCAAATGACTTTTTATATTTTTTTAAAACAAATAATAAAAAATGCACTGAAGAATAAAAGAGATTTTATATGATGAGACTACTCTAATTATTACCAAACATGTGTTTGTATGCACACTTTTAATTGGTTCTAGACTTTCAGGGTAACACATAGTGATAGACATGCTGTGGGTGCTGATACACATTAAACTAAACTGTTTTAGTTACTCACATACACAACCTGTATCAGATGCACTATACAAGTATACATGTTTGTATTGAATTGCTCACATAACACACTTTTAAGAACTAAGTAATGGTAAATGGTACATAAAAATGTCCAAGCATTTGCATGGACTAGCCAAACATTCAGCATAAAAAAACGTTGTTTTAAATCAGGATTGGTCAAACTTTTTAGAAAAGTCTTCATATTTGACATCTTCAACAATTCTACCATTCAATGGTCCTTCAGTTATTTTAAGTGTTGCGCTGAATTTACTTGTATCTATTTTCTCCAGTGTTGCCACACAATCCCTGTAACCCCCATTTACAATAAGAACAGTTTTACCAATCGATGGAATGACAGTTTCCAAATGAGTTTGGTCAAATTTAACTTGATCTCCGCTGTCAATCATCTTCACAATGGCAGTGAACTTATCCTGTACTTCTTTTACAACAGCTTTTTTCTTAAAGTATTTATCGCCGAGTCGTTTAGTGATTATTTTCACAACTATATTTTTAGCAAGCCAGTGTTCAGTGTGTAACTTCTGCTTCTTTCTTCCCTCCTCAGCTGCAATGATTTCATCCAGTGCAGACTTTGATCTCTTGCTAGGTTTAAAGCCGGATGAGCTTGGCTGTTTCCTCTTGCCGACCAAACTGGATAAGCTGACACGAGGTGCAAGCTGTGAAGATGTGGCAGCTTTTGGCTCGGAATTCATTTGCAGATTTATTGCAATTTTTTCCTCATCATTCCGAACCAACTCAGTAAATTTTCCGGAGTCTGAATCCTTAGCAGTATCTTGTCCTCTTTTAACCATTTCTTCAATTGCTTTTGCTTGTCTTTCATCATCATCTCTCTCCCTTTGCTTTTGTTTATCAAGTTCTTTCTGTCTGGCCAGCACCAATGGGTCTCTATCAATGTATTGTATGAACCAACCCTTTTCCGTTTGATCCACTTTACAGTGTCCCTCTCTACCCAACCATTTTGTGAAGGCAGTTAACGTCACCCATTTTGTAGCGTTCATATGAATGTGTTCTTTATGGGAAATATACTCGTTATACACAATATTGTTATGAACTCTTTTAGTCCCGAAACGTGTTTTCAAAAGTTGCATAAAGTCTTTGAAAAAGGAACTTGAAAAGAAACTGTGAAAAGCTCCAGGATTTTCACCAGCAATTAACAATTGGCGCTGATGTGATTCGGACATACAATGGCATTTAAACCCGTTCTCATCTCTGCACTGTTTTTGGCACATTTGACAATACCATCGCAACTTTTGAAGTCCCTTTGATTTGATACGGTTGCCGATAGCCTTGGCAGTGAGAAATCCTGGTTTCTCTTTACCCATGTTAGAGATATTACAATGGCAGTTTAGATCCTAGAATCTAAGTTTACTGTAGTTAGAGTAGAGCAAAATTAGAAATAGGTAATTGAAAAAAACATGTACTACCGTTATTAAATAACTACACAACTAACTAACTTTATTCCGAGTTGTGGATATGATTACTTCCTTTATTTTTCCATATATTACTTCAACAAACCGCAGGCAAATTTGATTCATAAACTTTGAAATTAGTACAAATTACAACAACTATTTAACGCCAATACGAAACTGAAAGTTTCCTGAAACAAATAAAAACAAAGTAGCTTTTACGTTAGTTGGACGACTTGACCAAAGTAGTAGCAATGACAAGTTGGGACCAAAACAGACTTCAGGGCATGTCATGCTCGAATGGTCGCGAAAATCAATAAACGATCGAAGATCATCGTTTTTCAGCGAAATGTAGTTCATTCTTTGCAGTTTATGCTGCTCGGAGCATTATAGTTGCAGTTTCTCATGTTTATGAAGACAAAATGGAGAAAACCCACAGCGTTTTGTGGATTTACAAACAGGTATGTCTTGAAACGTGTAGAAACTTTACCGGTATTGTAACTGAGAGTGTGGTAAGGTAACTATAAACTATACAACAATGTGTTCCTAGGCCCTATTAGTATTAACATAATTACACTTCATGAAAATAGTACCTTGCATCACATATGGTATATGAGCAAGTTTATAACAATAACAGAACTCACAAGTATAATACAACCTAACAAAGTTAAAAAAGTGACTTAAAGCGAAAATAGGTGCAAAAATAATTTTCAATCTGACATCACAATAGACATATAACATAACTGGCCAAACACAATGGTGGGCACAATAACTTATCTCTACAGGTAGAATTTCAACCTTACATTTACTTTTCAGCGTGCAAGGCGGGTGTTTGTGCTTTGCGTGATTCTTAGTTTTCTCTCGGTGAGCAGCAACACTCCTGCAACTTTTAGGAGATTCCCTCAACTGCAAATCATCACGATTATCGTGGACATTGTTACTGGCTTCATATTATCAATTGAAGTTATTGTGAAAATTAGAAACCATGGGATGTTTAAAGTAAGTGTGTTTCACCACATGTTACAAATTTCTATAATCTTTAACAAATTACACACTTTTCGGGTCTCTTTAAACCTAAAAGTTAAAAGGACATTAACCAAAGATTTTTTTAAGGGTGAAAATCCTTGTGGTACAAGTAGATGGTTCATCTTTGACTGCGTGATGGTCATATTTATCTGGCTGTCCATAATCTTACAGGTAAATGTACATAATAACTTATCTCGATTAAATAATTAAATGCGATTTATAAAATTATAGCATTTGTTTAATTCAAATAATTTTAAAAACTGATAAGATTTTAAAATGCTGGATAGTATAATATATATAATTTTTAATTTGCAAATAAATTTTAAATCCATGCCTATAAAATACTTTTGCTTAGTAAATGTTTCAGCTTTCCAAACAACTTTTTTTGAGGGTCAAGTGCTGTACACCTAACAGACCAAAAAAATAATGTTGTATTTTGTGAGATATATATTTCACCTAAAATCTTATTAACAGGATTAAGTGCTATAAAATCTGTAACAAACACAAAAAAAGTTAAGAAAAAAAAAGTTATTTTGTGAGGTATATATTTCACCTAAGACGACATCATCATTATCTTACTCTCTTATTGAAATTTTTCAGGCTTTAGAAATAGCAGGGGGACAGGTGGTAGTGGGAACTCCTGTTGGTTTACTACGTGTACCTCGTGCATTGATCATGCTAAGAGCGTTTCGACACTGCTTTTCTTTTCAATTCGAATCGGGACGGATTGGGATTATTGTTGTGTAAGGACTTGAATTATACATTGTAGTGTGGTAGTGTATACCCACAAAACATATGCTGTTTAAAGTATGTTTGAGACACATTTGGGAAAAACATTATCTGGCTCTTTAACATAATTTAAAGTTTCAATTTTAAGTTATTGATACCACATGTGTTTTTACGAAAATTAAATATTATCAATTTTATTTGCGTCTAACATTAAATCGAGCTATTTGAAATTTTTACTTGATTTGTATATAATGTTAAATCTTTCAGTCGAGCGAGTCATCAAATAGGAGGAGTCACTCTCTTCCTTCTCTTTTTCCTCTTATTATACGGACTTCTTGGTGTCCAGTTGTTTGGTACAATGTCTCATCACTGTGTTGTTAATAACACTGATCCAACGTAAGTATACAGAAAATAGGCCCATTATTATTATAATTTTTGTTTTATTTAAACTAACAAATTAAAAATGGCCACATTGTACAATATATGAACTGCGCTTTAAATAGTTTTAATTATGAACACCAGTTTTTTGTCCTTACATTTTAAGACATCTTTAAATAAAGTAGCAAAACATATAGTTTTTATCTCATAAAATGCTAAATATTAGTATGCTACAGTACTGTAGAGTAAAATAGATACCATTTTTATTTGTATTAACTTTTTTTTAACAATATTCAGTTTTGTTTTGCATATCTTAGCTAGAAGCATTGTATGCAATTTACCACTAAAACGTAATATATACTAATGTACCACTTTCTTAGTTTCTTTATACCATTTCAGAAACATAACATTGAGTAACCTAGCCATTCCTGATACTCACTGCTCCCCCGAAGACAAATTTATGTGTCCAGATGGTTTTAATTGCATGGAACTCCAGCTGTCAATCATTCAACGTGGATTTAGTGGATTTGACAACATATGTACGTACCAACAACTTTATGCTAGTTTCTTATCACCAAAAATGCTACAAAATTACTGTTTTTAGTGAAAAGACGATTCATTTTCCCATTTGTTTTATTGTCCTAACAAATTCATGATAATTTCTTACAGAACGCTACAAAATTACTGTTCTTTTTAACAGGCAATACATTTATTTCATTGTTCTAACCTAAGCATATGTGTTTATTTTATTCATGTAACTGGCAAACATGGTTTATATAGAGGGCACAAAAAATATGGGGTACAGACTTTGACGGTATGTAACTTCAAAGGGGTGTGTTTAGAACTGCTGTTTTATAACATAGGCTACTTGGTGTATGTATATGTACGCAGCAACAGCAAGTACCTATGCTTTATCACATACTTACTAGTTACTATATTTACACAACATATGTGTTTTACTTTCCCCCAGTTATCAGCATAAAGACAGTATATGAAGCTGCAAGCCAGGAAGGTTGGGTGTTCCTTATGTATAAAAATATTGACAGCTACCAGGATTGGCATGGTTACCTCTACTTTGTCACGCTTATATTCTTCCTGGCGTGGCTGGTTAAGGTACATTTGTGCGACTTCTTGTTTATTAATTAAATGAAAAAGCGTATACATATATGTCACAAAACAGTACCCTCACGATTCACGACTTCCATAGATCGTTATTAAATGTTTAATACACGATCCGCATGTTTGGATATTATGTGCTAAAGGTGTTCCGTCTGCCCTACCCTACTATATGAAGCAGTAGTTACAATATTTTCTTTTCTTAATATTCTAAAAATACGATTAAATTAAACCACTACTGCTGCTAAAACCGGTCTTATTAGCATTAGGCCCACAAATTTACCTCATACAGCAATTATTTTGTGTTTTTCTATATTCAAATTGTGTATTACGTATTCCAGAATGTTTTTATTGCTGTAATCATTGAAACTATGGCTGAGATTCGTGTTCAGCTGCATAATTTATGGGGAAACTCAAAATGCAGCCACACCACCTATGCCACACAGGTGAGAGTTATTGATCTACTTTAAATAGGATTTTGTTCATTAGTTGGATTATGTATGGAATGATTGGTAAAGCTGTAATTTAGTTGCAATAAGGATTGCTGTGATATACTCTGTTATAAAGTATTGTTTATGTGCTGTAATGTATTAATAATGTATTTTCAAATAATTAAAACTGGATTTCGTTAAATTAGGTGAAAATGAATTTTAATTTAAATTTCTCGCACAAGGTGTATGTAACAGAACACACATTTAAAAACCATCATTCTAGGATAAATCGAATACATTCATATATTCACCTTCAATTTGCCAACCCTAGAGTTAACCTACCCCCCATACAGCGTATAACAAGTGAAGGTAGTTCAACAAACTGGGCTTTGGTTGACTTTGATATGAAAAAATCTCATCCAAAGACAATTGATGCGTGGAGACAAGCTCTTAGATCAAGATGGTAAAATATATTGTTTGTACAAGCTATTTTATTTAGCTCTGGTGAAATATGGGTGACTGAACGTTATGTATGTTAGCATTCCCTTTTTTTAGTTTTCCGCTTTAAAAATTCTGTTTGTTTTTTATTTCTTGATTTAAAATATTGAAAAATTAAAAAAAAATACTATTTTCCATAAATCTTTAGCCAAATTTTTTTGTAAAATTGTGATATTTTAATCTCAGGTTCCACCTAATGATGTTGATAGTTATCGTGCTAAATGTTTGTATATCAGCTGTACAACCTCGCATGGATAAAAGGGTGTGGAACTTCTACAGCATAGCAGAGGTTTGTATAACTATGTATTAACTATATATATACCAAACTTACTGTGCTATTTGCTACAACATTTGAACTGAAAAATAAGATTTTTTATTTAGAGTATATTTTGTATTTCTTATTTCCTTTTAATTTTTATGTTATTAATATTATATGACAAGTTTTTTTAGAGTGTAAAGTTGTACATAAACCACCTATATTTTCTCTATAGACATATGATATCTATTGTTTATAAAATACATATATTGTTTTTCTATTTAACACATCTATTGTTTATAAAATTCATACAAATATTTTTTTTTTTTCCAAAAAGCAAATCTATTATTGTACTTAAAACACACTATTTTTATCCAGTTATTTTTCACTGTTATATTCGACATGGAACTCATCATTAAAGTAATCACGCTTGGCCCACGTGGTTACTTCAAGCGAAACATCTACAAATACGAAGCTTTCCTTGCTTTGGTCACCACATTTAACACAGCATGTTCATATGATGTAATACGAAGTGTGCCGGTACTTAGGATCATCAGACTTGTTAAACTTTCACCAACACTGGAGAATTTTCTTTACAAGGTATCATTGCAAACCAATTCTTAATATAGTAGGATAGGGCTGGAGTGGACACCTTCATTCTATTTTCTTGTCCCATTTGCTAGTAAACAAATAACATTCAAGGATTTATATAACAATATCGTCACAACTTCCATAGACCGTTGTTAATTGTTTAAAACACAATCAGGATATTAAAATATTAGTTGCCAAAGTGTCCCATCCTTGCCCTACTATATAAATACTTAGTTTCGGTTTAAAAAATGTTAAATTTTATTGTGTAACCAGTAACCACTATAACAATGTTGTACTGCTAAAAACCAGCCACCTCAACTTACGTATAAACCTTACCAGATATTTGGACCAGCAAAGAAGATTGGATTGTTGGTTGTTTTTACTCTGAGCATTCTAACCTTCATGTCAACTATAAGTCTACAGATGTTATGTCATGTGGAACATCTTTATTCATTTGCAACATTCCCAGAGGTATGATGTCACATCGATGTGTTCTTACTTGGTTCTATTCTATGTGGGTGAGGTCCTGCAGCGTGGCACGCCATGGGCCCTAGGATTTAGGTCACAATTGACCCATTACCCAACCCCCTTACTTGGTTATTCTTGTATTGCAATAATGTGTGGTAATGTCTATGTTAATATATTAGTTTGTCTGTTTGTAGGTATACATGGGTATTACATGTAATGGTTTAAAAGTAATTGCATATATAATTAGGCAAGAACGGGCCTATAACTTAGTATGTGTTTAATTGTATATTCAGTCCTTATAATAATAATCATGTGTCTGAAACAGTGTGTTATGACTACTACAAAGCATATGTATTGTAAAAATAATTTTTAAGAATGTTAAAGGGATTTATTGGTAAAACATGCTTAGTAAACTCCAATGCTGGCTGGTTTTAATTAAAGTAATAAGACGACTGTAACTACAATACACAATGTGACATTACTTTATAAGTTACATGGCATTTCTAACAATTACGCAATTTTGAATCACTCTTGTGGCATGTACAGCTGGCTAAAGCCCTTATTTTTAGACATAACTTACCATTCGTGCCGATTTCTTATTTTTTATTATCAGGCGTTTAAGTCAATGTTTCAAATCATGACCCAGGAAGGTTGGATCGACGTCATGCATGAGGTCATGAAGCTTGTCAGTGATAGCACGAGGATACCGGTATGTGGTATATTGTATGGTTTAGCTGTTACACAACTTTTGTCTGATTTTGTATGTTCCGCTGCATAAGAAAATACAAAATGCAAGGCGTATACCAGTCTATGCATTATTTTTATAGATAATTCAAAAGCTAAACTAAGTAAATTAAAAGCTTACATCAGTTTACAATACATTAAGGTATTCCACCAATTTTTATGTTGTGAATGTTTATATTTCCCACACATTCCCACCCAGGTTTCCATCTACTTTATCTTGTACCATCTATTTGTAACAACAGTTGTCATCAGTTTATTTGTTGCTGTTATCCTTGATAACTTGGAATTAGATGAAAATCTTAAGGTATGTCTTCGTTTTATTTGTTGTAACTTATAGTAATGTATTGTAGGTTTAATAAAGTAAAAACAAATGAAAGCATCTTTTAGAAATCTGTTGTTCTCATACATAATTGTTATAATAATTAGAAATTTTTTTATGATTAAAATACCTATAATTAAAAGCTCATTTTTACTGATTAAACAGTAAGTAACAGAAGTTACAGTAATAGAACTTTAGCAAAATTGTAGTGGGCAACTAAACCTAAACATGCATTCAAGTTATTAAATTTAAAAATAGAATGTAGGTAACCTTATCCTATTATCATTTCACAATATTTCAATGTTTTCTCTCAATTTTACTTCATTTTTTGCCACTTTATTTTTGATACTTAATATTTATAATGCTGTTTATTTACAGAGGTTAAAACAACTTAAAGTGAGTGAACAAAGTGTGGAGTTACAACAACCCTTCAGACTCAGAATATTTGAACGTTTTCCGTAAGTTGCTTTAAAACTTAATTCATATTTTTTAACCCTTGCATGTGGTGTATGAAACTGAACACCTGTGTTATAACCACTGTGGTTTTCCCTCCATGCTAGGATAAGGCAAGCTACCTTCATTCATTCATTCATTGTTAACATCTCAGCAATCGACCCGAAATGGTCCGTCTCTCCAAGATGCCGAATGAATTTCTTCTACCCCGATTGCGAGACAGTTTCATGCGTCAGTTCGTCGATACTCGCTCACCAATTGCCCACTCAGTGGCAGCATCGCACTCTACAGGGTTACCACTGTCCGCTTACGCAAATTTTTCAACTTCATCTGCCATCGTTGCTTCAACTGTGGTGAGTGGCTACCAAATCAAAGAAAATTTAATATAAAAACAAGTGTCAAAAGATATAAACAATTTATCCTTTGACTGTACTCAAATTGAATTGGTTGCCTTTAATTTAATTAAATCACCTTTACAAATATACAGCTAGCTACACGAGTAGCAGTGCAGGAAGATGGATTACCAAACTCCATAAAGTTTCATCAGGAACAAGATGTGGTTTTGAACCCAGAGATCAGGAATGGATTTCCGTATCGGGATCGTCTTCTATGGAAGAGAATGAAGAACAACCAAGATCTTGCTCTTGTTCCTCATTCATCAAAAAAGGTAGGATGTTTTTTTTATTTTTCATAGGATATAAAACATTATAGACATACCTATTTAAGGGTAAGGATACATATGGTGTTAGTTTTGTGTTGAGCAGTTGATAGCCTGATTCTCATTCATCAAAGAAGGTTTTCTAAACTTGTTTTAACTAAAAAGTATATGAAACATGTTTTTAGGGGCTTGGATACATATTTTGTTGGTTTCTTCTAAGTTTGTTTTTCTAAAAAGTATATGAAACATACTTTTTTATGGGGTTTGGATACATATGTTATTTTTCTAAACTTGTTTTTCTAAAATCCCTATCTATTTTATGGGTTAGGAATTTGTATAGAATAAATTTGTTGTTAGTTTTCTATTTGGCAATTGTTGTTACTCTACAAACAGTGTCAGACTAATTTAAAATTATTGTAGAGGAACAAATGTATTCAATTGACTGATTTTTTTTAAAGAATTTGTACTTTACTAATTCAAAAGAACAATTTTTAGTTAGTGGAATGGGAACCCTTACTTTTAGATCTTCTCTATAACTTAAAACTGATCAAAACATTAAAAAGAACTTGTTGTTTATAGAATTTTAATATAACAAAATTAAATAATCCAAAAAAACTTAAAAACAATTCAAGTTGTTTCACAACTCCTATGGACCCGAAAATCTTGTCTAAGAATTATTCCTTTCACAACTTGGCAACAACAATTTCGAAATCTTTTCGACCGAAAATTATAAATTATAACGTTCTGGCAGCCGTGGCTTAAATGCAGTAGTTGTGCAGTTGTGTAGAGCCAGGTGGCTGCCACGCTTTCCTCTAAAACTGGTACCATGGTCACGAGAACAAATACCGGCAAAACAGTGACAATAAACATGACAGTCATGACCACAATTATCCAGAATGCTTCCAACATTTCTTTCTTTAGTTTCTGTTCCATAGTTCGTAACCTACTGCTGCTACGACGAGTTGTAATTGGCGCGTGGTGGACACGCTCTGGTTTGACTTCTGAACTTTTGTTGGAACTCTCAAATGTACTGTCTGTGTCAGTTTTCTTTTTGGAAATACAACAGCTAAGTATAGTGTAGCTGCTTTTTTCTTCTATGGTTCCGCTCGCTGTTGTTATTCTGTTTTGACTTCCTACAGAGCTTCTTACAGAAGATTGACTAGTGTTGCGAGATCGTTTTCCTAAAAAAAGTTATTTTTTATACCATATGAGGTTTAACAGAGTGGCGTATCATTGGACCTGAAATTGAACCCTTAGTTTACTCATTACCCTGACACTCAGGGTGCTACAACCTATCAGTGACAACTTGGTTAAAGCAATAACTGTTAAATGTCTTGCCTAAGGACACATACGCTGTCAATGGTATGAGTATTGAGTAAAATATGTTATGTTTACGGTGCAAGTACCTAACATTAGTTATTCATTATTACAACATCTATTTTTTACGTAAAAAACATATTTAAATTTTCATGAAAACATATTTAAATTTTCATGAAAAATAATTTATTTTTTCACACCTACATACCTCGTTTTCTCCTTGACTTCGGCAAAACAAACACACAGTAGTACGCAGTGTACATATTGAAAACAGTTACTGCAATCATAGGTAACCCCCACAATAAATTGTAGACTAATACTATGCTGGGACTACCTGTGCTCAGTAGAAACATGGGCATTATTCCAAACCTAAAAAAACAGCAATAAAAACACTGTTTTATTTGATTAAAGTATAAAGGTCTTATATAAATTTGTATTCTGTCATGTAAGCCTTTATGGTATTTTGTTTGTTATGTTAAAATTAAATAATCAGCAAAAAGAAAAACAATTTTAGACAAAAAAATGCAATTTGTACGTAGATTTTGGACATTGTAAAACGGTGTCTTAATTTACCATCTAGACACACTTGCCTGTTTAGTACACTTGGTATAAATGTGTTTGGAAATATGAGAGTCCACAAAATTCCACCAAATAATCCAATTAAAGCAGTAGCAACCAGACCTACTGGTAACAGTTTGCGAGCATTCTTTTTATACATGTACGGATGCACAATTGCAGCGAATCGATCAATTGTTAAAACAAGCAGAGTTGATGGGATCTGTGAGAACATGCTTCTTGTAAACAAAATATAAAAGTGGTTTGTCAGGTAAATCTTTTTTACCAGATGGGATTTTGTAAATGTATTATTCTTTAGTTAAAAATTAGTTGGTTATATATGTGTGTACCGGTGTATGTAAACAAAACACAGGAGAGTCAAAACCTTCTTAAAATCTCTGAATTAAAAATTCGTGGACATATTTTTAAAGTGTTCTGTACTATATATGTCATGTTCTAAGGCTGGGCAGGCTATGGAGCCTCATATTTAGGCCAGAGTCGTCGCATTACCTCATGATCTTAAAATAAATGCTAATCATCCTATGTTCTAATTTATGACATTTAATAGCACCCTAATGAGTTTCAGCCGCTTTTCTGAGAAGTCGTGATCATTATAAATGATGTAACTTGGCAATTTTGTTTCTTTAAAATTAATCAAAATTGTAACTAACCACAATTATATAAGTTGCTGTGATACAACTCATCACGACCAACAATACCCAGTAATTTGTTTCATGTTGTTTTATTATTGACTCAAGATTTCCATCTGTTAATAGAATACTTGAATTAAGTAAAGAGCCTACGGCAGGAAACAGTTATTTGTCACTTATTTTCAGACATGAAATGTTGGGACTAGACAATTAATTAAATCATGCTTTGAAAACACAAGTTTCACAAAAGCTTTATGAGTAATATGATATTTTTAGTTTTTTCGCTATTTTACTTACAATTGCCCTAGTTTCCAGATTTTTTAGATAAAGATTTGCAACATGATGTTAAAATTTTATTTCGTTGGAAATATGGTGTGTTAAAAACATCCAAAACGACCCTCTAATAAACTTAATAACCACTGACTTTTAAAGCTACCAGTAATATTCTAATAACTTCACAATTCTACCTTGATTGATAAACAGAACAGATATATAAGTCCATATTCTGAAAGGTAGATACACTGTGCCAACAAATACGTCTATCAGAGCTATGCACAGTCTACAATATCCATATGTGTTCCAGTAGCACTTGTTTAAACATATGACAGTTACCACAAGAATATTTCCAAGTATTGCAATAGTGATTATTACGAGCACAACAGCTATTATGACGCTGATGCCAGCTAAACTGCAATCACTGTAAAATATGAAGCAAAATAAGTAATTAAAACTGTAATTTTACCATAAAGTTCATACCTTTAAAAATGTTACTAGTAAACAGATGTAAAACTGACTTTTATTGAAATTAAACAAAGAGTAATACCAAAATGACTAGTTTGAGTTGCACAGAATCTTTTTTATATGCATGTTTTTTTGCATAAACAATTTTAACTCCTTATTCATATATATTTACCTGTAAACATTAAATGTGTGGTTTTCTGAGTTAAACGATTCCCGTGAGCAGAGTCTATAGTAGTAAGTATTGCTAGTGATATTTGTTCTGTTTTCCATTCAATTCATTTCTCTTTCTATCTATATTTTTTGTGCTTTGAAAAAACATTAATAT
This sequence comes from Ciona robusta, assembly GCF_009617815.1. Classification (NCBI taxonomy): domain Eukaryota; kingdom Metazoa; phylum Chordata; class Ascidiacea; order Phlebobranchia; family Cionidae; genus Ciona; species Ciona robusta. The sequence goes on from NC_143237.1 coordinate 8,848,956, forward strand.
ATTGTTTTTAAATAATAATATTTTTTGACCCTTTACCAAACACATGCAACAATTTTATCAAGCTTTTCTTCATCTGTCATTTAAAATTGATCTGATATTTTAAACACGATTCAGTGATACACACAAGCCTACTCTTGTTATGTACACAACATATCCTAATTTGAATCACGTTTATTTTTCCACCTCAAAATCCTGTCTGAGTCATCACATGAAATATACAGAAATACTTAGATCACATGAAATATCGGATTATATAGAATTTTCCCAAATAATGCAAGTCACTTCTAAACTTTAATTCTCACATTCATGCATAGTAGACCATGTGTTCCTATGTCATTGTAAACTTGTACTACATTATCGAATTATGAATCAAAACTTTGGCATTTTTTTCTGTCATATCGTGTTCTGTCAACGTGAGCAGGAAACCGCCGATTGATTTAAAGCATGCCATGATATACCAGCATAACAACTTCACTAACTTGACCTTTCTGTCTAGACTTTAGACAACCTAGAACCTATAACAACTGCCATAAATCTACCCTATCCGGATATTTCCACGAAATATGAAAAATCAACAAAATTTTGTCTTCTATTGTATCATACATTTTCATGATAATAACTACCACAGTGATAAAACAGTTCTTGTTATAAATAACGCATACAAAATGATTTTAAAAAGTTTACTTTCAACATGTGTATTTTTAAGAATTCATAATAAAATAAAATGGGCCCACTTTGGCCAAATAGGTCACATGGCATGAAGATTATAGGACCTCATCTGCGTAAAAAAAAGAATATTTAAATAATGTTAACTAGCAACGAAAACCTAATTATATTTGCACTTTTTGAAACGTAAAAACCCATCTTTTATCAACTTCTTCCCATGCTCTCGAAACTCCTTTGATCTGTAGTTATATATTATGACGTTCTGACTTGAATGGCTGAGGTGTATCAGCTGTACAAAGGTAAATAGCAATGTCCATCCTACTGCTTCGTCGCAAGGCACTGGCACAAAAGCCGTCACGATAAACATAGGACACAAACTAATCAGAAACATCACTGTCATAATAATAAGAATCCAAAAGGCTTCAAGTGCTTCATCTTTCACTTCGTTTTGACTTGTTTCTCTAAACGCAACCCAAATTTTGTTTATGTTTCGGCTTGTTTTTCGAAGGACTTGTTTTCTTTTACAGCAACAATAAGTAGATTTAGTCTTTCCTTGTGATTGAACGGTACTGGATACATTCTCAGTACTTCTCTGATTCGCTCCTGTGTGCAATTAAAATATTGTCTAAATTTTTATTTTATACAAATAATTAAATCAGTTTGAAAACAATTTTTTCTGATAAAAAAAAAAAAATAATAGTTTTTTTTCCAAACCGCTACTACACAGTTTGTCCACACCTATCCTTCATGCAGCACAAACTTACTTGTATTTTGTTTATGTAGCCGAGGCATCACATTGAGGCAATAATAAGCTGTGTAGGATCCAAAACCACACACAACAAGCAATGGTAGACCCCATGTGAGAAAATATAACATAATTTCTTTAGATTCAAAGAATTTAAATCTTCCAAATATAAATGTTGCTCCAATTCCAAACCTGTTCATAAAAAAAACATACAGACCATGTTTTATTCTCTTTTTTCTGCACCTGTTTAGCCTACTAGGTTTGATGTATTGCTAGCCATAAATAGTTGTTATGACACAAACGTTATGAAGTAATCATAGCCAGAGTAATGAGCTAACTCAAATGAATGAATGTAACTTACCTTATCCTCGCGTGGCCGGAAAACGACAGTTGTTATCACACGGGTTTAACACCTCGTGCCAGCTTATGAGTTTCCATGTATGATACTTTGTGGGTGATTATTTTGGGGGGGGGGATTTTTTTATGTATGGCTGATAATTTAGACAACCCAATAGTGACCACTGGGTTGGAGCAATTGTTAAGTGTCTTGTCCAAGGACACATACGCCCACAATGGTAGCAGTGTAGAGCCTTGAACCCATTACCTCTGGGTTACAGGCAGGCGTGCTAACCACTATACCACGGCGCCGGACTGACCTAAATCACAGGTCCTATACGAGCTATGCAGTAGGACTACACTAACACAAAACAGAATTAAAGTTTTGTCTTTAAAACTGTACGTATATACTACCCTTCTTTGTTTAGCAGACCTGAAAAGCCTTTATTTCTCATAGAAACTTGATAAACTCGATTGTATATTCAATTACCTGTTGTTTATTCCTGGAGAAAAAAGCTCTAAATGTGCGAGTGGCCATACTGTGCCACAGAAAACAACAATTACGGTAGCCACCAACAATATGATGACCATTTTCTTTTTGCTTGACCACTTGCTGTATTTAAAGGGAAAGACAATTGCCACATATCGGTCAACTGACATCACCATTAAAATCCAAGGTGTCTGTTGTTAAGAGATAAACACATTTATATTACAAATTAGAAATGACAGGTCTATTATAAATCCAAAACCATTTTGGCTTGTAGCATTCCTAATTAAATCAGTTTAAATTTTTAGAGTCAGCTCTTTTTTGCAACAATATTCAATCATACTTCTTGTTTCAATAAAAATATTGAGGGGTGTGTATAATGTATTATTTAAAATGCTGTGTTTTTATAGAATTTTGTTTTTCATATATACAGTTGAATTTCCAAGGAAAAAATTTGAACACCAAGGCATTAAAGATATTGTTTTCGCTTACCATAAGAATATATGTTGCCAGTACAAAACTCATAAGCACTATAACAGTATCATGCATCAGCTCAAACCCTAGGATTTTAATTTGCAGACTCATGGCGTTCATCTTAATATTGAGTGTTGTGTTCCCATACACTTTCATTTGTGCTGTAAACATATTAAATATTTTAATATATCTCAAACACAAATAGTTTGGGCAGTTAAAACTTAAATAGAATATTAAAAATAAAGGCTTTGGCATTGAAAATACCAACTTTTTCTATAGGCTACCCCTCTTGCATTGCAAAATCAAATAAGGTAACCTAAAGTTATTTTATCTATTTTATTACAGTAACAAACATTTTTATACTGAAAAAGGGGTATTTTGAACAAAACTAGTATTGTTTAAATATGATATAAAAGAAATACTTTAAAAAAGTATTGAATAAAAAGCTTCAAAATAATTCAAAAGGCTGTGTTACCTTCTTTTACAAATGATTTGTTTTCTCCCGAAAAGCAATCTTCTTTAAAAAACACATTGATCATAATATAGAGGTGTGCAGGCATGTATAATATCCCTGTCATAGAGTCCCACAGTGCAAGCCACACTCTGCATATCCCATAAGGGTTCCAATAGTTTTTGTTGCCATGAATTACAACCACTGCTAACAGGTTTCCGAATATACTGGTTACTATTAATATGATGGTGATTGTAATAAGAAGACTGATGCCAGCAACACTGCAGTCACTGTAATTTAAAATAAAAAACATAATTTTTTTTAGCTCTATGAACAGTCAACCCTGCTTAATCGAACTTTTTATTGCTGGTCCCGAATCTATATCCATTTTTATGTGCAAAACATTTTTCTAAATTTAAATGCTGCTTTATATAACTTTAGCAAAGAATACGCAGCGTAGAAAAAAATTAAACTTAAAATAGTATCGTTGCAAAAATTTTTATCCAAAATTATTGAAACAGTACAAAACACATTTTGTATACCTGTATACATTAAATGTATGATTAACTGTGTAATATGAAGCCTTTGAACACATACGAACATGGTGGTCGTAATTATACCATGTTGTGTTACCCATCTTCGGAAACCTAAATAAAATCCATTTCCTTTGCTTTTTTGTTTAAATTCTACACAAACCTATTAGTACAAGTAAAAAATCTGCATTAATTCATTACATTTCATTTGAATAACATATCATAAGTTTCTGGTCCTATTAGTTCATTAAAATATAACTAACTTTTATAGTAAAGCATTTTACCTGGTGTCCTACAAACTGTATACTGACATATGATGTTTAATGTAGAACAAATCAGTGGTTAAATTAGTGATGATTTTACATACATCCTCACATTTAAATAGAATTTTTTTGATGCTTACGTCATTTTTTTCTGGTTAAATGGTGTCACTATACAATCTGTCATGTTTAATAGACTTATTTGACGACAAAAAAAAGTATTGTTTGGTGTTGTAAGACAATGGATTTTCTGCAAGCATTCAGCCTTTTATAAATAACATACTTTTATTTGTAGCGTTACATTGAATTCATGAAGAGTGCAATGTTAAACACAGTTATTTAAACAGTTCTACAATTGCCTACACTATTTTGATTGACACTTGTTTAAACAGTAATGTTAGCTGAGGTAGTAATGTGGTTATGATGTATCAGGCTTTTCACGTACAGTGGCAATATAATTTATCAAACAACTTTCGAATGACAGCCTTCCCTGCCTTACGGAACTTTTGGGAGCGGTAGTTATAAATTATGACATTCTGACAAGGGTGACTCATATGTAGGAACTGTATGCTAGTATAGAGCCAGGTCCAATGCACTGCTTGATCACATGGAACTGGGACCAGGGTGGTAAATATGAATGATGGAAGCAAACTGATGAGAAACATTAGCGTCATAATGGAAAGAATCCAAAAAGCTTCAACTGCTTCGTTCCTTTGATGGGTGGTGGATTCTACACTGACTGAGTAATGTCTGTTGCGATGTGGATTCTCACATACAGTGTTGATGTTGCTTGTTACAGGTGTTTCTACTTGTGTACCAACTTGTGTTTTAAAACAAAGACAGCATAGTTTATGGTTGGTATCTTTATGTTCTGTAGTTTTGCATTTTGAGAAAATGTTGCAACATTTCTTCGTTGTATGTTCGTGTAAAAAATTGATCACGCTGGTCACAGACTCTTTCCTTAAAGCTGTTAAAAAAATGTGATCTAATTATACTCCTCAGTCTGTATTCTGTCTAAAGTTATACATAACAGTGACCTATGGAATATGAGAAATTTTGTGGTTCCTTTTTTAGGTTTTGCGTAATATTTAATCAAGAGCTATTGCACAATAGATTACAATATTGAATTAGTAGTTTCAAAAGTAAGTCAATATTGGTCGGGAGTCAAGTAATGTTTAAACTTGGACTTCACCTTGTGTACTTGATTCACTCTGGCTGCTTTGTCTTCTGTGCCGATGGCTCTTTGACATTGCAAACATGCAGTAGTAGGCTGTGTATACATTGAAGCCAAGAACTGCAAACAGTGGAAGAGCCCACAACAGGTGATACAGCAACAATTCTCTGGAGTTTTCAAAGGTGTGCTGTCCTAATAGAAACATTGGTCCAAGTCCAAACCTAAAATTTCAACACACGCAATGAAATTTTAATTACTTGGCTACATATTGCATAATAATGTTATAATTAATCATTCAACGGCTTATCTGGTACGAAAAGTGTATTTATGACAATTTGTTTGCCATCTGGTAAGACTTTAATGTTATAATAACCTGTTATTCACACTTGGATAAAACACCTTGATGTTTATCAAAGGCCATGCTGTTCCTCCAAATATTGAAATGGTGGCAACAGCAAAAAGAACAATTTGCATTTTCCGTGTACTGTACCATTGCTGGTATTTATATGGGTGCACAATAGCTGTGTATCTGTCTGCTGACATCACGAAAAGAAACCAAGGGACCTGTGGAAGTATCCTAAATTGAGAATCAGCTACACAGTACTAAAAAATAGGAAATGTCCAAGGGTGTATTGATGTTAAGGGGGGTCACTTTCAAAATCATTTATGGTTTTCATTCGTGTTTACCTCCTGCATTCTATGCTGAAGCATATTAATAAATATATCAGTATTGTTTACTTTTATACAATTCTTTGTTTGTATCTACTTACAACAAGAATATAAGTTGCCAACAAACAGCTCATTCCAACCACAAGGTACCAATTTTCAAGTTCATATGTTTTGAAAATAATCTCCAGGTTGATGTTTGTTGTTCTGTTGGCTTGCAACTCTGAATGGTGCTCCCGAAGTACTAAAATGAAAGATTTTTATTCTTTTCTTAAAATAGTATATACTTGCTGTTTTACTTGGGAAAAGTATTGCAAAAATTTGGGAAAAAAATCTAAAAAAAAAAAATCTTTTAAAAACTTACGCAAAAATTTATAAAGTTTTAATAAAAGTTTTTGCAAAAATTTAAAAACTTTGCAAAAATTCAAATTTACCCAAAAATTTTAATGTTATGCCCAAAATTTTTTGCTAAAATTAAGTTTTGTCAGAATTGAATTACCTGTGAGAGTAGTTCCGATTTGCTCTTCTGTAAAATGATGCTGTGTGAAGAGGATTTGTATCATCACCATTGCTCTTAGAGGAAGATAAGTAAGTCCTATGATGAGATCGCACACGGAGATCCAGAGGCGGCAGATCCCGTATGGATTCCAATACGAACGATTTCCAATCACAATGAATGGAACAAGGATGTTACCAAACACAGTTATAATGATGGTGAGAAACGTGGTCATGATAATCACATACAGACCAGCAACACTGCAATCCCTGCAAAAAATCAAATTATTTTAGAAAATTGGACCCATTTTGGGGGATTTTATTTTCAGAATAGTTACAGTTTTATTAAAGTTAAGTTAAGCATTTTGTGGCTAAAATCTCCTACTTCTGAGTAAAAAAATGAATTTTGGACCCTGCAAATTTTTTTTAAATGCTAAAGTTAGCACAAAAATAATAATTTCAAAAAAAAATCGTACCAGCTACATTTCACCTACTTTTCCACATTAAACGTGTGGTTTCCTGAAAAAAATGATTCCTTGCTGCACATTCTGTACTGATGGTGTATGTTGCAGTTGGTTATGTTGATCATTCTTCTGCTTACACTGATGTACATGCCATCAAATTTTGATTTCCCTAAATAACTTCAGAATTCACAGTATTGGTATCCCTCAAAACTTCTGAAATAATAAAACTTAACTTTTTAACTTAAACTTAAATACACTTTATGCATCACATACAAAAACTGCAGTAGGCATAAAAAATTAAATAAAAATCTTTACTCTCAATATCACTATATTTTACGAAAAACAGAACCTTTTACAACTTTCCATTTAATGATCTAAAATTTCTTCCTCTTCTGATTAAATTATAAACAATTTATTCTCACTTTAAAAATCAGTGAATTACAAACAATTTCTTCTTTTTTACCAGCAAAATCTCAACTGTGTTTATAATACAAAGCTGAAATCTGTGTCTATTCGTTTGTTAAGCTATTTTCCCGAATAAATTATTCAAGGAAGCGTTACCTTTTATCTTTGTTCTCTCTAATATTCATGGTGTGATAATAGAACCAAATTGTTTGTTCAGTAATAAGCAGTCATTATGTAATAGTGGTGAACAGTGTCAGAAAATGATCAATTATTAATAAGGTAAAGACACTGCGGTTGTATTCATATTTATTTTTTCACATTAATAGAATTCAGAAGAGTCACACCGGTCACAGCAAAAATTCAAATAATATTTTATTTATTAGCATTTTCTGAATTAATAGGTTGTGTATTGGTTTACTGCTTCTGTTTTAGCCATGTTCATAATTTCTTGAGGTAAAAGCTCCCATATTGAAATCTTCAGTCCTATGGTGTTCATCAATGTAGGATCTTGCAAATATTTATTATAACATATAATTAAGCACATGGGTTTTATGTAACAGTTTCCAATTTGTGACCTTTGTTTTACTTTTTTTCCAGAAACCATCATTGATGTGCAACCACAGAATAAATGAAGTCAAACCAAACATGCTCGACTTTCTAATGAGAGATTGTGCACAACAGAGAATTTCAAAAGGTAATAAAATAAATAAAAAAAAACACTTTATTAAAAAAAAAACAAATTAATAAAAAAATTTAAAATGGAAACAGTTTTATTTCATTGAAAAAAATGCATGTGCAAACAACAAACAAAAATATTTTCTATTTCTACTTTTAAATTTATTTTTCAACCTACTAGCATCATTATATTCCAATGTCTCAATTATATTTTCTGCTTGTATACACTGTCTCAAGCTGCAACACTTTTCAAAATTAACAGTTTTCCACAAAATTCACCGCTGATTATCAAAGCATAGACAATTTGCATTCTACATAAAAGACAAGACATTTCGCATTCTACATAAAAGACAAGACAATTTGCATTCTACATAAAATCTGACCATTTCCATTCCTTTCTTTTCACAGAATCCTCTGGTCTTACAAGCAGTGCAGTGGGTACCAGTAAGTCTCTTCTCGGAGCACAACACCTAATTCGCAGGGAAAGACGGCCCTTTTTCCCAAATCGGCGAACATTTAATGATGAGAACAGACTGACGACAGTGGACAACAATATACGGGCATCGGTAACATGTTTCATGCATCACGTTTTGTGTTTACACTCAACTGTTGAATCAATATGATGTTCTTATACATGCTTGATGTTCATGTTTTGTTAGTGGTATTTTTAGCAAATTGAATTTAGTTTAAACACGTTGCCATACTGAAAATATATGACTCAGTTTCTCAGCCATGGCTTAATATTTGTATGTAACTGAAACTAATATGCATCTTAAAAGATATACCACTAGATAGTGCTTTAAAAAAAGGTCAAAACTCAACGCCCTGTACAGTTTAGTATTTCGTAGCGTAATTGAATTTCAAAATTCACAGTCTGGAGCATTTTAACTAAATGACCAAATTTAATACAGTTATATTGTTTTATTTAAACTATGATTAATTTTCTGTTTAAAAATTCTTTCACACTGTCAATATTTCACTTTGTAGTACTGAGTGTGTCTTGGACTTATATCCACAAACTTATTAATCAATCTTGAACGTTGTTCAGGAGTCGTTGTACGACCACAACGCACAGCAGGAAGTTGACATCAAACTCATTCATCTAAAATGTCAGCAAGCGCTGCTAAAGAGACAACGCCATGAACAGGAGTTGCGCGAAAACCATCCACTCTTTGACACCCCTTTGCTCTTTATAAAAAGGGACAGCCAATTTCGAAAGTATGATTGTAATATGGTCTGTGTATATGTTCTACTCTATGTAGGTGAGGTCCTTGTCAGCGATTTAGGCCACATTTGGCCCATTACCTCGGATATGTAGTAAAAGAATGCGCTGAAAAACCTAAATCTTAAAATGGATTTTAAAATCACAAACTGTATAATAACTCAGAGAAAATTGTTTTTTTTTTAAAACTATCAGAAAACTAATTAAGTATTAAATTATTTTTGGTGTAAGATGTGAAAGTAATTTATTACATTTTCCAGAATATGCAAGTACATTGTAACAGCTCAATACGGAAAATCAGAAAATTCATCAGAGAATGTGAAAGAACAAGGAAACTCACAAGTTCTACAGTATGCTTAACTAAATATTAACAAACTTTTTGTAACTACTTCTCACTTCTTGTAAAAGAAAAAATATTCCATATATAAATTTTCAATGTTGCATTTTTCTAAAAATAACAAGCTCTTTTAACTTTAGAAAATATTGCAGCAATTTGTAAACTGTACAACATAACTCAAAAGGCTTAAACCAAGATTAAAATTTACCTAATTTTTACAAATTTACATAAAAACACCTTCTTTTACAGCGACTTGCTTGGCCTAGTACCTTACCTAGACTGGTTCATGATACTTGTAACAGTAACCTCATGCTGCTCAATGCTGATGGAGAAAACTACAATGAGAATACACGATACACCTGCTTTGCAAGTAGCTGAATATATCTTTGTGGTTTCAATGGGCTGTGAGCTTACACTCAAGGTAAACTAATCTCGGGTGAAACGGGACAGGTGTTAATCTTGTTTTCTCGTCCCATTTGGTAGTAAAGAAATAATATTTATAGAATTATATAACCGTAGGCTTAGGATTGTAAAAGAGCGTTGTTAATTGTTAAAAGTCTGTTCAGGAAATATGAGGTCATCTTACCCCACAATTATATATGCTAACTATATTAGCCTTTCCTATTATCTTATATTATGCTATGCACATGCTATTGTGTGCAGCATGCTCCTTTGTACACATATACTGCTTTATGAAATATTTAGATCAGGTGATGGGTTATAAATTTAACAATTAAAATATTATAACGATCATTAACAGATATTATGTTATAGTCTTATTTTAACAATATACAAAAATACAAAGTTAGTATAATATTAGTATAGTATTTTTTACTTGTTATATTTTACCTTTCCAACAAAGGTTTAACTACAGTTTCAAAAACCATCACAGTTTTTGCTAAATTCCCTAAAAAGATAATGTAAATAAAAAACAACAAAATCTCCACTGTACTGATTCTACAATTCACAAAGCTTAAAAAAAACTAACAAAATCCTCATATTTCCACCAGGTAATCGCTAACGGGGTATTTTTTACCCCTAAACCCGCATTTAAGGACTTGGGTGGTTTTCTCGACGCTGCAATATTTATCGTGTCTGTCGTTTTCCTGTGTACATTGTCTGGCTCCCATACAGGTAGGATATCATCTGCTCGCTATGTTGACCTACTTTGTTTCTTTAGCATTGAATCATATTGAACACTAAGCAAAGTCAAGAACCCAGTCTGTTCTTGGAATTCAACTACTTTAACAATGCTTACTCTACAGTCTACATTTTTAGGCAATTCTAGGCTGTTAAAAAGGTTGATTTTAAACATGATGTTTTGTCCAAATTTATTGAGTTTTGACATTGAGAATGCATTTGACTGTTTTGGCATTTTTCAGGCCAATTCCTGATGATCTTAAGATGTTTTCGGCCGCTAAGAATATTTAAACTTGTTCCACAAATACGTAAAGTTGTCATCGAGTTATTTCGAAGCTTCAAAGAGATTACCATGGTATGTATTAATACTGTTGGCTTTTTTCTCTTATTTCTTTCCTTTAACTAGTTTTCTGCAGTATATTCAAAATTATTCAGTATTTACCAATATTTGTAGAAAATAGAATTACAACGCATTTTCCTATTGCCAATAACCCTCCATGTTGAGTCATATTTAAACCAGCCATTAGTAACCTAAGTGACACTACTGACTTGTTAGCAAACTAGCAACAGTGCCATATATGAACTAATGAAACTTGCCTTATCCTGGTGTGGCCAGAAAACAACATTTGATATAACACGACTGTTCTATTTCATGCACCTTGTGCCAGCTTACGAGTTACCATTTATGTTACTTCGTGAAAAGATGTTTTTTGTCAATTTAATTCTTCCATTTTATCCAAACAATTTTCTACCAAGGTGTTCATTCTCCTTGTGGCTTTGATCTTCGTTTTCGCGAGTTTTGGTGTCCAGATGTACGGAGGTCAACTTGCTGCATGCAATGACCTCACTATCACTAAAAAGTCAGACTGTCATGGCATCTTCTTTCAAACTGTATGGCTTTCCAACAACCTTAACATAGAAGAAGACCCACCAGGTAAGTTAACACACATGGGCGCCAAACCTGGGGTGGCAGGGTAGGCAGGCCATCTCTAAATATTTTTACACAACATTAATCAGTAAACATTATAACCAATAAGATAGATTTGTTTCATAGGATTTTGGGTTTAACTGTTTTGGCCTCCCTTACGTTTATAAAGGTTAGCCCATATTTACAATCACACATACCTTAGCAGCAATTTCTGGTGGCCAAAGATTTTTTACCAAATTTATGGGAATTTTTCATAACCAATTAAGAAAGGATTTTTAATAGTTCTGGTTTTTGTTCTCAAAATTCCCAAAAAATGTTTGAACATGCTATACAAACTGAAATTAAATTAAAATTGCATTTTTAATGTCATTTATACAATTATTTTATTAAAAAAATAACCACTGCAAAGAATTAGAATAACTTTACAAATAAAACAATTTTCATTTAAAATCCACATTTACAGGCTTCATGGTGCCCAGGGTGTGGACCAACCCACGGAATTTTAACTTTGATACGATAGGATCCGCAACACTTGCTCTCTTTGAAGTTTTATCATTAAAAGGTTGGATTGAAGTGAGAGACATCCTAGTTGAAAGAATGGGACCGGTATGTTGGTTTAGAAACTTTTCTGTTGACTTAATGTAAATCAAAAACAGCTTTTGGAAAAAACATTTTCATACAGAATATTTCACCCCACTACAATTAAAATCGTGAAATTACCTTTAAAAAAAATTTGAGAGGCGAAAAATAATTTTGGTGTAAAAGCTGGTTTAGATTGTTATATTATGTTTTATGTTGTTGATCATGTAGTTAGTGTTAAGTTAGGAAAAAAAACTTTTTTCTCGATTAGAAAAGCTTGTGGCACCAACAATATAATTTTTATCAATAATGTTCATTACTAAAGTTTCATTTTTTAAACAACGAAATAGACATATTTTGAAATGTAAGGATTAGCAAAATTTATTACAAGCATTTGTCTAAATATGACATAGCATGCAATCTGTTTATAAAATAAATTAAGGCTTAGTTTGAGAATCACTGGTTTATGTTAAAGGCTTGTTGTAAACTGTGTGTTCTTCAGATACATTGCATGAGATCATCTGTTGTTTTGTATGTGTTGCTGTTGTAAGAACACAGGTAAATATAGCCATATGTTAACTACTTGTAATTGTAACATTAAGCTCAGAGTATGTAATGTTTCATTATGATTTATCAGTCATATGTATTTAAAGCACTTCATGTCTTTATATTATAACTTTGTATTACTGGTCACAGAATGTTGTAAACGCACTTTTTATGTAGTATCTTATGCACATGTCTTTGTATAACAGTAAAGCACAAAAAAATCTTGAGTTTTGGCTCTGGCAAGACTGTAGGAAGTTATTAAGTTTCTTCTGGTACTTGGAGCACAAGTTTTGTTAAATATTGGAAATGCATTTTTATGTAGTGTCATATGTTTTTGTATGCAAGCAACGCAGTGGAAAATCTTGAACAATTCACAAAATAATAAACCTGATAATCAAATATAACAATCTCCCTTCAGCTACATGCAATCTACATTCACCTATTTGTCTTTCTTGGTTGTATGATGGGACTCACTCTCTTTATTGGTGAGTTTACTATGTTGGAAGTCTGACATATTTCTGCTTATGTAAAAGCAACAATTCTATTTTTTACGGAGCATATAAAAATATTATTTTAATATTTTATGAGTCTTTTTAGTGTATTAACAGTCTTTTAATATATAACCTATTTAAAGACTAAATAGTGTAAAATGTACAAAAGAAAGTTGGATTTTGCTTCCTAAACAGTTTCTACCGTATAAAATCTGCTCTAAACTTTATTTCTTATCAAAAACAATTTATACCATATTTATTACAGAAAAAACGCACTACTCCATAATTAAATTTTTACATTATTTTCTGCCACACATCTTTTTTTAATATACCTTTTAAAATGATTAAACACAGGTGTTGTTATCGCTAATTACAATGAGAACAAAGGAACAGCGTTGCTTACAGTTGACCAACGTCGTTGGGAGGATTTGAAAAGTCGACTCAAGATTGCGCAACCTCTGCATTTACCACCAAGGTGGTCATATATCTTGTATTATACAATTTGCTGGGCTCTTTTGTCTGTTACATATTTCTAAGCATCAGATCCTAACTGTATTTCTTTACACAAGAATCATGTTGCCATATGAGCACCAGATCAGGGTTAGATTCACGGAATATATGCACCACATATACGTCTTATGTTTAACTTCTACTTACAAACAAACCATATACATACAGTTCATGCACCACATTTGTGTCTTATATTTTTCCTTAATTTACATACAGACCACCTGGGAATGGAATTCGAGCAAAAATGTACGACCTGTCGGAACATCATAGATTTAAAGCTGCCATTGCATGCTGTGTGATGGTTAGGTCGCTACTGCTTTCAATAAAGGTTGGTACTTGAAATTTAGATAATTAGGTTATAAGATGTACCAACTAAAATAATCCGTGTTTTTAAACAGAAAGCAATTTATCTTTAAAGTGACAAATTAAAGCATTGTTCAGTATATACTTGTGTCTGTACTGAATTTATTATGCAATAATTTTTTTTTTACTATAGCGATTCATATTGCCAAATGTATTAGAAAATTAAACTGATCAAAATATTGCATATTCCCCAGAAATACCCACAAAGTTACATATGTGGTAATTCATAAGCGAGCATGAGGTGTATGAAACAGAACATCGGGGTCGTAACAATTCTCCCTGCCGACTACACAAGGATAAATAAGTTACATTTATTCTTTTTTTCACTTATTCAGTTAAAGTAATAATTTAAGTCTTTTTTCCACAGTGGACATCATCTAATCCTCATGCTCGCTATCCTCTCTATGCGTCGATTGTCTTCACTTTCATCTTCCTCTTAGAGATGATCATTAAGGTCATCGGACTTACTTTCATTGGAACCATCAGTAGTTGGAGGAACAGGTGAGGTTGTGGAGCAAGAAGTGGAAGATCGGATGAGATATTTATCTTTGATTAATTCCATTGTTAGATCGGAAATTTCTTAATTGTTGAAGATTTTAACGTTTTTGATTTTTTTTGTTTTTTTTAGCATATGTATATTCTTTTAATGAATTGGTTTCTGTAGTGTGAAGATAGTGGGTCATTTTCAATAAAATTAAAAGTAATAAAGAGTTATAATTAATGTTATATATATAAAATGTGTGGTTCTGAACTAGTTCCATATTGCATTGAACAGAATACAAGTACTACCAAATATCCAACTTTAAAAAATATGAAGAAAAATTCAAGTGCAAATGTTGGTATACTGATACATCTACTCAAGACCTAGTATTGTTAGATTCTTATACATGTAAAAGTGGGGAAATTTATCAAAAAAATTTAGTTTAATTAAAAAAAAAATCTTTTCAGATATGAACACCTTATAAAATTTATAAAAAAAAAACACAATTAAGTTCAAAAAATATTTTTTTCTAGGTACGACATGGTGGTGACGATATGCGATGTAGGATGGGTGATGATGTGGTTCATATTACCCGGACAAAATGCTTATGTTTATAACATAGGTTGGGTATTGGTGGGGCTCAGGTTTTTCAGCATATGTGGAAAACATGTAAGTAAAATTGTATTGGCTCTTAGTTACATTACGCTGGTATAGTAAAGTGGGGTAAAATGGATACTGTTAGCAGTTAGTACATAATTTCCCATATATACTAATCCTCTTTTTACAATTATTTAGCAACCTTATTTTATTGCCACAAAACAATTCAACAACTAAATTATTTTTAAATTTTTTAATGAATTTATTACTCATCAAATTTTATAATATTGTTTTAACCTAACATATGTATTTTAAAACTTCGTTTATTGCGCAACACTGTTGAATTAAGTTTTTTCTCTAGGCAACACTGAAGATGTTACTTACCACAGTAGCAGTGAGTGTTTACAGATCTTTCTTCATCATACTTGCAATGTTCCTTCTACTTCTGTGTTACGCATATGCTGGTGTCGTGCTCTTTGGAACGGTTAAGTGAGTATCTTGTTTACAATGCAAATACAAACCAAGGCCACCGTTTGAAATGATAAACTAGTTATCGTAAATGAAGGAAATTACCTGTCAAAATCTTTTCTTGTTGGTAGGGCAAATATAGATGGAGAAAATATTTGCTTTGATTATAAGAAATTGCAAATGCCATTATTGTTTATGAGACTCCAATTTTTCACACTCAGTGTGTTTTACGAGTTTCACATAATATTTGGCCCCACCTTCTGTAAAAGTAGAGTTGACATACAAAATAACCAAAACAACTCACTTAATATAAAAGCTACTCGATTAAATAGGTTAATAAATCAAATGTGGCCTAGATCCCTTTCTGCATGGCTGGCTGCAGGACTTCATCCTTTGTATTAAACACCAAATTAAACTTCGCTTTTATCATATTGTTCTTGTTTTTTTGACCAGGTATGGTGAAAATATCGACCGTCATGCCAACTTTGCTACTGCACCACTTGCAGTCACCGTGCTGTTCCGTATCGTTACTGGTGAAGATTGGAATAAAATAATGCATGACTGCATGGTGAGTGTGAATTGCATGACTGCATGGTGAGTGTTAATTAATATCTTAGCACGGTTGTAAGCGCGCCTGCCTCTAGCTGAGAGGATATAGATTGATGTTTGACGCTGCTACTATTGTCTGTGTATTTGACCTTTAGCAAGACACTTATTGACAATTGCTACAACCCAGTGGCCTTTATTGGTTGTTTAAATTTTCAGTCATACACGAAAAAAAATACACTATTGTTATAACTGACTGGTTTATTATCCCCGTATGCAGGCAGAAATATTTTTGTAAAATAATTCTTTAAATATTCTTTGTTTACCAAATATAGAGATAACGGAGAATGAAAACATGAACCATCTTACCCCAACCTACTTTATATTCCAGATCCAGCCCCCTCGGTGTACACCACACCACAACTACTGGGAAACTGACTGTGGCAACAAAACAGCAGCATTGGTTTACTTCTGTAGTTTCTACGTCATCATTGCTTATATTATGCTCAACCTGCTAGTTGGTAGGCACGGAATTTTCTTTTTAAATGTGAAAACGTTTAACTTTTTGTCACAATGTGGCCAAAAATGGTAGCCAACTAAGTCCTTTTAGTAGTTAATAAATTATATTTACAGAATTATATAACCGTATCTTAACAACTTTAAAACAGCGTTGTTAATTGTTTAAATCTTGATTAGAAAATATGGAATGTTATGAGCTAATCTTACCCCACAGTATTATGTATTTAGCTTTAATTTTGTTGTTTGATAAAAATTGAGTAGTATTAGCGACATTGCTGTTATAAGAATTGTATCCTTACACGAGTATCTGTGTTTTTACACACCTAATATTCTGTATATGGGTAAACGGTATTGGGTTATATTATAACAGTTATCACTTTACAACTGTTGACATTTTCAGCCATCATTGTTGAGAATTTCTCACTTTTCTACACGATGGACGAAGACATTCTTCTCAGTTATAACGACCTGCATATGTTCCAAGTCACGTGGAATACTGTGGATGTGAAGAGAAAAGGAGCTATTGACGTAAAAGACGTAAGACTTTTGTATTTGTTTTTAATCTTAAGCGTGCTTTAATGACTGTAGTTTTGTTACTATATCATGTTCTTTTATTATTCTGCATTTTTCCTTATTTTTGATATTGTAACTGAAGAAACAGGTAGGTAACTATTGTTGTATTATTATAAAGTCTGATACCTCATGTTATTGCTCTGTTTTTAAACAATATCCCGAAGTTTATTGGACGCAACAATAACGTATTTTGCTGTGGGGTAGGATGGGATACTGTTACCACCCAAATCCCATATTTCCTGTTCGTGTTTCCAGGTCGAATCCGTGCTTCGTCTATTAAAAGGTCGTCTCCACATAGACCAATATAGAGACAGGTTGTTGCTTAAACATATGTGCTATGAGATGGAACGCGCTGGCCGTAGGTCAAACACTGGGAATCGTTCTAACGGATGGACGGCCAACGGACAGACTTTACGCGGCAGGAACGTAGAGGAAGCGTTGTATGTAACTTTCCATGACGTGTTGATGTAAGTTAATGATGTTTGAGATACAAAATGTGTTTCACGCGTCTTTTGATATATCATTTTCCGAGTGGAAATGTGGTATTGACCAATAACATGCACACATCCAGGATGTGCGCGTATAGGAGTGTGGACATCCGGAAGAGCTTGCAGTTAGAAGAGCTTCTGATGCGAGAGAAACTAGAATCGGAAATTGAGGAGGAAGTTGCAAAGAGGACGATCCGAAAGTGGCTGGAACGTTGCATTCGTAGCAGAGCGGTAACGGTGGTGTTTTGCTAGCTATATTTGTTGTATTGAGAAAATACAGAGTACTGTGATGTAAGATGGGACAGCTGTTACACATAAAATACAAGTATTCGAATCGTGTTTTTACAATTACCAACAGTTGTGAGGATACGGTAAATAATTCTTTGAATGATCTTTGTTTACTACCAAATAAGACAAGCAAATACAATGAACGAAGTCCCATTTTCCCCATCTTACTATATCGTATTTAGTCCTTAAAAGTCCAATTCATACTTTAACATGAGTACTATATGCCTTGAAATTAGCCTTAACTTTCCCATAGAAACAGCGAACCATGTTAAACGACAGTTTCATCGACAATAAGATGAGCGCCAACTCCGTTGTGACGTCACAAGCGAATGACCCGGCAAAGATACCGAGCGTTGAAACTCCTGGAGATGTGAATGTGGATTCTGATGATGCGGATGGTAGTATATTGGTGGTGTTTAGTCCGATGTTGTGTCACAGTGATTAGCGCTCGCCTCTAGATTAGAATAGATAGGTGCTACTGTTGTAGGCGTTTATGTTCAAGATTTCAACGTCAATTGCTTTAATCCAGTAGATCATTGTGAGTTGTCCGAATTGCCAGCTATAAAATTGAGAAAATCGGAAAACATAATCACCCACAAAGTTGCCTATGCGGTTACTCGTAAGTTGGCACGAGGTGTATGAAACAGAACACTCGTGTTATAACGACTGTCGCTGCCCCGTCACGTGAGGAAAAACAGTTGCATTCATTTACATATTGAATTTATTTTTATTTTCACAGGCGTGTTCGACGTGTCCAACCAGAAATATTTAAAAGGGGGGAAGCACCGACGTACTGGGTTATGGAAACCCCCTCCATCTTTCGTGCCAGGTAAGTATTTTATCCTGAAAATATCTTGCACCGTGGCTTAGTGGTCAGGCGTTGCGTCGTAACCAAAAGAAAGCGGATTCCATGCTGTATAGTGATACTATTGACGGCGTATATGTGGCTTTAAACAAAACACGGATATTGCTCTAACTCAGTGGTCACTAATGGGTTTTAGCATTCTGGGTGTCAGGTATATGCAAGCTAACTCAGGCCTAAATATAAGATCTAGTGGCGTGCTGCACTGTACCTCTACCACGAAGAATAAAGATCTTTCCGCGTCCCCTTTTTTTCTGAATTTAGACATTGTCATACTTAACTTGTTGTCGTATGACACACTACAAAATTTGTTTTGATAAAAGTGAACCGCTTTGTTTCTAAATTTCATTACTATTCAGTTTCTAATACCCCGGTTCGCAACCATTTTTCTCTACAGGAGGGCCCACTACAACTAAACTTCCCTCTTTATTGGTGGATGGATCTTCTTTATCTGATGAAGGGACAGATGGAAGTAGTTACGAAGATAAAAGCAGCTCAAAGTCGTTGTCCACAGAATTTGACCAGTGGTGGGATCGTTTCGACAACGATTAAGAATTTATGTTTTATGCATTAATATGGTAGGGCGGGAAAAGATGGGACACCTTTCGTACAGTTTGTTTGCGTATTACTATCAGTGTAGTATATTGTGAGTAAAATGTGTACTAAGTGTTCACACAAGTCGCAGAAATGGCGTCAAAATGATTATTGCTGTATTCTTGCATAGTCCGCTGTTACTATAAATAGATTTTAGTGTTACCTGATGCGTCAATTCACTGCTTAAGGTTATAGTACTGTGGGGAAAGATGGGACACCTTCAGTACATTATTCCTAAACATTCTCATCGTGTTTTAAACAATTAACAACGGTCTATGGAAGTCGTACGGCTTTATAATTCTTTGAATGTTCTTTGTTTACTATACCAAATAACGAGAGTGAAACACATAAATATTCCTATATTACAACTCCCACCTTCAGATGACCCTCTTATACAAAAAAGTCTGAATGAATTAAAACTTGGGGTTGTGTTTAAATATCAGACCAACCAATATCAAGACTCACCAATGGTATGGCTTGCAAGTTGTACTTTTGTAAACTTATTTCATACTTTTGAAAAAATAATGGTGCTCACCACGTTGCTTCCCCTTAAAATAAAGTCTCACACAGCAAATATCTTTATAAACTAAGACATATTACATGGGCTAGAAGACGATTTTTTTTCTATTCCAAAACAACAAAAACAAACATGTTTTAGCATTGGTCACGGTTACATTTTATTGTACAGTTTCACTTATACGGATATGTAAATTCGATGTCACTACCGAACTAAACAGCAACAAATTAGCTATTACATAAGAAATGTCTAATTGGATTATTGCAGAGGAACTTTATTCACCTTCAACGTCACTTCTGGAGTCTTCGGCATGTTCTCCCATAAGAACTTTTTTCACGATGGCAAATATAGTTTGTGCCCAAAATAGATGAAGAATCTGCAGCAGCAGAAGAAATGCTACCGATAAAATATGAGACGGGCACATTCTGGCGAAAGGGATACTAAACGAAGCCGCTCTTATAACGTGAAAAGGGAAAATGCACAGTCTCGTTGCGCAAAACGCTACAACGAAACAAATAAAGCCAATGTCTGCCAGAACTCGACGCTTAAGGTAATTAAAGCACTTGCAACCTTCAAGAAACACGTCTGCTACGTCGTGACTAATCATAACCAAAGAACCTATTCGCATGCTGTTGTTTACATAAGACAGAGACAACAAAGCAACAGTAGCAAGATGATGTATAACTTGTTCTTTGAAATCTAACCTACGGACATCGTGCAGTGCAGTTATTAGCAGACAAGTGTAAAAACTGAGCTCAAACAAGTAATACATAACTACAGAGGTCTGCATCGTCTGTAGTGGAAAATCCTTCCAGCAGTAAGATACATCCCATAGCCAAGGCGCTGACCATAAAGTCCAAATACCAAAGCAGGAAATAAAGGCATAAAAAAGGCACCGCCAACTGCCCTCCTTGATTTTCTGTAGCAACCCTGGTTTATCCAAACTGCGACGATTTTGAAACCAAACGTAGATTTGTCTCTGCGACATATCAACCCGCTTTGTAAGTGCATCAATCTGGCTTTCCGATGGCCGCTTAGTAAATCTGTAACAAGCATGCAGCTCTGGCACATTTTTTACAGTCGGTCGATTATCAACGACGCCATTTATCTTGCATAGGAAACCCACAATTCGGTAATGGAGAAAACGCAGAAATAGCATCACAACTACAGCGAGTGGGAAATGTACACGCATTCGGATTGGCATATTCGTTTCGCTGTTATGGTTTTCAATATCTTTAAACGTGTAGTTTTCTGGCAGCCAGAAACGTTCGTTCCAAAACCAATTATAACCACGACTGAACAAATCCATAATCTTAACAGCAACTGACTGCGATGAAAGGGAATAGTTAGTTAGATTTAATAGCAGTGAAAAGTAAACAGACTTTGTATGCTTTCTGCTGCTTTATTACTCCGTAACTTTTGTAAAACCTTTATTCTCCAAGAGTTTGTCGCTCTAAAACCGTTAATAAGCCGGCTTCACCATGCTGAGTATGTTATTTCAAGAGCGATTCAGTTTTTCATTGACCTCGCATTAATGGCTGTATAAATTTCAAGGTGGTTTACTTAACTTTCCTTCACTGCTTTCAAATTGCACCTCACAACCTAGTTATAATGAAATCAGCATTGGTACAGTATAGAGTGTCAATGGCTGAGAAGACCGACCACGCGCAATAGAATGTAACCGGCAATTTCCTAATTGCATTGGGTCCACAGAATCGTAGGATGCGTATGCATCATGTGAGCCACACGCGCGAAAATAAACACGTACGCGCGGTGACTGAATAACATAATAGTTATCCAACGCAACTGTCCTTACAAACACACTGTTCACACAATGCAACTAAACTTTCCCAGGATAATACTCAAACCATACGAGCATTCAACTGCAATCCATTGTTGTTTTGACAGATCTAACTCGACAGCAGTATATCTAGCTTGCATACTTTCTAATCCTCGATACAGGCTGCGGGCACAAGTAGGTTTTATACACAAAGGTACCAACTAGTTGTCAAAATATAGTTGCTATCCTAATGCGACAATGTGTATGGTTTCTGTCGCAATACACGACGGCAAATATTAGACGCATATTAACGATCTACGCCGTTTGTTTGTGAATAATTCGCTGTAATATAAAATCATTCCAACTACTTACAAAATACTTAGCGGATATTAAATAATTAACCATATGCTGCTGCAATAAACGAGTTGTTTCCACTTTTTTAATACCAATGACGTCGCTTGTGTTTTACATAATGGTGGGCGGAAATAAGGGTTTCTCAAGCGTTGATAATTAATTTCCTGCTCGTTTTCTGCAGTCAGCGTACGAGTTATATGCTACAACGGATTATTTAACTACGAGCTAGCCACAAACTGCGGAAAGTTACGCACGACTTACTTTGATAAAACTGTGACAGTACTGCTGTCAGCATCTGTTCAAATTCTGCCTATAAAAACATTACTGCTGTAAACCGTGCCGCGCTGTTGCACTATAACCCGTATAGGCTGCAGTACTACTACTTAGTAATCTGATACGATTCTGACGCTGCTTGGGTTTCGTGGAAGTTCTACTATACCGCTCAGTTGTGTAGCATAGCACTTAAACCTTCAGGCTTGATACTTAAGCTATAGTACTCAAGAAAATGCGAGCACTTCAAGCTATTTCCGTTGGGACGCACATTCGCACTTTCCTGGAATAAATATGACATCACATCTCGCGGTTTTCCCGAAATTGAATTGATGTTTCGTAGTAATGGTATATATATATGAGAAGTTTCCATTCGCTGTATTTTAATTCTCTTACTACGTTATGGCTGGAGGACTGAAAGGGCCTAAACACACTCAAATGTACATCGCTTTAATAGATAGAGTGTGTTTTTTCTAATTCCAACGACACCTTACTTGTTTTAATCGGTTCTGTATAACCAAAGATATTCCAGCTCAAACACCGTGAAATTCATAAAACTGTTTTGAAAGTTGCGTGGCGAAAAAATTGAGAAGTGTACTACTCACGTGACAAATCACGCCACAAAATTGTTGAAGCGTGGCCGCTCTCATTCAGAAACACTGAAAAAGGCGAGAGGCAGTGTTTTTAGCGAAATACGAGAGAACAAAAAAAAATGCAAAAAAATACAAAAATTACGCAAGTTTCGCTTCTACCATAGACATCTTAACAATAATTATTGTTAACAATAATTAATAATTATTGTTAAGATGTCTATGTTATATATATGATATCTATGGCTTTTACGAATGAATCAGTCACGTGACTAGTACGTTCCGACGTCACAATCACGAAGCTCGTGGTAAACAAAGGATAGCGCTGGAGATCACTGTTTGAGGACGAATATCCACGCCTATATTAGACCAATTTTAATAAGCAAAGTATTTTTGGAATCAATAAAACAGTCGCTTTATGAATTTACCATAAAAAAATAAAAGTGACGTGGGATGTGTTTACGCACTTTAAGATTTACAAATTGATTCGTCACAGCTATAAAAACCTTGGTTTTGATTTAAACAAACTCATTTTTAACGTTGCCAATCCAAAGCTGCTTCGGCGACTGTCACTCAGGCATCTTTATTCGTGAGCGAGATAACATTAATATGATTTGAACACACGACTTTGGTCTGTAGAGTGATTCAAATAATTCAAACTTTTAAAATATTTATTTTTAAAATAGCCAGCTTTACATTTTTACCAGAACGCGACAAACCAAAAGAACCGCTTCCTCTTAACATACACAAAATTGGAGTTGATTGATTAATGGCTAGGCGACGGTGAAAAATCGTGCCGTAAAAAACGCTTATTGAATTTTGTACAGGTTCCAGGAAAAATGTTGTCTGTTTAAAACATGAGTTTCCAAGTTTTCTGATAGGAACTATTAAGCAGTAACTTGACATCAGGTAACACTAAAATCTATTTATAGTAACAGCGGATTATGCAAAAATACAGCAATAATCATTTTGACGCAATTTTTGCGACTTGTGTGAACACTTTATACACATATTTTTCTATTCCAAAGACGATTTTTTTCTATTCCAAAACAACAAAAACAAACATGTTTAAGCTTTGGTCACGGTTACATTTTATTGTACAGTTTCACTTATACGGATATGTAAATTCGATGTCACTACCGAACTAAACTGCAACAAATTAGTTATTACATAGGAAATGTCTAATTGGATTATTGCAGAGGAACTTTATTCACTTTCAACGTCACTTCTGGAGTCTTCGGCATGTTCTCCCATAAGAACTTTTTTCACGATGGCAAATATAGTTTGTGCCCAAAATAAATGAAGAATCTGCAGCAGCAGAAGAAATGCCGTCGATAATATATGAGAAGGGCACATGGCGAAAGGGTTGCTAAACGAGGCCGCTCTTATAACGTGAAAAGGGAAAATGCACAGTCTCGTTGCGCAAAACGCTATAAAGAAACAAATAAAACCAATGTCTGCCAGAACTCGACGCCTAAGGTAATTAAAGCACTTGCAACCTTCAAGAAACACGTCTGCTACGTCGTGACTAATCATAACCAAAGAACCTATTCGCATGCTGTTGTTTACGTAAGACAGAGACAACAAAGCAACGGTAGCAAGATGATGTATAACTTGTTCTTTGAAATCTAACCTACGGACATCGTGCAGTGCAGTTATTAGCAGACAAGTGTAAAAACTGAGCTCAAACAAGTAATACATAACTACAGAGGTCTGCATCGTCTGTAGTGGAAAATCCTTCCAGCAGTAAGATACATCCCATAGCCAAGGCGCTGACCATAAAGTCCAAAAACCAAAGCAGGAAATAAAGGCATAAAAAAGGCACCGCCAACTGCCCTCCTTGATTTTCTGTAGCAACCCTGGTTTATCCAAACTGCGACGATTTTGAAACCAAACGTAGATTTGTCTCTGCGACATATCAACCCGCTTTGTAAGTGCATCAATCTGGCTTTCCGATGGCCGTTTAGTAAATCTGTAACAAGCATGCAGCTCTGGCACATTTTTTACAGTGGGTCGGTTATCAACGACGCCATTTATCTTGCATAGGAAACCCACAATTCGGTAATGGAGAAAACGCAGAAATAGCATCACAACTACAGCGAGCGGGAAATGTACACGCATTCGGATTGGCATATTCGTTTCGCTGTTATGGTTTTCAATATCTTTGAACGTGTAGTTTTCTGGCAGCCAGAAACGTTCGTTCCAAAACCAATTATCACCACGACTGAACAAATCCATAATCTTAACAGCAACTGACTGCGATGAAAGGGAATAGTTAGTTAGATTTAATAGCAGTGAAAAGTAAACAGACTTTGTATGCTTTCTGCTGCTTTATTACTCCGTAACTTTTGTAAAACGTTTATTCTCTTAGAGTTTGTCGCTCTAAAACCGTTAATAAGCCGGCTTAACCATGCTGAGTATGTTATTTCAAGAGTGATTTAGTTTTTCATGGTGTAAAATTGACCTCGCTTAATGGCTGTATAAATTTCAAGGCGGTTTACTTAACTTTCCTTCACTGCTTTCAAATTGCACCTCACAACCTAGTTATAATGAAATCAGCATTGGTACAGTATAGAGTGTCAATGGCTGAGAAGACCGACCACGCGCAATAGAATGTAACCGGCAATTTCCTAATTGCATTGGGTCCACAGAATCGTAGGATGCGTATGCATCATGTGAGCCACACGCGCGAAAATAAACACGTACGCGCGGTGACTGAATAACATAATAGTTATCCAACGCAACTGTCCTTACAAACACACTGTTCACACAATGCAACTAAACTTTCGCAGGATAATACTCAAACCATACGAGCATTCAACTGCAATCCATTGTTGTTTTGACAGATCTAACTCGACAGCAGTATATCTAGCTTGCATACTTTCTAATCCTCGATACAGGCTGCGGGCACAAGTAGGTTTTATACACAAAGCTACCAACTAGTTGTCAAAATATAGTTGCTAACCTAATGGGACAATGTGTATGGTTTCTGTCGCAATGCACGACGGGAAATATTGGACGCATATTAACGATCTACGCCGTTTGTTTGTGAATAATTGGCTGTAATATAAAATCATTCCAACCACTTACAAAATACTTTGCGGATATTAAATAATTAACCATATGCTGCTGCAATAAACAAGTGGATTCCACTTTTTTAATACCAATGACGTCGCTTGTGTTTTACATAATGGTGGGCGGAAATAAGGGTTTCTCAAGCGTTGATAATTAATTACCTGCTCGTTTTCTGCAGTCAGCGTACGAGTTATATGCTACAACGGATTATTTAACTACGAGCTAGCCACAAACTGCGGAAAGTTACGCACGACTTACTTTGATAAAACTGTGACAGTACTGCTGTCAGCATCTGTTCAAATTCTGCCTATAAAAACATTACTGCTGTAAACCGTGCCGCGCTGTTGCACTATAACCTGTATAAGCTGCAGTACTACTACTTGTAATCTGATACGATTCTGACGCTGCTTGGGTTTCGTGGAAGTTCTACTATACCGCTCAGTTGTGTAGCATAGCACTTAAACCTTCAGGCTTGATACTTAAGCTATGGTACTCAAGAAAATGCGGGCACTTCAAGCTATTTCCGTTGGGACGCACATTCGCACTTTCCTGGAATAAATATGACATCACAACTCGCGGTTTTCCAAAAATTGAATTGATGTTTCGTAGTAATGGTATATATATATAAGAAGTTTCCATTCGCTGTATTTTAATTCTTTTACTACGTTTTGGCTGGCGAACTTAAGATTTACAAATTGATTCGTCACAGCTATAAAAACCTTGGTTTTGATTTAAACAAACTCACTTTTAACGTTGCCAATCCAAAGCTGCTTCGGCGACTGTCAGTCAGGCATTTTCATTTGTGAGCGACATTAATATGAATTGAACACAAGACTTTGGTCTGTAGAGTGAATCAAATAATTCAAACTTTTTAAATATTTATTTTTAAAATAGCCAGCTTTACATTTTTTCAAAACGCGACAAACCAAAAGAACCGCTTCCTCTTAACATACACAAAATTGGAGTTGATTGGTTAATGGCTAGGCGACGGTGAAAAATCGTGCCGTAAAAAACGCTTATTGAATTTTGTGCAGGTTCCAGGCAAAATATTGTCTGTTTAAAAAATGAGTTCCCAAGTTTTCTGATAGGAACTATTAAGCAGTAACTTGACATCAGGTAACACTAAAATCTATTTATAGTAACAGCGCATTATGCAAAAATACAGCAATAATCATTTTGACGCAATTTTTGCGACTTGTGTGAACACTTTATACACACATTTTACTCACAATATACTACACTGATGGTAATACGCAAACAAACTGTACGACAGGTGTCCCATCTTTCCCCGCCCTACCATATTAATGCATCCATTATACACACGGTTTATAAAACATAAATTCTTAATCGTTGTCGAAACGATCCCACCACTGGTCAAATTCTGTCGACAACGACTTTGAGCTGCCTTTATCTTCGTAACTACTTCCATTTGTCCCTTCATCAGATAAAGAAGATCCATCCACCTATAAAGAAGGTTTAGTTGTAGTTGGCCCTCCTGTTGAGGGGGTTGCGAACAGAGATATTAGAAACTGAATAGCAAAAAAAAAACAAAGCGGTTCACTTTTATCAAAACAAAATATAGTAGTGTGTCATACGACAACAAGTTAAGTATGACAATGTCTAAATTTATAAAAAAAAAGGGGACGCGGAAAGATCTTTATTCTTCGTGGTAGAGGTACAGTGTAGCACGTCACTGGATCTTATATTTAGGCCTTAGTTAGCTTGCATATACCTGACACCCAGAATGCTAAAACCCATTAGTGACCACTGAGTTGGAGCAATATCCGTGTTTTGTTCAAAGCCACATATACGCCGTCAATAGTATCACTATACAGCATGGAATCCGCTTTCTTTTGGTTATGACGCAACGCCTGACCACTAAGCCACGGTGCAAGATATTTTCAAGATAAAAAACTTACCTGGCACGAAAGATGAACCAACTCGTTTATTGCAGCAGCATATGGTTAATTATTTAATATCCGCTAGTAGGTAATTTGTAACAGTTGGAACTGTTTCATATTACAGCGAATTATTCACTAACAAACGGAAGCGTAGATCGTTAATATGCATTCAATATTTCTCGTCGTGCATTGCGACAGAAACCATTCACATTGTCGCATTAGCAGCCTGCATCGAGGATTAGAAAGTATGCAAGCTAGATATACTGCTGTCGAGTTAGACCTGCCAAAACAACAATGGATTGCAGTTGAATGCTCGTATGGTTTGAGTATTATCCTAGGAGTGTTTTTTTTCACGCACCGCGCGTATTTATTTTCGCGCGTGTGGCTCACATGATGCATATACCCATCCTACGATTCTGTGGACCCAATGCAATTAGGAAATTGCCGGTTGAATGAATAAATGAATGTAACTTACTTTATCCTCGCGTGGCCGGAAAACGACAGTCGTTATCACACGGGTTTAACACCTCGTGCCACCTTACGAGTTACCGATTATTTGGGGAGGGGGGGACAACCCAGTAGTGACCACTGGGTTCGAGCAATTGCTGTCCAGTGGCTTGCCCAAAGACACAAACGCCCACAATGGTAGCAGCCTTGAACCTATTACCTTTGGTTTCCAGACAGGCGCGCTAACCACTATGCCACGGCGCCGGTTACATTCTATTGGGCGTGGTTGGTCTTCTCTATTCACAGTTTCAGCTATTGACACTCTATACTGTACCAGTGCTGATTTTAATATAGCTTGGTTGTGAGGATCAATTTTAATGCAGTTTAGTAAAGCTAAGTAAACCGCCCTAAATGTCAATTTTACACCATGAAAAACTAAGCTGCTGTTGAAATACCAAACTCAGCAGGGTTAAGTCGGCTTATTAACGGTTTTATAGGGACACACTTTCACTCCTACTAAATCTAACTATTCCCTTCCGGTGCAGTCAGTTACTGTTAAGATTATGGATTTGTTCAATCGTGGTTATGATTGGTTTTGGAACGAACGTTTCTGGCTGCCAGAAAACTACACGTTCAAAGATATTGAAAACCATAACAGCGAAACGAATATGCCAATCCGAATGCGTGTACATTTCCCACTCGCTGTAGTTGTGATGCTATTTCTGCGTTTTCTCCATTACCGAATTGTGGGCTTCCTATGCAAGATAAATGGCGTCGTTGATAACCGACCCACTGTAAAAAATGTGCCAGAGCTGCATGCTTGTTACAGATTTACTAAGCGGCCATCGGAAAGCCAGATTGATGCACTTACAAAGCGGGTTGATATGTCGCAGAGACAAATCTACGTTTGGTTTCAAAATCGTCGTAGTTTGGATAAACCACGGTTGCTACAGAAAATCAAGGAGGGCAGTTGGCGGTGCCTTTTTTATGCCTTTATTTCCTGCTTTGGTTTTTGGACTTTATGGTCAGCGCCTTGGCTATGGGATGTATCTTACTGCTGGAAGGATTTTCCACTACAGACGATGCAGACCTCTGTAGTTATGTATTACTTGCTTGAGCTCAGTTTTTACACTTGTCTGCTAGTAACTGCACTGTATGATGTCCGTAGGTTAGATTTCAAAGAACAAGTTATACATCATCTTGCTACCGTTGCTTTGTTGTCTATGTCTTACGTAAGCAACTGCATGCGGATAGGTTCTTTGGTTATGATTAGTCACGACGTAGCAGACGTGTTTCTTGAAGGTTGCAAGTGCTTTAATTACCTTAAGCGTCGAGTTCTGGCAGACATTGGCTTTATTTGTTTCGTTGTAGCGTTTTGCGCAACGAGACTATGCATTTTCCCTTTTCACGTTATAAGAGCGACTTTTATCCCTTTCGCCAGAATGTGCCCGTCTCATATTTTATTGATAGCATTTCTTCTGCTGCTGCAGATTCTTCATCTATTTTGGGCACAAACTATATTTGCCATCGTGAAAAAAGTTCTTATGGGAGAACATGCCGAAGACTCCAGAAGTGACGTTGAAAGTGAATAAAGTTCCTCTGCAATAATCCAATTAGACATTTCTTATGTAATAACTAATTTGTTGCAGTTTAGTTCAGTAGTGACATCGAATTTACATATCCGTATAAGTGAAACTGTACAATAAAATGTAACCGTGACCAAAGTTTAAACATGTTTGTTTTTGTTGTTTTGGAATGGAAAAAATCTGTCTTCTTGCCTGTATGTACTATGTCTTAGTTTAAAAACCATTTGCTGTGTAAGACTTGTGTTTTAAAAGGACTGCCAGCACCATAAAATTTCAAGTTCATAAAAACACTAACTATACAAGCAGTTAAGCAAAGATTATAAGCAAGAATAATACATATTACTGTGAAGTAAGATGGTTTTATAATTTGTTAAATGTTGCTTGTTTGCTACCAAGTGGGACGAGCAAAAATGAAGGTGTGTCCCATCTTTCCCCATCCTACTATATCACAAAAAAGTATACAAGGAATAAAACGTGCCACTTACACAAATGTAATAATAACATTATTTGTCTCTTGGGTTACAACAACAAAGGTTGTACTATACAAAATCTAGAAGGCTGAATGAACGATACAAGCACAGCTGCATCAAAAGGGAAAACAGTTTGTACAAAACAAGTAAGCGTTATAGGGTTTTAATTGTGACCATAACTATATTGCATTTTACTGTAAATATGTTTCATTTGGTTGTACATATTGTCCAGTGATGTTTCCATGCTTATGGACGAAGCCTCGTTACAAAATACTTCACACAAATTTTCAGACAGGGATGGTGTAAGAGTGACAGAAATGAGATTATTTTTTGACCCAACCAAACAAATTGTTTTCATTGGTTTTAATCGTTTACCCGCCCTGACCTGTTCTTGCATGCAGTTTAAACGTTCTACATAGCAAAATATAGGCTCATACGAAAAAGGAGAGCTCCGTTTTATGGAAACAAGGTCGTCATTAAACCTAACAGAATAAACCTTCAGTATTGTCAGCCTTGCAAGCCATATCATTGGTGGGCATTGGTATTGGCTGGTTTGATATTTAAACACAACCCCAAGTTTTAATTCATTCAGACTTTTTTGTATAAGAGGGTCATCTGAAGGTGGGAGTTGTAAAGTAGGAATATTTAATATATCATGCAGTTGCATTTCATTAGCAATTGCAAGTTGCTCATCTGTATTGCCATGTGAGAGACGAATGCCTTGTCTTATATCAGCAGTTACTTCTTTAACTATAGTTTGTTTGTATCTAACTGTGATGTTGAAACATGACAACTGGACAGCTGTGTGAAAACACGTATTAGTTTGTGACTACTTTCCATTATAAACTGTAAATGTATTCATGGTTATATATGGATGTATTTTTATCGAAGTAATAAATTTCATGTCAGGTAGTTAGAAAAGCTTCAACCCCAGAAAGCTAGTTTGATGCTAGGTGCTAACTCGGTGGTCACTAAAATATTTTTCTAAATTGTAAGCAACACAGCAAAGCAATCAAAAAGTTATATAAGTAGTAACTGGCAAGCAAGTACATGGTGTATAAATTATGACATTCATATCTTATAATAGACACTGTCATTGCCAATGCCAAGCGCCTAAGACTCAATGAGTGGGATTCTTTTATTCATACATCCATTTTATTTGTTTAAAATTAGATAGACATATAGATTTAACTTCTATGAAATCACAAGTTGTTGTGCTACCAAATATTTCATGTCAAAATAAAAAAAAACTCACGATTCATGTTCAAGCTAGTAACCCACTGTTCAAAGGTTGGCAATTGGTCGTGTTCCTCTAAATGCACAGCTCCATTTCCATTATGTTTCATCTCATTGACTTGAATTGCTTCATCTTGAAAAAGTATTTAAACATTTCGTAAAATTTAGTTGCATTTCAATAATATGAATAAATGAAACTTGTTTATTCTTGTGTAGTGGGCAACAACAGTCTGTATAACACAGTCCTTCTGTTTTCTTATGTGTTACCACATGTCAGCGGATGTAACTTTGCGGGTGATTTTTCAACAACTCAGTTACAGAGCAATTTTTGTTTAGTGTCTTGCCCTAGGAAAAATACGCCAATAGTGGTGACGTGACAAAAAAAACTATATTACATGAAACAGATCACATTGTATGTGCATGTTAAGTTAATGGTAAATAATTTTGGAAGTTTTTTTAAACCTTTTTGTTCAAAAAATAAAATATGTAAATGTGAACTTGTATGTTTTCATAACAAAGCACAATGTTCAACTGACCTGCTGTTGCAGGGAGTCCATAATTATTTGCACTACAAATAGTTTGTTGCATGTTCAGTGCTGCCAATTCCACAGGTAATGCTTCTTCTAATGATGTAGTTTGAAGGTTTACATTTTCAGGAGCAACACTCATACAGTTCTCTATGCTATCAAGCAGGTCTTGAAAATCTTTTTAAAAAAACAAACAAATTTATAAGCAAATATTAAACAACACACTTTTTTCCAAGTTTTTTTGGTCCAGTTCTAAATATAAATTAAACTTACAATGTGTCTAACTCCTGTAACCATACAGTTAAGCATAAACCCGTGGTACCACATTGCGACTCTGTAACTCCTTTCGTTTCAAGTTTTACCTGTTGAGCTTACAGAACTGTTCGTTGTGCTGGGAGAAGATTCTGTTGAGGAACGTTTTTTCTGTTTTTGATCCTGTTTCACTTCTGCAATAAAATACAATTATCTATTTCTTAAAAACAGAGAGCACGTAAGAGCATGGAGAAGTAAGAATGAATAAGAGTTACTCATTTATCTTTGTGGGACAAGGGGCAACAGTACAACACAGGTGTTCTGTTTCATACACCATCTTCTTGTTTGAGTTACCACATATGTAACTTTGTAGGTTAAGTTTTTCTGCTATTTTTGTAATTTATCCATGAGAACTATTGGGTTACAGCAGTTGTCGTTAGGAGTGAAAACCAAGAAACTTTTGGCAAGAGGACACTGGACATGACATGAATTCGTTCAATATTAAAATTTTATTAGTTGCTGGTATGCCAAAACAGCAGGTACTACAGTAATAGACACTTAGTACTTACGTTTTATTTCTGCTTTCGTTCGAAATCGATATATCAATCGATTACCAGTCTGTTGGTTTTGTATCGGTTTAAGTTTTTCAAAATCACGCGTCTTGTTAATTAAATTACGAAAGTTGCTTTTAAGGGAAACATAATCAACAGGATCTTTCAATGTCTCTCTGTGTTTTGCCCATCCCTAAAAAGATCTTTTTTAGACATTATTAAAAACACTTATGTGCTATACAAACAGTTCCCATTATAAATTACAAAACTAAAAAATCTTTTTTGTAATTTATTAAAAATTAAACCTCTAATCTCTATTTTATTGTCACAGAAATGGTAAAAATGGTTGCCATTTTACAGCAAAGAAACTGTTTATACTTACCACAAATACTTCAAAGCCTTTTTCCCAGTTATAACTGCCCTTGTTCATCCATAAAATATGGAATATTGCTTTTTGTTTGTCATCCCACTTTAAAACGTCGCCAAATGTCTCATTATTAAGACACTTTAATATCCATTCTTTTAAATTAAGTTCTTGCTCTTCCTCAATGGCCGAAATCGTGGATGCCATTCTCTTGCCGGAACGTCTTACACAAGTCAACGATATACTTTGGGGGATTGGGCTATAATAGTATTGTAAAGGGACCAAAAGCGGAACTTCGCTTGGAAATTACCTGTATAGCTACGATTACAAAAGCAAGGTAAACTTTCCAACCCTTGGTAAATATCCTGGTTTTCTCCTCGGGAGTTCCCCGTAGGCTGAACACGAATCTCAGTGCTGCACGAACATTATTGTGAACGAGTGTAAAAACGACAGTCCTTAGAACAAGATTGTTCTGTTTTATACACTACGTGCTTGCTTACATAACGAGTTATGAGTGTTATATGGTTATATCAACGCTTTTATATATACAAGGTGATCCGTAGTACAATAGCGTTGATGAAATAAAACAGTGTTGCAGTATGAATGTTTACAAAATCTTTTCTTGTTGTAAGTTCCCTAGTTTTACCAATGGACTTCGATAGATATTAAATATTTGCCTTTTTGTTTTTCTTTGTCAGAGCGGTTACAATTCTTGAAAATATGTGCTTTTTAAAACTATTGTGATAGTTAAACCTTTTCTTAACATTAAGTTTTATGTACCTGTTGAACCAATACAGCCTTGTTAACCCGTAACTCTTACCACTGTTGCAAGTGGTAAAGAATATATATTTTTTAAATTTTAGTATTATCGCACACATCGGTCGTAAGTCTCCAGTCTTCAACCATTTACTGGTAGTTTCGCAGCAAAAATATAGATTGATTAATACAATGAAGAGAAAGAAGTTTAATATCAACACGACAGTTGTCAAAACATGATTTGGGTAAAATATAATTAAGGAAAACTGTCAATTAAATATAGTAGCTGCTTAAAAAAACATTTTTTGTAACAAAACTTTGTTACCTAGTTATATCATTTGGGTGTTGGTTTCGTGCTGTAACCATTTACACAGTTTGAAGACTACATTATGATTATATATGATATTTATTTTTTTAAGTCCTTTTAGGTTGAATAAAACTAAAAAGTCTAAAAACAGAAGTATAATTTAAAAAAATCCCATTACAGGTCTTTACTACAAGTTAAAAAGCGATTACTTTTCTATTATTCACACAAAGAATAAATTTTAAAACATGCAATACTACTCATAGTTATGTGTTATTAATCAAGGTCAAAATACAGGCATCGGTGCTAATAAAGGTAACTAATGAAAATGGGTGGCTAGATACTAGAATTTTAACTTTTGTTCGAAAATAGTTTGACCAGTGTTTATTATTAATGCCACAGAAATTGTTTATTTTTTGCAGCACTGATAAAGACAACATGGTCATATTATCTTCCAAACAAAAATTAAAAATCTAATAGTTAATTTCAACCTCCAATTTGCATTTTTGGAATTACTTTGTGTAATTTGTTTTTGACATCAGTATACATGCTCCACTTGTTTAGATGATGTTTTAGTTCATTTGAAATTGTTCAACTGAAGGTTGCGAATTATCAAATGAACCATTGAATGAGCCCTTCATGAAAGACATGACCCTATCCAGTGAGGCTTCATGGCTTATTGATAGCATTTGAGAACTAAAGAACAAACCATCTGTCAAAGTGTCAGAAATTACTGGCCGAATAGTCACCGAAATGATATTCTTTCTAGAGCCAATCAAGCATATTATTTCACAAGGAGAAGTCCTTTTGCCTGGATCTTCGTGGTTTTCCAACATGGCTCTTATTTGTTCTTGATAGTTGAAGATTTCTTTAAACTTTATTTCTTGATCAGTTGTTCTGTCAACTTTCTGCAAGGCATGGCTGCCATAGAATGTGCAATACAAGTGGCTGCGACCGAATCTCATAGCACTTAGTGCATGAGCTTGTTCGTTGGTCAGGAACACAATGCCCAATCCCAATTCATTCAATACTCTCTGAACCAAACGATCTTCAGATACTGGAAGCTCCAATGTTGGACAATTGGCAAGTTGTTGCACAACTGATTTTAAACCAACTGATTCTGCAATTGCATTCTGCTCGACCAAGTTACCATGAAAAAGTCGAATACCGTGTGCCAAGTTATATGGCGTTTCCGGAACCACCACTTTATTCTTGTACTGAACAGTTATAGTGAACTTTGGTAGGTCTTCACCTGCATGTTTTAATAAAAGTAGTCTTAGAATACAACTTTTTATCTGAGTTATTTTACAGTTAATATATATATATATATTATAAAAAAATGATGTAAATATGAAAAGTTTGAGATTTAACTTACAATCAATGTTCAATCCTGCCAGAAACTCAGAAAACGTTATTGAATTGCCTCCACCTTCTACATTACTCTGTTGTTGCCCTGCAAGCGTAATGTTGGTATTAAAGCTAACAAAAATAACGTTTCTTATTATCATAAAACAATATTTCAATTTTTAAAAGTTTACGTAAATACACAAATGATATTACTTTTTTATAACTATATTTATTTTTGTATTTATCTAACTGCTGAAAACTAAATAGGTTTAACAAAATTGGTTCTCGGACTTCCAGAAAACATAACCAGCACCATTTAAAGTAAACTAACCTGCAGCTTGAACTGAAATATTCATATCTCCTTCATTAAGTTGCTCTTGTGGAAGAAACATGTCTGTATCATGAATGCTGAGTTCGGGTAAAACTGACTCCATTTCTTCAACTGTGTCTTGGGAATCTGAAATAAAAAGATGACACTATTAGAAATTTATTATATATATCTTTTAACAACCTTTGCAAATATTTTAATCTATTTAAGTTAAGCCTCTATAAATCATACCCAAACAGTGTATATTTACAAACTTTATACAAATTTTAATTTGCTACAATTAAACCTATTATCAGTTTTTAAAGCTATAATTAAATTTTAATCTGTTCAAGCTAAACATCCAACCCTACCCATACAGTGTATTTTAACAAACTTTATATAAATGTGATCTGTTAGAGTTTAAACTATAATAAAACCTTTATAAACAATGCAACATGCACCCTAAAGTCTAACTCTACCTTGACTAGTAGCTGAGTCAGGTGAAGAATCTTTCGGTGATTGCAGCTTTTTGATTGCTTAAAAATAGCTAGGTTAATAAAGTATACTTGAAACTGAAATAAGTGGGTAGGCAAAACTAACCTTTTCATTTAAAACAACTTGTGTTATGTTATATTTGAAAATGAAATGGTTTGTTGCTAAAAAAGGTTCAGTAAAAATTTTTTTTAATACGTACCTTTTATTTCTTCTTTGCTTCGAAAACGATAAACTTTTCTGTTTCCTGTCTGTTGGTTTCTTACATTTTCAATCTCTTCAAAATCAGTAGTTTTCTTGATTAAGTTTCGAAAATTGCTTTTTAGTTTGTCATAATTGATTGGACTGTTACAGTCGAATCTGTCTTTGTGCTTTGCCCAACCCTGAACATAATTTTGAATTTATATGTTTACTAAAAACAAGTTAAACTTGGTTATACAAAATTCAATATTTCGAATAACACACTTTAAAGATAAAACAGGTCACCTATAACAAATTGAATACTTACTGTGACCTACAGCGTTTGGAACATTTCATTTTTATTTTCATTCACCAAAACTGGTTATATGTTTAATAAAGTAAAAATAAATGCAAATGTGGACCCACCACAAATATCTGAAAATGATTTTCCCAGTTAGGATCTCCCTTTTTCGTCCAAAGGATGTGAAACACACCTTTGTTATTACCATCCCACTTCAAAGCATCTCCATATGTCTCTTCATTCAACCGGTTAAACAACCAATTCCTCAAAGTAAGTTTAAATTCTCTGTCTTGTGAAGTTGCCATATTGTGACTAAAATAAGTTTGCAAAATCGACAAGTTTTTGTATCACTTTAATAATAAAAAAAACAAATTAATAAGAAATATGTAATATTAACAAATACACACATCAGATTGTAGTCTTTATAAGGATACCTGACACTTTGAGATAGAACAGTACATATAGAATCTCCTATATTATGCGGTATCCTTTTCTGCTTATGGAAATACTATTTAATTCCCTATCGGTTTGGCTGTAACTGTCCAATCGCCTACCCTGACACGTTTATATAGGCTAGCAACAATACCGTTTAAAGTTCGATAAAATATTTTTACCTGTGGGGAATCCCCGATACGAAGCATACACTTTCAAGTGTTTCCTTCGTTAGGGCAAGACATTGTTGTTTTGTGCACACTCGCAGTTTTAACCGATATAATACTATTGCGATACCAATTTTCAACTCTGAAAAACTCTTATAAAACATTGTTTTAATTGAAAGGCTTCTGTCTAAGCAGAATAAAATATATTCTCCCCAACCCATTATCGATACGTCCAGGTTGCTTGCTGCGTGATTATATAGAAGGATCATGTGGAGTTATCTTTTATCGGTAATCATATGAGTATTTTACATGTATAATAGCACCATTAGTTCATTTTAAACAATGACGACACCAATGACAAACCACCCAAGGACTAAGCCCACTTCGTAATACAATCGTACCACGGAGGTACGGTGCCAAAGCACAGTTGATTAGCGCGCCTGCATGTAACCCAGATGTAATGGGTTCAAAAGGCTCGTCGCTGCTACCATTGTGGGCGTATGTGTCCTTGGGCAAGACACTTGACGGCATTTGCTCCAACCCAGTGGTCACTAATGGTTTGTCCCAATTATCAGCCACACACAAAAAAAAGAGAAAACAAATCAACAATAAATTAATAATAATTACCCACAAGTAACATACATGGTGACTCGTAAGCTGGGTCGAGGTGTGTGAACACAACCTCTATTTATTCTTGCGTAAGGTGCTAATAAAGAATACTTTTAAACTTTTCATTATGGGATTTGTTTTTTTGTCATTCGGTGGCAAACAGAGTTACATGACCGTTGCCCCACGACTATGGATAAATGTTATTAATTGTTAAAACACGATCAGAAAATGTGGGCTTAAGGTGCCATCGGTGTCCCATCTAACCCCACGGTATAGTGCATATCGTTTGAATCTGACAAAATTAAACACAGACAGGAAATGCTCACACCAGCAGCAGCAACTGCGTTATGAATAATATTATTCATCACGTTTAGTATAAGTCTGATAACGACGCTATATTAAACAAATGCGTATAGTGTTTTATAGTTGGTTCGTTAAAAGTATATGGTACAGTATCAGACAGTTTGAAGTGGTGCGCGATGGAGACTGCTTTTTATAGACAACCTGGTTAAACTCATTTTGCTTGTGAGGTGTTACGTGGTTTTGTGTTATTCGTTATGCGTACGTTTTGACGTGGTTTTACGCAATAGAAACTTTTATATTTAGTTATATGAGCATCCGAGGCATTTCGTTTCTCGTTTACCGGTTAATCAAGGTAACTGTGAGAAATATAGGCATACTGTCAAAATGACCGGGCGAGCATTAGCCTCATTTTGTTTCTTGTACCCTGGCACACAACGCCAGCTTCTGTGTCCCTATATAGGCTACAATGTTATTCACGTTTTATTACCGGTGTTCAACAAACAAAGTTTATAGTATATATAAGTCTGGCAACGGTACGCTGAAATAAATGCGGTGTTTTATAGTTACTTCGTATACAACTGTCCTATAGTACTTTAATGTTCTGGTTGGTCAGAATTTCTGTTTATAAATTTATGCCCGTCGCGCTGACTCTTGTATGGTTTTTGTTTCTCTTATTCTGCATCTATATCCAATTTAATTAAGTGGACACATATACCCTTAGAGTGGTTTGAGACCGACAATTATTCGGGAAAAGCTTGAATTACAAGCCCGTGTGGTATTAAAACTGCACTAATTAGGTTATGCAGCACGTTTTAATACCGTGTGCAGCAAGCAAACGTCATATAAGCCTGACACCGATGCTGAAATAAATGTATGGTATTTTAGCCATGGCCAGAGTTTCGCTCAACCTTAAAAAACAGAACGTTACGTCATAAGAATTATGTGAAGATTGTACGCACGTAATTTGTATGACGTAACTTAGGAGAATGGGCTTACAGCACGTGATTAGTTTTGCTGCTTCAAATACAAGTGAAATGAATGAATGAATGAATGAATGAAGTGACATGGTTGTACTTACTTATTTTTGGAGTTAATATGTGTAACTAATATTTGTTCCAGTACGCCATGAGAAAATATTATTTAAATATAAAGAAGTAAAATTGGTTATTGGAGATTACGTAATCCGGTGGAGATGGAAACATCATGAAATTTAAAAAAATAAGTTGCGTTTAGCCCCCATTCATGGTAACAACATAAACGTCGTAGAAAGGCAAATGCTAAAAAATGCAAGCAAATTAAACTCAATCTTTGTTTATGTTGTAAAGTATTATTATTATGATATTTTTACTGTAATTTAAGCTTTAAAAATAAAAGTTAAAGCGTGTTTTAATATTAAAGAATCTGCGTTTTTGGTCTCAAAATAATTTCTATGCTGTACCTTCAAACCTAGTGGCTTTTCTTAAAACTACTTTGTAATATCGCGCGATCTGATGTAGCGATGTTCGTGATAGTTTCATTCATTCGGTTTTCGCGTTGTACATAGTAATTGTGTGGTGTACGTACATGTTTACGTAATTTAACACAATGGATAGCTTATGATTAGGTGAGCGTCAGAGTAATTTCATTTACTGTGTATCGGATAGTTGATGATGTGTAAGAAACAGTCATAATGAAAAGGTGGTATGGTCACTAATTGGCTTGATTTTATTTTGTTACCGGTGCACTATTACACATTTGTACAATTGTTTCCTTGCAATATTTGTAGTTTGGTTTTGCATAGTCGTCAAAATAAAGGTATTGCATAGTAAGAAACGTGCCATGCCTTGCTTGTGTGATTCGGAAATACAGGACGCTAAGAAGAATAATCAAACCCTAATCATACACAATGAGAAAGTTTATGACGTAACCAAGTTTGTAAATGTCCATCCAGGTAATTATAGCCATAGTTTTGTATTATACCGATTAACTGGTATTGAATTTAAATTTGTTTGACCAATAATAAACTATGCTATTGATATATTATATACAATTCAATTTTTTTTGTTACACAGTTTTGGTAGTTTTGTTCTTAAAGTTTTGATTAGTTAGTGAAATAAACTTACCAAGTTTACTTTTGCGTGTTTGCTAATTTTATAGACAGTTGTGGGTGCAAACATTAACTAGCCTATGAATAAAGCATGGATTTTTTTCTACAATTGCCAGAATATTTTATATTCTGAGGGAAAGCCTAAATATTATAGCATTTTAAAAAATGCTTTAATGAATAAGTTTCTGTTTAAACTTGATAAGCTATATGATTGTAAAATCTGTTTTGTTGAATTCTATGCTTTAAAGTTCATTACATCAACACCATATTTTGATTTTATCGAAAATTTGTAAAGTACTTTTATATCTTTTCCAATGATTTTGCTGTAATCTTACTCTTAAACGGTTTAATGAAAAAACTTTTCTTCATAACGTTTTGCAAAGGTACGTTTCCCAACGTTTAGGCTGTAATTTTTATTTTAGGTGGAAGCAAAATACTGAGTTTACGTCATGGGAAGGACGTGACAAATATCATGGCTAACGCACCTCATGTTCATAGCAAGAATGCATACAGATGGTTGCAACAATACTATGTGGCTGACTATAAGCCTGAGAATGTGAGTTTTTGTTTACAATTTTATGAATGTTTTCACTATTTTTATATATTGTACCTAGGAATAATGTTCTTACAACATAAGTCTATCTGTTTTCCTTTGCAATAAGCTTTAATTTTTTTGTTTTATTTTTTTAATAGTAATAAATATGAAATGTATATATAATTCTTTAAACTAAATTAGTTTTGTTCTCAGAGGTTGGAAAATCTATTGGGGCTATTATAGCCATAGGTTTTATGTCTTGTTGCACATCCATTATAATGAATGTACACCTTGCTTCTACCATGTAATTGCCAATTAGTTGTGTGGTATTGCTTCATACACATTTGTAATTTTACTAGTTGTTACAAAAGGAATTTTAATCATTGGCAAATGCAGTTAAATAAAAACCATCCTATTTGCTGTGTATATTATGTAAACTTAAAACACTTTGTTTGTCTTTAGGCTTTAAAGATTGTGTTGTATTTTAAATGAGGTACTTACCAGTTACCACACTTCCAGATTTAAGATTAAGGATACTTAAAATATGTCTTATATGTATACACAAAGATTATCTGGCTTAGCTGCACTTTAAAAGATTGCTAAAACAAATGTGTAGTTTTGAAACTTATTTATGTGATGGGATATATTATGCAAATTTGATTCAAAACTTCTTATATAGTTAATAAAGCAAAACAGGAAATGATGACATCAATATAAAATATTTTATTTTCTATTTTATTATTTCAATTTAGGTAGTAAAACTTGCAATTATAACTCATAGTTCATTTTCTTCTACATAGTATATTAGTATAATTACTAATTACATACAAAATATATCATGAAAGATGGAATTGAATTTACATCTTTACTTAAAGCAGTTGAATAATCAGTGTCTGGTCACATTTCAGTCCACAACACTGAATGGATTGAATGGACCGGAAATACGAGATCGTAAGTTGAGTTATAATGGGAAACAGAATGCCAGTCCTGCCTCCAATCAACTATACGAAATCAAACCAACGGTTAGTATTTTGTTTTACTACATCCAATTAAACCAACAATTAACTAATTTATACCAGTTTTTCACTGGTAGGGATAGACTAATGAATACTGT
Source organism: Ciona robusta (assembly GCF_009617815.1). Classification (NCBI taxonomy): domain Eukaryota; kingdom Metazoa; phylum Chordata; class Ascidiacea; order Phlebobranchia; family Cionidae; genus Ciona; species Ciona robusta. The sequence continues at coordinate 8,891,172 of NC_143237.1, forward strand.
TACTTTAAAATATAGAGTCTGCTGTAAAATTGGTACTCAGTTTTTAAAAAGGTAAATATTAAAAATTTAAACCTTAATCAATTTTTCATGATAAAAACCAGATTGTTTAAACAGATGATCCTAATCTACAGTTGGTAGGCCTTTAGTCAAATGAAATAAATTTGTAAAATTGAACAATTTGTTTATTTTACTTTAAAAGATTATATTAAACCAGAACTTTTTTTTGTTTTACCGTTTTAAACTTTAAACAGTATGAATTTATATATTCACACATTGCCAATTTGACACATATATATAATAGATATTTTCTATGTGTAGGAGGACCTGATAAACTGGAACGAACCAGTTTTGTGGCAAGTTGGTCATCTGCGTGAAAAATATCATGATTGGGTGGATGACCCTGTGGATCGTTCGTTACGACTTTTTAAAAGTGACTTTTGTGAATTCTTTTCCAAAACTCCATGGTGAGTTGTATATACAAATGTAGCTAGTTAGAAAAAGTAGCTTATTAATTCTTTTAGAAATTTAAAAAATAGAAATTTAAGTTCCCTTTTAACTGCAAACTGTTGGGCAATTTTTTTTAGGAATTTATTTATAGTTTACATTCCAATACAAGGCTGTCATTGACAGCCTTCTCTCTTGGGAGTTACCACTCTTCTAGTTTCATTCTTCATTACTTGTTGCTTTTGCAAGAATTGCCAAACATTTCCCGCGGGCGCTATTAACATTTCAAACACCCAAATTCTTGCAAGACGCAATTGAATTGATACGCCATTTATTCATTCATTCATTGAAGCATGCTATTGTATGCTATTGATTCCTGACTCAAAATTGCTGTTTCTTAAAATAGTTAGGACTGTGTGGTATGGGACTATGGGTATACCTCGTTTTTGACTTAATAGGTTTGAGTGCAATTTCACTACTTTTACTAAATATTTGTGTCCATTTATGACACTACATGTAATGTCAGTTAGTAAGCATATTGTGTCATTGGCACTCATTGCCCATCTAATTTTGTTACTAGCATTTTATGAAACTGTATGAAACAATGTATGTTTATATTTTAACTACATCAATGTCTACACCGCATAGGGCATACATTTTAGCAATATTTACGACTGGATAAAATGCATTGGAAAAAAATGTTTTTCAATTTTGTATTTGCATGCGGTGTAGTAAATAAATAATGCAGCAGTTGGTCTAGTATTTAAGTAACTCTATACGCCTGTCAATGCTCAAACATGCGTTATACTACACTGTTCTAATTACTACACTGACCTAATTACTTAATGAGTGCGTAACAGCTTGTTAAGCACATACAAGTAATACAAAGTGACCATTGACCATATAAATATAAAAGCTTTTAATTTTTAATTTCACTTATAATCCCAGCTTTGCCAGCCGGCACAAGGGTTAAAAACAAACATTACTTTACTCTTACAAGCTCTTTATTGAATAGCTATTAAAAAAGTGAAAAAATTACTAAAATTTGAAACATTTAGTTTCCAATACACAGTTCTTGTTTACTTGCCGTATGATTTACAGCCCTGTATAACTTGCCAATATAAGTAATCAATAATTTATAATTGTTCTTCAGGTATATCATTCCACTTGTGTGGCTTCCGATAGTAGCGCTATTTGTTTTGAGAAGTCATACTGAGTTCCTGGCAGGAAAAGCCATGATATTACATTCTTTACCAGGTATATATATATAATGTCTCTAAATATCTTATTGCTGATTTGGAATGTTTATTTATACATTCACATTTTTTGTTTTATTTTAATTATTATGCTTAGAATGCCATTTTTTCCTTACCAAGCCTTGTTATAGGTTGTTAAACCATTAGAGATCACCTGACAGTTTCAGTCTTGTCAAATAAGTAATTAACTACATAGTAACTACTGCTAGTAGTGTTGTAGCAGCACTGAAAGGGGACGTTGTATGATTAATGAAAGTTTAATATTTTTTAACCTTTTGTGCTGCATGCTGCGTGACTTATCATAAAATATTACTAGTTCTTAGAAAAAGCCCTGAATTCCCATGGGTGCGTTATCCTCCTCACTATAAGTATTTAAACACCTTTTTGTCCACACTTCTTTATAGCAGTTTTACAATTCCCCTTAACCTATGCTGTAAGCCTGTAATAAATAATTAAAGCAACAACTGGTGTGTGTTCTATACCACATATACCCGGTGTTTTGATCTCTACCATTACCTTGTTTGCTTACACAACAAAAAACCCTAAAGCGTGTGTAATGTGTCACGTTCACAGGTTAAAGCTCTTTTACCCAACAATAGCAAATGCCACTAAAGTTCTCTGTCATATTGCCGGTTACAAAATGAGTTGACTCAGTTCATTATCTGACTCATATTGTCAAATATTACGCCTAAAGTTTATGCACCGCTCTGCAGTGACTGGGGCTAATGTTTATATAGCTGTTTGTATTTAATATGAGACCATAGCATGTTGCGCTGTCTTTGCAGGTGCAACACAATTTAGATGCATATAAAAATGAAAAATTCATTCCTTTTTAAAATCAAGATTTTAAGTTTTTACTGCTAAGGTTTTTGCTTTATCTCTTATGTAGTTGCGAGAAAAAATTTGTTAATCTTTTCTATTCTATATGGGTAATGGTAACATCCTATAATTTTTAAAGCCAAAGATTTTTGACTTCATTTCAGAGTTGTCTTATTACCACATCACTCAAAAAGTGACTATAAGCAGACATACGAACACAACTAAAAATCAAAAACACTAATCTTTTGTGTAGAAAAATCAAAAACACTAATCGTTGTACTTTTAGTTTACATTGTAGCAACTTTTCCATTTACAAATTTTGGATTTTCTGGATATGCCCCTACAAGATATTTTTTTTCCAAGGTGATGGAGTTGTTTTATCAACCAACCACATGCCTGTAGTGTTCGTATCTGGAATTCTATTGTGGACATTCCTGGAGTACGGACTCCACAGATGGCTCTTTCACTCGGAACCTCCAAAAACTTCCTACTTCCTCATCACTCTTCACTTTCTTCTTCATGGACAACATCATAAAGTAAGCAAGTAAACTTTTGGAGTTATTAATTTTAAAATTGATAATTTAATGTGTATTTGGGTATGTGTTCTTAATAGTATAATACAAAATGCAAGGTAAGAAAACAAAACTTTTGAAATTAATTATTAATGTGACAAATTTGTATTTCTGTTCTTATAGTACAATACAAAATACAATTGTGTAATATTAATATTTTTGAAATAGAGTAGTAACTTAGACCTTGAAATATATTATTGATTTGACAATATTTAGTATATTATTTCAGTAAAAAGGTATATGTAAGTAATAAAATAAATATGATTGTTATATACTGTACTGTAGTAGTACATTGACCACTAAAATCTTGCTAAAATAGTGGGTAATTTTTAATCGGAAGCTAATGTAATTTGCCTTTTTTTATTTTACTTTCCATAGAACATTACATTACACAAATAGGATTTCAGTATAATATAAACCTTGTATAAAGCAATCACTGCATGTATATTTACCACATACTCCCATATTTATCTTTATATTAACCTCAAAACCTTATTAACCCCAGAGACATGTTCTGTGTGGTTCACTCTGGTGTGTATAATGGATAAGATTATATGCCTTGATAGCTTTATATTTGATTTAAATCTAACCTAACCATAAACCACTTCAGTTAAATTTTCCATACTACTACCAGGGTGTACACAAACAATTACTTCTGTTTATTTTTCACGCTTTTAATAGCTAATTTATTTATTTTTTCTTGTTAAATTTTTGCGCACTTTGATTTTTTTAACGGGCTTAATTTTATTATTTTAGGTTCCATTTGACAGCGGACGTTTAGTCTTTCCACCAGTGCCGGCATCCATGTTGTTTCTCATCGCTTATTCCGTATTTAGGTTGTGTTTTGTTGTTGGGGTGGCGGATATTGTTTCAGCAGGGGTGATATTAGGTTATGTAGGATATGACATGACACACTACTATTTGCATTATGGTCAACCAAAGAGAGGGAGTTATTTTGATAGACTCCGGGCTTACCACGTACGTCATCATTTCGAAAGCCCTAACTTAGGTAAGTCTTCCATGCACATAATGTAAACAATAAATAAACATCTTTTAAGCTCTGTATATGGTTTTCGTTTTTGTTTTTCATCAAAAACGTTTATCTTTTTTGTGTATTGAATTAAGATGGAATTCTTAACCAACTTGTCAAATCAAAAAATCTTTGAAATTTTTAAAAGGTAAATTTAAATCAAAAGTGGCTATTTTTTGAGAAAAAAAAGTAAAATTCTGCTTTTAAATTGTCATTTGCAGGTTTTTTTTTATATTTCCACTGTATCTTCTTTCTATCAAGTGGGCTTAGGTTACGACATACAAATTCTCATCTCCTGTTCTTAGACTGTTTCATGTTGTAAATAATTGAGATCCCTTCCTCAGGTTTTGGAATATCCAGCAAGCTGTGGGACTACCCGTTTCAAACTACTATCAAGGCAAACTTAAAAGCATAAAATTAATTGGCAGTTACGCAGAAAGAAAAGAACTTCTATTTCCCTCCTAACAGCAACATCATTAGGCGTAATCCCCCGGCTAAATTCTTGCACTTAAATTATTATAACCTCCTCATACGATATAATGGAGAAATAGCATGTTCCCATATTTTGCTTTATTTTTTCGTGGTCCCAAAATTAGTATATTTTCGAATCTACTTCAACCGCGTTTTTGAAGTGACTTCTTAACGCAGTGAAATCAAAAGTTTTTCCAAAAAATAGGACGAAAAAAAGTTTTACTGCTGTCTTTTATTCAAAAAAATGGTTGAAATTTACTTAACATTACAACGGCGGCCGTTTTAACGAGCCCTTTTCTTTGTTTTTATGTTTTTTCAACCCAGTACAAGTTTATATTAATGTTAAATGTTCCTTCTTGTGTCTATACCAGCAGGGATAAACTTTGCAGTTTGACGGTTTTTTAGCCGTTTGTTATCATGATAAGGAATTGGTGCAAGCGCATTTGGTATTTTTATGACGCCTAACCTATGCCCTTGGTTTGAAGTCCAATTTCCATTGTGTGACTGTTTACTTGCATGACTATATTGGTCCAAAATATTTCTCCTCAATTTATTTACCTTAGCATTGTAAATACGTTTGGGCAATTTGGTGAAATGCTCATTGAAGCATCAGTTGTGATCAATTTTTATATTACCCAACTTAATATCTCCGGTTCCGAAACTCGACCTAAGTACCATGACTGTCCGCAATTCTGTAAACTAATATTCCTTATACATTTTTGTGCACCAATGTTTAACCATTAGCTAACTTATTATACAACCCCTTACAATTGTGCATTGAAATGTAAATAGTGTTCCTTCACTCCCCTGGCATGCTCCTATGCACATAGCCGGTTTGATAATCAACCCCAATTCTCATCATTGCAACATAGACTCAAATAATCTCAAATTTTTCCTTTTTCTTAAAAAATCATGTTTTGCTACTATACAGTCATACACAAGTCTTTTTATGGCATTTCATTTCATTGAATCCACTTTGTACAGTTCCTTGTGGTTCCTAATGGATTGCTAGCAACCCAGTTTTCACCACAAAAAAAAATTCTAAACTCCAAATCAAGACACCCATGCATATCAAGTTCCCACAATTTTTCCACTAAATAATTTTTTTTGTAATGCCCCAGAAATCGTGTACCGTGTACATTTTTATAAAAATATATTTGAATATCCATTTATTAACAAATGCGCATTTTGTTTACCACTTGTATTAACACACGCATCAATTATTTTTATAAAACTTTTACTCTTGATTATTGTTGAACTTATACCAAAGATATTTTAATCGAAATCTACATAGTGTGCGACTTCTGGGATACCATCTTAGTACCATAATTTTCTACTTTGTGTTTTATGCAAATCATGCATTAAGTAGTATGCTTGCTTCAATAATTGGATTTTTTGTTAAAACTTTCTATTTTTTAAGCAAATATTGTGTGTAAAGGTTAAACATGAGGTGATTTTTTTATTTTTTAATTGTTATCGCATGAATACAAGCACTAGCAAGCCACGTATCTTGGCATATATGTACGTCTCTATATATATAGATATATAAATATATCTGCCCTAATTAATTGTTTGGTTTTTTGAGTGTGTGTGTGTGTGTGGTTTATTACGTAAATTGCACTCTCCAGGTATCTAATAAATAAGCATTACTAATTCACACTGGAATGTTAAAGACAGCGGAATAGCTTAAAATGACAAATAGAAACAAAAAATCATCTTAGCTAACAGAAAACCTGAAAATTGTGTGACAATAACTAAAAATGGAACAGCATGAGAAGCTACCACAACATGTAGCTGGGGGTACCAAACAATTCACTAAGTGTCAGTGTCGGCTAGCTAACTATGCCCCTTGTAGTTGTCAAAGTAATTTCACTCAATCAGCCTAGAATTGGAAGAGCTTCATCAGCACAATCTTCCTCATTGTTAGCTTCCGCTGCTACGTCGTCATTTGATCGAAATCTTGGTTTAGTGATGATGGCGAGACGGACAGTGTGCACGGGGCGGGCAGGGTTGGTGAAATGAGGTCCAAACGACACGCAAGGGATCTCGGGCGGGTGTTCCAGGCTATCCCGGTTAAATTCATGGCTGTGAAATGAAAAGCAGGAGATTTGTAATTTACAAGAAACCTTGTTTGGCTTCACTATTAGTAGATAATAGTATTGCCATTTACACATACCACTCTGAAAGATACATACATTGTACGCACAAAAATATGGTACAGAAAAGCAGTAACCGCTGCGATGCATGAAAAATAATAATAATTTTCATACATATTTTTATATTTTTGTTAAAAAAATCTGCTGCATCATTACAACGCAGCACAAATGAAAACAAAATCTTACTGAAGAATGACTTTCTGTTCAGAAGCTGTTTGCGGCAGTAGTGAGAAATGTATGGGAACCGATTGAAACATCTTATCACGTGTGGATGTGGCAGGGTAGAAGAATCGAGGGCCATTGATCTGAATCTTTGGTCTCTGTGATCCATTTCCAACTAAACAGATGTGTATCTTTAAACAAATACATTTTGGCCCTGTATGTCTGATGCATACTGTTTCCGTTTACTGATATTTCAAATATTTAGACAAATAGTACTATTTTCAGGGTGGGAGTTTACCTTTGGGCTTGGGTATTACAAGAATTTCTTTTTTCAGCAAAAAGAATCTACAATCTGATATCATTAAATTTTGTAACATGCAATCTGTTTTGTAATGATCACAAGAAAGCAATACATATTCTCAATTTTGTAGGAATGTTAGATTATAACTTGCAAACCTGCTCCGTTTTCTGCTAAATTCGAATCTGGTAGAAGTGACTTTGTGTCAAGGTGGTGACTTAACTTTTCCTTCTTCACTTGAAACATTGAGATGTCAACCACAATATTGGAACGCACCGGTCGCAAAGGACGTATCATCACATACAATGGAATTGTGGAAGTGGCTGCTGAAGGGTTCGCGAATAATGTGCTGCTTTGACGCCGAAAACCACGTTCTGAGTTAGACAATTTTCGTATTAGAATTTAATGAGCTTAGCTGTGTTATTTTAAGTAATTTTACAATAGATGAAAAAAAGTATGGTATGTAAGGAACCTGTTTGAGCAAAAAGAATAAATACATGGATAGATTTTTATGAAAAGTTCTATTATAGACTGCTTTTTTCAGACATACTTGTGTAAATCAGGTATATTTGGAAAAAAAAGAAAAATCCAGAAAATGTAGGTAATCCTATGAAACAAGTAATAAGAAAATCAGTGAAGTAATTTAATGTAAAAAGTAAGAACAAACTACACTTTCTATTTACATAATTATGTAGTCTATACATAATAGCTGTTAAAGAGACAAAGAAATGTTTGTTAGAAATTAATGAACTGTGCTGTATTACTTAAGCCGGAATTTGGATTTTAAAAATAGTAAGATACTGCTTCCTACATAATATAGGGGTTGAAGTAAGTTTGTTGTACCTGATGACAATACACTGCTGTTGTTGTCTCTCTTTTCACTGTTGAGAACCTGGACCTATGAAAGAAAAAGAAATAAATAAACTGATTGCAAACAGAGTTCTCTTGGGAGTTACATATATTGAGCAAAGTAAAAACCTATTTTTATCAATATCTCAACCAAGGAAAAATAATATCATTTGTTTATCTTCGCGGTGAAAGCAAATTTCAGAAGTACAACATGTGTGCTCTATTTAATAGACTCTGTTTTTTTTTGGCTGAAAATTTAGACAATCACTTTGATCACTGAGTTGGAGAAATTTCTGTACAGTATCTTACAAATATTACTACAGTGCTCCAAGGAAATTACAAAGTGAAAGTGACGATGCATTATTTCAGCATTTGCACTCACCTGCCAGTTTGGGTCACGCTGATGTGCTGACATGAGCATGTCGTTTGCATTCTGTAGATTGACGCATTTATTGTGGAAATTAACGCTATCAGCATCAAGTGTAACGTAATGACACCACACACTGTTGGTGTAGTTCCTTGGTCGGTAGATGTTGTCACAAAATGAATCATCTGATACCTGTTTGTGAATTCATTGTGAGCAATGGGCATAATAATAATATGGTATGTATATTAATATATATATGATATGTAGTGTAATGAAATTTTAGCTACAAAGTTGCTTAGTATTGGAAGGGTTGTAAAAATAGGCTTTGCAAAAATGCTGTCTAGGGATATATGTGAAAGATTCATTCAAAGGGTTTGTGTAAAAGATTGACCTCCAAAGCCAAAGATCGAAAACGGTGAGCAAGAGATAGGAAAGGTCCGATAACATCTTGGTGGAGACGATAAAACTCTGATTTTTCAATTTCGATTAGTTGCTCTGGAAACATCATGGAGAAACGTATTTGTGGAATGAGAACTTCAAAGTTGTTTTGATTGTCGCCGCTGTTGTTTGCTTCCAACCATTTAACAACTCCCTGTGTTATAAGATGGGAATTGGTAGATTTAAAAAATGCATAAATTATAAGAATTAAAGATGAAGGATCATCGCTAACAACCTCCTAGACCTATGTTATAATATCGGAATTGGTAAACTTATTAAAAATTGCAAAACTTACAAAAGCTATTGAAAAATAAGTTTTTTTGTGTGTTATCATTATTTCAGCTTTTTTATTTCTGTGATATATATTATCTGCTAATCTGAATAAAGTTTTTGCTAAATTTTTCCCAAGAACTTATAAAAATACTTTTCAATATTTTACCAACCTTGTACAAGGAATACTCTGACGAGACAACAATGTCGTTTCGTCCCAACAACAAAACTAGGAAGTCAAGGTTAAGCAGCAGGAAGTCGTCAAATTTGAGAACGAATTCCATTTCCATTACAATAACTTCAATGCAAGAGTTTTCTAAATCACGGTGGCCGCATAGTTGTAAATATGGCAGCCATCGGATAGCTCCAATTACATTGCCTTCATGGACCTGTATTAGAATAAGTAGGAATTTATAAACTTAGTATGTTGTAATGGGTGGATTAGCTTTTTTTGTATATTTGTTTATGAACGGTTTTGTTCAGTATTTAGTAAATAAATCGTAACAGCTCTTTCTTTTGTCTGCAGACACTTTTACAAAATACTGATTTAAAATATGATGGATGTACACCATGTACTTAAATTTGGGCATACAATTCAATACCTGTTTCGTGTCTTTAAGCAAACTTTTATTTTAAATACGTAGTAATCTTCTTAATTAAATATTTCTTTTTCCCAACTTCATATTAGATGCTACTTATATGGTTCAACAGTCACTCTTTTTTACCAATTTGTTTGTTTTATCTTTAGTGTATTATAGCGAATGTTGTATAGCAGTTATTTCTTATCTCTTTGCTATGTTAATTAAAATATTAGGTTTATTATTGCCATTAAATGGATAATTCAAATTACTGCAATATTATTATACCTGAGTATGAACATATCGTTCACATGATTGCTTCAGTGGTTGCACATTGTATTTATCCGCCAACATAAGTAAAGGTAACGCAGTGGTTGTGTTCACATACACAGTACCATGGTATAGAAAATGTAAGAAGCGTGGAAACACAGGAATACATTGCTCATTTTCATTCAGTTCAATTTCATTCACTTTGTTATTATCCCATCTACCAGAAATAAAGAGTTCAGAGTTGTTTTACTTCACACTGTTAGGATAATATGGTGTTTTATCAAATTTAGTTCAAATTCAATTAGCACTTACAAAATATTGGTGAACATAAACCAAAGTGCAGTAATGTACAGTTAGAATATAAAATCATCATTTTAAAGAATGTGATGTAATCTGATCAGTTGCATTAGTTTTTCCTTGTTTGTTTTAGAGTAAAAAAATATGATGTGTAAAGACCAAATATGATGAGGCTATCGACAAGTTCACACATTCAGTATTTCACAAATACTTCATGTAACTGACCTTTTGGAACACATTGCACGAAACACATCACTTAAAAGAACAAGCACAAAACGATGTGAACTGAATCGCTGGTTTCCAAGTTTTAATACAATGTCACTCATTTCTGTGCTGTTATAAAACCTGCAAATGATGGTAACTTTGTTAAAAAAGTAGATTTTTTTTAAATGCAAAAGTTTAATTAGGTATAGAACTTTGAAAGTAAAGAAATTTGGTTAGTTAACGTTGCTGTGATTTGTAAGATTAAAATAACAAAATTACACAGTTGTGTCACTTGTGTGGAATTGTAAATAAAATATAAACCTTGATATCGACTCCACTATCACATTCTTATCGCCTATCAGTTCATCTTCGCTGACAGATGTATTTGCTGAAGCTGTTGCCATGATGCAAGAGTAACTTTAACAACACAAAAGAACTGCAACGTTACAGATCACAGCAGTAATACGTTATCAACCACCGAACATAAACAATCACCCCTTGGTTAGCGTCACCAAGCGGTTTTGCCGAAAAAAAAAATCCCTTTGCAAAAATCCCCTTGTTACTGAATGGTTTCTACTTATTTGCGTCTCGTGAATTTAGTTCCGCTTTTAGGTTGGTTGTTCTAAAGCATGTGTATCTTAACGAAGGGATTTTGGTAACCTGCAGCATGATTTTAGGCTAGGCACTCTAGTTTGCGCATGCTGATGATAGAACTAAAATTTATTGTAAAGCGTGTCACATTTAAAAAAAATAACAAGTGATAAAACTTATAATATGTAAATTTTCGTATGCATTATTTTATACATGGAGCTATACAGAGAAGACGGAAAAAATTTTCCGCTAGGAGGCGATGACAAATTCGTTTCTCTATTTTATGGGGAGCAGTTAGTTTCACGGTTTATACACATAAGATATAAACCCCTAACCCCTAACACTAACCCCTAACCCCTAACCCCTAACCCCCTAACCCCCTAACCCCTAACTCCTAACCCCAAACTCGTCAAACAAAAAAAACTTGAAAAAAAAAAGATAAAAAAAGTATTCCACTGTGCGGGACTCGAACCCGGTAAAAATGAAACAAAGGGAGTTTACGACAGCACGCAAACCGCTACACCACAGACTCGACGACAGTAAACACAACGAAAGAGCGTATATAACCGACCTAATGTGGGAAATATGTTCTTACTAGTGTTTTATGTATTTGGAAAAGTATTTTTATTATTTAATTAATTTGTTTTACACTTATTAACACTTTGTAGTGCTGTTTTGTTCGTTTTTTCGTATTTTTTAATTTAAATAATTACCGCCTCTAGCGGAAAAAATTTTCCGTCTTCTTTGTATAGTCCCATGTTTATTTTATTAGTTTTACGTGTATGCGTTTCTTCTTTTTTGTATAAATGTACAATACTTATAAAATATGTTAACCTATTTTTCAGTCAATGATAGTCTAATGAAAAAAATTCATTATTAAGATGGCAGCTTTAACTGATAAATACAGGCAGTTTATTGTGGATACATTACGTGCAAATGGAGCTTTGCCAGTCAGTGAATTACTTAAGTGCTTCACAGAAGGCTCAAAGAACACTCCTACAAACTGCCCCAAATTTTTGAAGACGGTCTCAGAAGGTGAACTTTACCAGTTCTTGTTAAAACGTCCAGATGAATTCTGTTTTAAAAAAGGATATGTATGTCTTACTAAGCTGGAAGAGAGTATCAAACAGTTCTTGCTTGGAAGTATCGGTGAAGAAGGAATGTTGTTCCACAAATTTGAAAATTTGTATTCGGATAAAGCTAATAATTACATTAAAGCAATCGGGTGGCAGCAAGGAGCAGTGAACTTTTTGTTTCGCAACCAGGATTGCTTTTTTCGCGTCGGGGAAAAAGTTTACAAAGCCGATAGTGAGGAAGCTGGTAGTATTAAAAACTTAAAGGAAGATGAGGTGGCAGCTGCTTTGTTCTTCGGCGAAATTTTGCAAGAAAAGGGAAATTTGAGTGTGTTGAAATTGGCAGGTCATCTTAACCAAGCAAGGTTGGAGATAAGAAACATAGTGGGGTCAACAAAGCCAGAAATTTTCAAGAAATTCATTCTGAAAAATAAATGGCTTCTTAAATTGAATGATGATATAGTGAGTGTAAAATCTACAAATTTTGTGAAGTCTCTGCAAAGTAGTATCAAAGCTTCTTCTAACGAGGCTGTAGAATATGTTAAGTCAAAATTTAAAACTAACGAAAAGAAGACTTTTATTAAGTTGGCTGGGTCGTTGAGTCAAGCATCACCTGATGTTATTTCTATCATTGGTGGGAAGAGTCCAGCTTCAACAAAGCAGTTTCTCACATCCTATCCCACTGTCTTCAATATTGATGGAGAAACGGTTAGTTTGGTCAGTCAACCTCTTGATTATTCTACTGAATTTCACTCACTGACAAAAATCAAAGCCGCAGAGTATGAGAAGATGGAGCAACCAAGCTTGGACAGCTCGGAAGAGGGTTAGAAATTTGTTGTTTTGTTATAGATCAGTTTCCTGCTTCATTATTTTTAAAATAGTATATCAAATGTTTTTTGGTTTTGTTAGGAAATTCTTATTATTACTGTCAAATAGCCTGTCAGTGACAGGTGAAGTTGTCACTGAAATTATCCTGGGTGTTGTTTTAAATCTGACAAATACCCAGTTTCTTCAAATTTCTGTGCAAAAGGAACTTCCTTCTATAACATTTTTAGTTTGAGTATAATGTTTGCAGTTTCTATGGGTGACTTTTACAACATGGCAACCTGGGATTTAGGCCTGAATTGGTCCATTACCCCAGAACAAAACGTTAGAACACGCTAAATAATATTTTGGTAAAATATATTTCTTCTAAATTCTGTGGTTGATGCCCTTGATATTTAAGCCTGAATCGGCTCATTGCCCTAGAACCAGGAGCGATAACTACAAAACAATATATTCTAAAGTATATAAACTATTTTAATAAAATATTAGATAATGATGACGAGGATTTGGATTTTGATAAAATAGAGAAGAATGCAGTTGAATTCTTCTCTAAACGTCTACAATTAAAGCGGAAACAATCAATAACTCAACTTGCTGGTCACATTGGACAAGCATCAAAAACTGTGCAAGCTGTTGTTGGAAAAAGCCCTTCAAAGATTGAGGGGTTTCTTAAGAGTCACAGTAATGTGTTTGAAACAACTGACGTTAATGCTATTTGTTTGAAAGAAAAGTTAACTAGTGATGGTATTAGTTTCACTGGTAACAGTTCAGTTACACCAGCTATTCCAAACATTGATACAAGTTGGGATACACCCATTTTAGGTTAGTAGAAAAACAGTTGTGATATTTACACTTAAAACTTTGGTGTTTTCTTATTTACCTAAAATTAGTAACCATAATATTGAAAAAAAAAATCTATTTTAAAACTAAGACATTTTTTTTTGAATATTGGACTTATATTTGTAGCACTTGGTAACACTGAAGATCAAGATGACTTTGACAAAATTCTGGCCATACTCGGTTTAGAGAAGAACTGCTTTAAGAAAGCAATTAAGAACGATAATGAAAAAATTGATGTTATTTGTTTGGTTGTTGGTTCCAAACCAAGCATCAGGTGTGTATATTTACTATTAATAATTCCACCGAATAAAAACTGCCTTTACTGTAATAGCCTACTCAAACTTTTGGAAAAAGATATAGGAAGTTTATGCCTAACATTTGACATTGAAAAACTGTTTTTGACATTAAAATATTTCCGAAAGTGAGTAAATGTTATTTGTTTGTGTTTTTTTACAGATTGGATGATGGTATGAATAGTTTTCGCAAACTGGACCAGCTAAAAAATGTCACTGAAAGTTATTTGCTGCAGATAATAAATCACCCAAGTGTGTTTGACATTTCAGAGAAAGTTCGTGGAATTAGGAACAGTCTTCATACATTAAGGTTAAGGTTGTTTGAAAATGGTGTCATGGCAACAGTTAAAACTTGTGTTTTCCTACATAACTTATTTCTGATACACAGTACAACTGTTTTTTAAATTAACCCTTTATCGGCATGTGTGTATGAAACAGAACATCCTTCTTGTAACCACTGTTGATGCCATGTGAGGATTTATATGTTACATTTATTTACTTATCAATTATAAAAGCTAAGCCCTATCTAGCTAAGGCTTCATCCTACTTATTCCAATAATACAGATGTTTTTCTGTAGGTTATCCTGGGAGGGTGAAAATATTTCTGGCATGACTATTTTTAACCAAGTTCACAATCCCCTTGATGATGGCTGGGATAATGTCAATATGGATTTTGACGGCATAGCCGCTGTTATATTTGAACCTGAACAGATGCAGGCAGCTTTTAGTTACCTTCGGAACCGTGCAAGAAAACTTGCAGAGACAAGCCAAGTTATTGTCATTGATTATAATGGCAAAGTAAGACAATGTTTTGGTCAGAAATTGTAGTTTGATATCTTTTGTTTTAGGCTAGAACTTAGCAGAGTACCAGTATGCTATGGCATTTTTAGACTGATCTAGAAAATATATAGTTAAAATAGTTTCCTGTTTGTGAAGAGTTATCATTGTTAAAACTATTACCTGCATATTATGGAACAAAGAATTTATCTCGCCAGATATGGTAATGTATGAAACTACTGTTGTTAACTAGGAAACAACAGTTTTTATATATATGTTGAAAGTTTAATTATACATATTAGAATATATTGTTGTACTTCAAATAGTAAACTTCACCCTTCTAAATGGTTTAATTCAGATCACTGGATTTGACTCACCCACACATATAGGCAATGCCCGCCGTATAATTTGCACTGAAGAGCAACAACTGCGATCCACAATATTTGAGGCAGCTTCTCACTACCCTGATCATGTTATCACTAATTGCTGCATTACCAATGAGTATTTCAAATTACTAAAAGAACTAAGATACCAAGGTAGGATTTTAAAAATGGAAAAAGCAATATTGGTGTAATCAGACCTGGAATTGAAGACTAAGCTTTTCAGAAATAGATGGTAGTTCCTACAAGTAAGCAATTCTATTCATTGCAATTTCGGTTTAAACTGTCACTCAACTGCCAGAGCACCAATCTGGTACGCGTAAAACCTCCGTCATTCTAGTTTAAATCCACTCCTGGTTACAGACTTTACTTTAAAAGTTAAAGAGGTTTAATGTTACAGTATATTTAATTAAAATGTTTTTCAGGTATCAAAGTGACAGCAATGATGGCCGCTTTACATGTTTCAGACCTGGAAGAAAAATCTGCTTTTTACTGAATGCTGACATTATGCTCTTGACTTGTGGTGCAGTTAATTTTATTTTCATGGTATATGCCACAGATATTCTTCAAAAGACTGTAATTTTAATGTAGCTGCTTTTAAATCATCGCTATTATGTGCACTGTTTTATTTTAATTTTATTAAATGAATGTTCCACGTCTTTTGTATGTAAGCAATCTTTATACTACAGGTGTCTTGTTTCATACACCTCGTGTCCGCTTAAAAGATACCATGTAAGTGACCTTATGGTTAAATATTATGGGATTTTTACACTTTCTAAAATGAATGGCTGACAGTTTAGACAACCTATAAAGCGCCTCTGGGTTGTAGCACAATTGCTGTTAAGTGTTTTGCCCAAGTACATACATGGCCACGAAACCGTTAGCGTTAGAGGCTGGCGCGCTGACCATTTTGCCACAGCGCGATGTGTTCAACTTCGTAAATGGTATGTTTTTTTGACAAAAGGTGTACTAATTGCTTGCAGCTTTTAAATATTTTATTTTTTAAAAAGATTATGAGATATGTTATTGGATGATGGGAAGCATTTTGATTCAATACATTTCTACCTATTTTTTTACCGGCTGTGGAGAATCAAGAATTGTTTATTCACTAGTATTCCAAGATTACAAAGTATTGTTGTCTGTGTAATAAACAACAATGTAATTGCTAAATTTTTTATTTGTACGAAACCAAAGGTGCCAGGCACAGGTCACCACTTTATATTGAGAATTATACAATCTGTCTCCAGAACAGTTTTATCTATCTTATGTTAAAATATGCTAGTACACAGTTTAAGATATATTTTTTAAACAGTTCAAGATATATTTTTTTAATTTAGAAACTAACAGCACAAAGAACAAGCACAGCTGATCAACGAGAGAAATTACAGGGGCATATGTTATAAATGTGTCAAACAATTTTCCTAGATATTTATTAAAATGCAATAAGAGTAAAAAACATACTTATTAATGACTACAATATAGAATAAAACGAAGAATGATTATAATGTACAGTTACGCATATATAAGTGAGGCAAAGATAGTTGGAAAAACTTTGCACCTTCAAAATTAGTGTAAAATTTTAAAAGGTTCAATAAAATCACAGATAAGTAACACTGATAAAACCAAAGAGATAAATACTAGGTCTGGTAACAAATGCTGGAAAGTTCAGGTACAGAGTTTGAAATGTCGTTCATGATTGCTTCCGTTGTTATTTCTCCGAAAAGAAAAGTTCCCGCCACAGAATAAGATATTCCGATGACAATTAATAATCTTGGTTTCCATTTGCTTTCTGATACAAGATTTGCTCCAAGGACCATCAAGCATAAACCTGATGAAAAAGAAACGGTTTTTAACAGAAATGATATGTTGTAAGAATTTATAACTATTTAATGAAGTAGGTTTTGTTCATATAGATGAAATACACTGTATGATTGTAGCATCAATTGCACTGCTATTATAACATAAAACAAACAACAAATTGTATTTGTAAAGCAGTACTGGTACAGCAACTACACAACTGGTTCAAAGTTGTAAAATGCGGCTTGTAAATCAGATCACACAAAAGAATGCGCAAGCATGCATGTCTCCTTGCAATTTACACATCCAACAGTAAACAATTATTGCCCATTCATTATGAAAGTTACATTATGTTCTATTGCACATGATCTGTCATTTAAAAAATACCTGGAAACAATAATATGAAGCAACCAGCCAGTCCACCGACCACAGCAATTGCTTCACCAATATTTGGAATAAATAAAGCAAGAACAAGTGACGTGAAAAACCAAGTAAATGTGATGAAATATCGTCGCAACTTTTCAATGGAAGGACGCGGTGTAGTTGAAAACAATCTCAGTTTCATGAACAGCGTGATGATAGCAGCTCTAATTAAGAGATGTTTTTATTGGGTATCAAAAAAACAGTCATTTTCAAGTTTAAATTGCACATTTTTAATTTTGGTTATTGGTCAATGCACAGTCCTATTGCAAAAGCACTGAAAGGGCTAAATATGTTTAAAACACTTTTGTGCCACAGAGTGCTCAGCGTTACTGAGCCATATCAGGTATGTGATGCATGTAGTTTCACAACATATATTATGATTTATGATGTATGGCCATTACCTGCCACAGAACTGTAGGATGGGATAGGAAGTTAACATGGCAATAACAATAGAAATACGAGCAGCAATCACAAAGAAATCTGTTGCTTTATAATTCTGAAGTATGTCACTTTCCACATCATCACCGAATGTTAAGTAACCACATATTCCTGTAAAGAGATTATAAATATGAGGCATCTGCATAAAACGACACTGTATTGGTGTATTGCAGTACTGGAGAAGCATTTTCTTAGGAAAGAGAATACCTGTTAAGCAGTATGAAACAGCACATAGAAGAATGGAGCATAAGATTACGATCAACCAGTTAATTGCAGTTTTCTTTCTCAACGAGGCATAAACAGGAACAGAACTAACATGGCACTGTAAACAAAAATTTTGGAAATTAACCGAATTAAAACACATGATGTTTGGTGTTTATGATAGATATTACGTAAAAAAGATCAAAGGCAAAGAAATTTACTTTTAATAGATAATGATTCAGTTAATTTCAGAATGCAGATTACCAATGTGTAACTTATTCATGTAGTTACAATCTCATTAAGTTTCTTTAAGAGGTAACAAACAATTTTAACAAACAAAGGGTATTACAAATTTTACAAAAAATACCTGATAGGCAAAGAAAATGGCAGGAACTGCTGAAAGGAATTCCGAAACGTTCTTAGGTGAATGACGGATGGTACCTGGCGTGTAGGTGTGAGTCGCATACTTAACCACCACAGTGATCATCACTATTATGGTTGCTAAGACCCCTACAATGCTATGATGTAAAAGTGGGATTATGCAAATGCCAATGACAGCCTTGGTTTTATACAAGTGACAATCTTTGATTATTTCATGTGTCTCAAAAATCAAAGTTAAGTACTGACCTGGCATGCCTCAGAAAACCAATGTCTTTGGGAATACAAAGTGGAAGAATGACTGCAGTAGAGAAGGCACACATTGTGAACTTCCTGTTCATGTACCAGTGATGGCAGAAATTAACACCAACACTTGCTTCCATGACTGCATTATAAAGTAGTTGTTTAAAATTTTAAACAGTAGCTTATCATAACAATGTAATAGCTATGACTACGACTACAGTATATGATCAGTTATACGAAGGCTCGATAACAATTTAGCATTTTGAGGTAATTTGTTTATACTGATAACAAATACAAATATTCTGTTGAATGTTTTTTTATCTTTGATGGAAATGAAATAAATTGAAACACACTCAGAATTAAGGGAAAGACTTGTACCTTAGCATTGTGCAGTTTGTACACTTACAATGCTGATAACAAAGGCCCTATAGCCCACTTACATCACTTGTGGGAGCTGTATAAAAAACAGAGTTCAGTTTGTATATTACCTTTATCAAACTGGTCACCAACGATGATTATCATAGCTATGCTTGTGCCAAACATATACAACATGATGCAACATTCAGTGGCAACCCCAACACCCCTGCCACACATCACTTCAATAACTTCTTGATAAGTTGAACACTGATGATGGTGGCAGCAATATGCAAGTATCATTAAGCTGCCCAAAATGAATACAAGAAAAGTCTAAATGTAAAAAAATATGTATTAAAAAAGTACATATTAAAAAGTATCAGTATATTAACATTATAGCACTACTGAATAAAAGCTGTTTGACGACCTTTGGCACAACGTTTGGTTAAAATTAGAGTGATATATAAAACGACATACCAATTGCATGATAGTTCCCGGTAATACACCTCCTGCATGTTTAAATGCTTCAGGCATATTCAACATTCCAGCTCCCATAGCAGCATTTACTACGATGAATATTGCACCCAGAGTCCCAGTGCCTTTATTTGCGGGAACAGTCTCATTATTTTCATTTGAACCATTTATGCTCTGAATACTGCCATTTTTAGTTTGAATCAAGCAGGTGTCGTCCTGGGGTAACAACGGTGTTTTCTCATTTTCATTTTCCGTCATATTGCCTGTTAAATCGTCTTCATGGATTATAAAACAACTCTTCACGCTGACAGAATAGTACAAATATTAAAAGCAGAATTACGGAAAAGGTCAGTTTCAGTGCAGACACCACACCAATTTACAAGCCACTGACTTGTGACAGCTTTACGTCTTTTGTTTACATTTGTGACCAAGCACTATAGCACCACCTCACGGTTGATTTTTTGATGTATAATCACTCAGAGTCGTAGAAACAGCTTTTGTATGACCTTTCTATGGCTCCGTAATCACTGATGATAGAAGCCACTTGCAACTCGTCTATAGCGAACACGTATATAGTAAGTATACAAGCGGTATATCGCACCTATGGTATGATGTCAAATCTAGGTTAAAGTGGTGGGAAGAGATAATAAAATACGTAAAGGATTTTTTGATACGGACCAATTTGCGAATTCGCAAGGACTGTAAAGTATAGGATAGAGGTTGATATATGAATAATAAGTGCTATTTTGTACACCTCATCAGAGAAATGGCTAACTGTAACTTGCGATAAATTCTTTCGCAGTTTATGGTGTATCGTGGGCTTTAATAAACAATGCACCTGTTTAAAACCGACGTTCTGTATAGCGCCTATCACATTACCACGCCTCGTGTGTCTTTACCCAAGAGACGTATATTTCAATCACTTAACGGCTTAATTCGAAACCGAGCAAGTGTTATGGTTAGATACGTCATGTTTCTAATGCAAGGGTATTTTAATCTATATCTCTATATACTATTAATAGACAATCATTATTCCTATGTAGTTAGAATTTCATCACATTCAGTATTTTATTTGTATATAAGCCATCTTTGATTTTAAAATAATTTTATTGCCGCCTTAGCCGAGAGCAAACTAATAACTGGACTTTAAACGATACGTCACTCGTTACGGAGTTTTTCCAGACTATATTAAAGTGACGTCAGTGAAATGAATGCATGCGCGTGTCGCACTTTGTTATTTAATGACGTAATCTTGATGCGGCCACATAGATTAATGGGTGCACCGAGTACTTTCATCATACCAGGCGTCCGGTGCCGAAGCAACAGGCGGCTAACCAAAATAGAACAACGACCAGCAGGAGCGAGCCAACAACTGTTACCGAAGCGGTCCACTTAATCCCGGGACACGCGCGAACTGTACGCGACAAATATCAAAATATAAACAACGGCATTCAACTATTAATATTGCGCCTTTGGTTACGTTCAACCGAGTTTTAAAAACCTGTCACATTTTTAAACTGAAGGATGTCTGTATAGTCATCGAAAGAATATCCCACGACCCAGCGTGCACACTTGGCCCGTATAACCTTCTGTTTGTGTTGGTTTTTATTCCGAATACTCCAAATGATTGTAGCGCCGGGATACCTTAGTGCACCGATAGCAGACCGCCCCTCCACGAAATACAGACACTCTGTTTGTCACCAGTGTTCTATCAACTGTCTCGTTTAGCTACGGTGTACACATGCTTCTACATACGTTCCGCGGGTGTCTATTGTTGCCCTTGTCCTTACAGTGCGTCTAGAGTAAACTGACCAAGATACGATTGCGTATACCGGGACAATAGGATAACATTTGCACGGAGACACGTGGTCAACTATACGAGGCACGTAACCGCAGGGCACTACCAAAGTCCGGGTATTTAAGTTTATATTTTTGCCTAGCAGTCGAAAAAACATGCATATATTAAAATTAATGAAACCGTTTATTCTCTATATCGTACATTGGTTATGAGCGCTTTAGACCAAAATATAACGAGTTCTATAAACGCAGTTAAATTCAATTGATTTTACCTTACCAGCAGGCAGTTTCTCTCCACAAACATTTAAGCCTCATTCCTAACGTGCGGGAATTCTCCTCATCCGATAGAAACATATTAGTGTACGGACACTTCTCCATTCTTTGACAATGTGGTGACAGGGGAATATCATTTACGACAGTGCGAAGCGTCTCCTTTACCGAATAAACCTCATGATTCTAACATTAAAGTCGTTGCAATAGGTACGGATATTCTAAAATTGAAACTATGCACAATCACGGGTATACCATATATATATAGTAGGGTGGGAAAAATAGGACACCATTTTATTCTATTTTCTCGTCCCATTTTGTAGAAAACAAGGAACATTTAAAGAATTATAAAACCGTATCCGTACGACTACCATATAGACTGTTGTTAATTGTTCAAACACGATCAAGATATTTGGATATTATGTGCTAACGGTGTCTCATCTACCCCCCCCCCACCCTATTATATCACCAAACGTTAAAAATTCATTGCACCGAATGTTCCACCGTTTTAGTGTATTAGCGGATTCAGAATGTCGCACGCGTTCAAAGCGACCCAGTACCTATTGGTGTCAATTAACACCATTTTGGATCGAATTTTCGGATGAGCATTTGTGTGAAAATTAGCGGTTCACTCTGCCGGCCATCCTCAGGTTGAGATAACGCATCTATCGCAAAGTAGCAGCTGAAGTGAAGACTTGCGATCGGAGAGAATTTAATTTCGATATTTTTATTTGCATTGATTTACAAAAATATTTATACAGTTTTTGATTTTGAAAACAATAGAGTAGGGTGGGGGGAAATGGGATACCCTTTCATTCTATTTTCTTGTTCCATTTAGTAGTAACAAAGACTTTTCAGAGAATTATAAAACCGTATTCTCACGACTCCCACAGCCCTTTGTTAATTGTTTAAAACATGATTAGGATATTTGAATATAATGTCCCAAAGATGCCCCATCTTCCGCCACAGTACTATATTTGAAAAATATATTGTTCTGCCCCTGAAATAGGAACTTTAGGGGGAGATTTTTCTTACACACATAATAAATTAATATGTTGTTACCGATAAATTGTAGATACACAAAATGAAAAGGTCGCAATTGTATTTACCATTATAAAACAGAAGATCGGTGTGTTTTGCTGGACAAATATTGAGAAAATCTGTGGCGACAACTGTGGTCTGATTTACAGGCGAGTTGGACGGAGTTGACAGGTCGCGAAAGCGATCCCACCTTCGTGTCTGGGTTTCGAGGTGCCGCCCGTCGTGCAGTAGCAACTGTGCGGTCAAGTTGAGAGCAAGAAGACACCACAGCGCGCTTTGAAGCGTCCAAGCCGCCCGCTGAGCAGGGCGGATAGCTCGTTTGGCACCTCGTCTGGCATCGTCCGCACTGTCAACCTTCTTCGTACAAACGTCCTCACCTGCCGCGCAGGATTGCTTCATATGGCAGACCGAGTTGAGTGGGAAATCATATTCTGGTTGCTTCGCTTATAGCTAGCTCACTAGAGACTAGAGTGTTGTGAATGATGAATCATTTGAATTAAGCATTTTGTTTAGTTGATCAAATGAGTTTCAGTTTGATGTTCAGGACTGCTAAGTAATGCAGTGAAAGGAATTCTAAAGTGATTAAATTTAGAAATGGGCTATCAGTGCTTGATTACTGTTGCAGGGTTATTTAAAAATGCAGTCGAACAGTCTAAGAAAGCTTAGCTATATTTGAAGGATTATGTATACTTATTTCATTATAGCAATATTTATTTTTTATTTTAGACTTTTAGTACATATTCAAAATATTAAAATTCTCACTGTGAAATATATTACTGTGATTACATCATGACCTCCGTCGAGCCCATGCTTTATCAAGGCAAGCACGCCGTTCAGAAAAATGAAGGTATATATGCAGACTTATTTATATTATAATTCATCGCGGCAATTGTTTCTCTTATAAAAATCAAACGCGATCATTTTAAATGTTGTAAACAGAGCAGATGCCTTTGTAAATATACATCATCTTGTACCGACAATCCAGCAGAATTTTCCATGAGACTTTCGTTCACGTAAAAGTTAAAATTTTTTCGTGATTATTTGCGCACGGCGCGGTGTTGGAACTTTTCGCTAATCCGACTGTTTGTTTCCGCCTAAATTAATCACAAGTAACAGTTGCGATAAAACAAGGAAACGACTGGATCTCCCGCTGTTATAGGATGCCACCTCGCACGTCAAACCCCACACATACCGTAACTTTTACCTAAATAATGGAAATGCAATTATTTAATTACCTGTGGAAGAATCCGGACTAAGCCGAGATTGCCTAATATAGTTAGACAAGGTCCGGTCACTCGGGCTAAACATTCAAACAGGTGGTGCCTAAAATAGATGCGAGCTGCTACCAAGTGTTTTGCTCGCACCGTTCCTCCCATGGGTGACTGGCTGGCTTTAAGGATGGAACGCTACCGATATAAGTTTGACGTAATCTCGGTCTGGATGAAAGCGTTGACAGCACTACCTGTTTGCACACTCGGCACAACTGCTGCTTATGGAAGTGAACTGCGGTTCCCCGATATGGAAACCGTATGGCTCAATAACAAATTATTTACGGCCCTCAGGACAGCCAGCCATGCAGTCTGCACCATATTTTTAATCCTGGCTTTTGCCAAGACCAAATATTACAAAGTTAAATCTTCTTTAGGCGAATCTACCCGTCCTTGCACTTTGAGTGGAGATGACAGTTTTTACTGCAGCGGCGAATCAACAAATTCGACGTCATCTCCCACGTCATCCATTACGTCATCGCGTTCATGTGGACCTGACAGCGACGAAGGTTTTCCGAGACAGGATGACTTGGATTTGCGTGACAAAGCCAGCAAAAACTTGCAACATAGCGTTGAGCTTTTTTGCCCTATTAAGAGCAAGTCAGTTGATCATGATAACGATTTAATGCCTATGGATCTCTCGTGCAAAAAGAGAACTTTCCCAAAACAAAATTGCAAAACTGCTAGCATGCCTAAAACGAGCCCAACCATAAAATCAGAACCGATTGATGACTCTCCAGCTTCACTTACACGCAACGCTCCACCTTCAAGTATGCCTTCCGTTTCACCCCCTTCATCAAACATCACACGAGAATTTCCACCCTCTATGTTTCCATCATGGCCTTATTTTTCCACTCCAATAACTTCAAGCGCAGGTGGATTTCCGTCTTTTCCGTCGTCCTATATTGCTGGAAAATATCTTCATCCAGCGTTATTCCTTCCACCACCAGCGACGTCTTGCCAAACCGTCCCAACCAACAGCCCTCTCGGTTTTTCTGTAGGAAATTCCATGCTGCCAGGACTTCACCAGCTCGCAGCTAGCCATTTCCAACCATCAATGATCAAACCAGTTGCTCAGCCACAGGGTGTACCGCAAGAGCAGATTTCGCTCAATCACGATGACCAGAAGTTCGCTCAAAATTCCCCACAGCCTCGGTTTTCCCCGACCAACCTGGTCCAAGACCCTTCTCTGTTAGCTGAGTTTGCACGGGTTTTCAGCCGACAAGTCGAACAGTTCCGCCCAAAACCAGGTTTCGAGGAAAACAACACGAAGAATCAAAACTCAGAGCGTCGCCGCAAAAATGCGAAACCGTTAAAGATTTCCGCTGATGTATCGCCACCACAACCTCAACTTAACGACATGCGATCAATTTCGTTTAAAGATTTACCCACCATGGTTTCTCAAACTCACGACCACAACGCCTTCTACGGAGCGCAGAAAAACCGACAGGAACTGAAGAGAAAATCCTCTGGCGAAGGTGATTTTTCTATAACCAATTTTTTTATACAAGCAACCTCGTAGATCAGTTTTTAACAAAAATATTGCTTACAGATAATTCTGAAAGTCCATCTGGAAAAAAGGTATGCTTGAATTCCAAAACTACTTGGAGGCAAATTGACGCACCGGCGTTTCAGGTTCGTACTCTATTCCTTCTGCACACGTTTAGTCTGGCTTTCATTGCATTAGAGTTTTTAACACTTAACTCCCAACACAGATATCTGATGCAATTGAAGAACAAAATAAAACTCCGCAGCCTGTCAGTTTTAAACCATGTCGTATTCCATGTACTGAATGTGGAAGAACGTACGCGACCATCGGTGCCCTCGCTAAACACGCCAAAACACACGAGGACCCGGAATCTGGTAGCAAATTCAATTGCAAAGTAAGAAAAACATTTAAAATAAGTTTTCGCTACAACTTTTGAGATGTTTTACAAATGGCCATTTTCTAACATGTGTGCGTCTTTAGATATGCAAGAAAGAGTGCAGTTCTCTTGGAGCACTTCGAATGCACATCCGCACCCATACGCTTCCGTGCGAATGCCATATTTGTGGTAAAGCGTTCTCACGTACCTGGCTGTTGCAGGGACACATACGCACACATACCGGTAAGTTATCTGCTATATGCAAAACACTCAACGACGAGGCGTATTTTAAATAAAGTAAATTATTATTATGTAAATGTTTTGGGCTAGAATATGAAGCTTCAAAGATTCCTGGCAAATCTAACCAATACTGTTATTTTAGGTGAGAAACCATACCAATGCACTGTGTGCTCTAGGGCTTTCGCCGACCGATCAAACCTTCGTGCTCATATGCAAACTCACGAAACTGTTAAACGATACAGCTGTGTTACCTGCGAGAAAACGTTCTCTCGGATTTCGTTGCTAAAACGTCACCAAGTACATTGTGAAACAGCCTCACAAACTGCACAACGCAAGACAGCATCCTAAAAGTCTATATCGGACATCAACTGTACATATACACCGCAAACTTGGTTGAATATTTATTTTGTTTGTGCCATATTGTTTAGATACATTGTAGTTCAATCCTTGTGCGAATAACCCATGTTACCTCGCTGTAAGTATTCAAGGTGCCCCCGATTTGCTGTTCTTAATATTTTGCACACGTTTGCTGATTAACGCTCCCGCCGTATTGAATAAAAACGCACTTTGAAAATCGTTTTATTTCCGAAAAACCACCGACTTGCGCTATGATACCATTAGAGGGAACTCAACAAGAAAACATGACATTTCACATGAAATTCACTGTTTCTTAAAAGCATTTTCGGTGGACGATTGAGGGCCCGGACTCGTCGTACTCTTGCTTGCTTATCCACATTTGCTGGAAGGTGGATAACGAGGCAAGAATGGATCCTCCGATCCATACGGAGTATTTTCTCTCCGGAGGAGCGATGATCTTGATCCTCATGGTACTCGGAGCGAGGGAGGTGATTTCTTTCTGCATCCGATCACCGATCCCTAGTGCAAATTTAAAGGTTACAGAGCTCTGAGCAAAATTATATATGTGTACAGTCTACACTCTACATCAATCAGCCCTTTTTTACCTGGATACATGGTGGAACCACCAGAAAGCACGGTATTGGCGTACAAGTCCTTTCGGATATCCACATCGCATTTCATAATGGAGTTGTACGTAGTCTCATGGATTCCTGTAGATTCCATGCCTAACATTGTGGGTTGAAACATGGCTTCTGGACAACGGAATCGTTCGTTCCCGATAGTTATCACCTGGCGATATAGTCAGTGTTTTTTTGCTGGCTAATTATAACAACTTAAAAGGCCTACCTGGCCATCAGGCAGCTCGTAACTTTTCTCAAGAGAGCTACTGGTTGCCGCAGTTGCCAATTCCTGGTCGTAATCTAAAGCTACGTAACATAATTTCTCCTTGATGTCCCGAACTATCTCACGTTCCGCTGTTACAAAAAAGAATTTTTAGATATTAGACATTTTTTAACAACGGCTTTCTTTTTAACCTGTTGTAGTAAAGGAATATCCACGTTCAGTCAAAATCTTCATCAAGTAGTTCGTGAGGTCTCGCCCAGCTAAATCTTGACGCAAGATGGCGTGTGGGAGTGCGTAGCCTTCATAAATCGGTACAGTGTGCGACACCCCGTCACCGCTATCCAATACGATGCCTGCAGAAATCGGTAAACCATTTCTTAGGGAAATACTATTAGCTAACTTAGCACTAATATGGACAGATTGGCAATTCTTATAGGGCTATGTTAGTTACAGATTTTAAACGGCACATAACAAAATTCCTACCTGTTGTTCGACCAGATGCATAAAGAGATAGTACAGCTTGAATTGCAACGTACATAGCTGGTGCATTAAACGTCTCAAACATAATTTGTGTCATTTTCTCTCTGTTTGCCTAATTAGACAGCGAATGTTATTGTTTTCCAGTTGTTTTTTTTTAGGTAAATAAAGAACATACCTTTGGGTTAAGTGGCGCTTCGGTTAAAAGAACTGGGTGTTCTTCGGGCGCCACCCTAAGTTCGTTGTAGAAAGTGTGATGCCAAATCTTTTCCATGTCATCCCAGTTTGTTACAACACCGTGCTCAATTGGATATTTCAAAGATAATATACCACGTTTGCTTTGAGCCTCGTCGCCGACATAGCTGTCTTTTTGTCCCATGCCGACCATTACGCCCTGTATCAGTCACGACAGTTTAAAAACTTTGTTAGCGAAGTGTACAGTACAATGTGAATCCAACCA
This sequence comes from Ciona robusta, assembly GCF_009617815.1. Classification (NCBI taxonomy): domain Eukaryota; kingdom Metazoa; phylum Chordata; class Ascidiacea; order Phlebobranchia; family Cionidae; genus Ciona; species Ciona robusta. Next base: position 8,919,358 of record NC_143237.1, read on the forward strand.
TGCTTACCTGATGCTTAGGTCTCCCAACAAGAGATGGAAATACTGCACGTGGTGCATCATCACCAGCAAAACCTGCTTTGCACATCCCGGATCCATTATCAATGACTAATGCAGCAATGTCGTCGTCTAACATGTTTTCAATTTTAATTTGACTTAATTGTTTACAAATGTTTACTGACGCCTAAAACAAGATTACTAATAAAGAGAGTATGCATTCCTTAAAAAGCTAGGAGTATTCCTAAACCTGGAGCACCAACATACATTTTTCCCTACTAGTTGCAACAAAAGTAACCGCAGATCTTACACGTTTTGGGCGAGTAATGCCAACAGCAACTTTTTATTTCCAAATATGGTAAAATGTCTAAACTGTGACCAAATATGGTAGGAAATCAAACACAATTGGGCATTATTACGTAGCCCGCGTCGGTGCTGGAAGTTTATTTCTCAAATGAGCGGGGATGACAGCAGTTTATGTTTTATATTTTGCTAAGTATGTCCAAAATACCACATATTGCTAATGCTGAAATATATATACGAATATGTTGAATTTAAATGCAATCATTTTTTTGGAAAAATTAAATGCAATCAAGTTTTTTTTGGTAAAAACAAAACTTTTGTGTGTTAAATATCCACTACTTTGAGAATATACTTCTAATACCAAGGGGCAATGCATTCTAATTATTGTTATACAGTCTTACGGCAGTAAAATAGAGCCGCAAGGTAATATCGTTGTGTTGTTATTTTAAGACCGATGTACAGCATGTAACCTACATGGCGTACGTAAAATGTTGCGGTGACAAAGCCACCACCGTCATCAGAATCGTTGAACCTTTGGTTTATCAAAGATACATAAGTCATTGCCAATCTCTGGTTTATGCAAAGAGATCTCTTTGGTTATGTATCACTGGCTAAATGCATAGTTATTTGACGCATTGTTTATTTTTCGGGATTGTATGTTTGTGTTTTCTCAGCATATACCTGGACTGGGCTTTTGCACTACCAAAGTAAACTGTTAGTGTAACATGACACTACCATTTCATTTGCTGGTCACGGATGGCCTGATTTCTCGCTAAAGAAACCGGTAGGGAGATTAGTGTCTGCACCGTAAACAGAAAATGGACTATGCAAACATTTCACACACTCATACGGCAAGCAATTACGTGGCGACACTTGATATTAGGACCTAGTACTTTTAGGACTAGGTAGACATGGCCAGTGAAGATTTAACGACCCCAAAGTTTGTTAAATTTAGGGAGGATTCAACTGGTTTAGAAATAATTTACCCTGCAGTATTTACTTACGAAGACTTCGAGTCTGCAAGAAAATATAAAGCAAAAGACAGCGACGTGTATGTGTGTTCCTATCCTAAAACTGGAACCACTTGGTTGCTTACTATAGCATGGCTTATTGTTCACCATGGGGAGGAGTTTTCTGGAAATTATCGAGATAACATTCCCATGTTAGAGTTCGACGGCTGTGAAAGTACCGAAGCTATTGATGACAGCAAATTCCCACGAATAATCAAGACTCATTTTCCATACAAGCTGGTACCAAAAAATTCAAAGGCAAAGTATTTGTATATTACACGAAATCCCAAGGATGCTTTCGCTTCTTACTATTTTCACATCAGGGGATTTCGGTCGCCATACAAATGCGAAAACCCTGACCTAAACAAGTTGTACGAATTGTATATGAAGGGAGAAGTGGAGTTTGGGTTTTTCTTTGACCATTTGAAAGAATGGTATGCTCATCGCGATGATCCTAATGTTTTATTCTTGTTGTATGAAGACGTAAAGCAAGATCCACGAAACGAAGTGTTAAAAATAGCAAAGTTTCTCGGAGACGAGTACGAAAAAAAGCTTAAGATGGATGATGGAAAAATTTTGGAAAATATCTTAGAGCGTAGTAGTTTCAGTCATATGAAAGGCAGGAATGTTTGGGTAAGTTTAATCTAATCAATAACAATTTCCCGTTTTTATTTCTGTTACACAAAACCTATCCTGTTTTAAAGACTCAAGTTTTGCTTTTCAGCATAAAACTTTCCGCCCGGAAAATGAACCGTTTATTCGTAAAGGAGTAATCGGTGATTGGAAAAATCATTTAAGTGCAGAGCAAGCTGATGGTTTGGATCGTGCGCTTATGGAGCATGGGAAAGATAATGGAATTTCAAAATTATGGAACAAATATGCAGAATTTCTATAATCACAAATTATAGTCACTTAAAGTAGCCGTAATGCATAATCGGTTCATATTTCATGTTGACAACTATTGGCACAAGCCAAAAATTATGTTGAAAATTCGATTTTGGCCCAAAACGGTTTATAGTTAATGGTGTTTATCCCCAACATTGGTAAATTGTGCAACGAATATATATTATACCTGTTATACTATAACAGAAAAAGCAGCGCTGATACAAATACAATTGCAATCCAATTAACCAAAATCTATCATACTGTTTTAGCCCCTTTTATATATAAAGACACCCAGCAGCGGGTATCAAGCATATAGTACAATGGGGGGGTAATCCTTTAGCTGGTGGCCACCTGAAATTTTGGTTTCAAAATGTTCTATAGCCCTCACTGATACCTGCTGTCTAATTTTTTTTTCAAAAAAGTCGGGCGTTCGTGTCGAAAATTAACTTTAAAAATGCGCAAAAACATGCTGTGTCACCGTAATTCGTCTGATTTGCGTAAGGTTAACGATTTATTACGTCACAATCGCGGTCTGTTACGTCACAATAGTGGTATATTACATACGTTATAAGACGGTATAGCCTTGTTTTTCCCCACTGTTTTAACGTAGGAATCAAACGTAACAATACGCATTCTATGACGTAATAATCCAACCTTGGTTTAATTCATAACGGCTGATGTGGAAAATACGGTGACGCAGCACGATTTCGCGCACTTTCAAAGTTAATTTTCGACACGAACGCCCGAGTTTTTTCAAAAAAAATTATACAATGAGTATCAGTGAGACCTAAGGAACATTTTGAAACCAAAATTTCAGGTGGCCACCAGCTAAAGGATTACCCAATGGGGGAAGATAGGACACTTAAGCACATATTGCCAAATATTTCCAAAATCAAAAATAGATGACGGTTTTTGGGTAATATCACGAATTAGTACTATCCTTAATTAACAACAATTAAATATAATAAAACACACGAGGAGTTATTTAGCGATCCGCACAACAGGTGAAATTTTAAAAATTTGAAAACACACAGGATAAGATGGGACAGTTTAAAATCAATGTTAATTTTGATTATTAAGTGTATTTATAAATAGGAATATACGCAAATAACACGAAATAACACTGTACGCTTTGAAGTTGGGAATAACACTGAACGCTTTGAAGTTAGGAAACGGATTGTAAAACTCTTGTTATCTTGTTATCCATTGTCTCGCGTCTATGACGTCATAGTCGCCACCATTACGGAGCCCACGGCATGGCATTTTATCATTGCTGGGTGCTGTTTTTTCGTTTAAATGTTGCGATTTTTTAAAAACCAAGTCTTTCTGCGCGTAAAAATGGCTTTCTACTAATGTTATATCTTATCACAATAATAAACCCCACAAAAATAATCAACTTTTATTGAACACTCAATCGATTAAAGAGTAAAAAAACAGAAAATATCAAGTTCACTAACCAAAAACATAAAAGAACATGTTTAAAATATAAAAATACAAACAAAAACGCATAACATTACCATAAACTGGTGTATCTAGCTGCAGTTTTGCATGTAAATTGCCGTGATTTTACTTTTTGGCTCACAAACTTAACACGTATACCCGACAACGAAAATTAAGGTATCTTTGTAAAATTTGCCTAATATCGAAGTGACATTGAGGAAAACAATACTGAGTTACTATTTTTGGTCTCCTGCTTGAATTAGTAAGCTAACTTTTTTGCGTTGCTGGTCTTTATGAAATCGGAAAACGCGAACACCTTATCTGCTAGTACTTAAGCAGTTTGGAGCTGCATGTCCACTCATGTTTCATTATAAATGTAGTAAAGAATGGCTCTATAGATTCGTAGGTATGATCATATATACTGTTATGTAAACTAAGCTGATTGCTGCTAGTCTTAATCGCCAACGTAAAGTACCCTGTTAAACCACACTGTACGTCGAAAACACGTCAAAATATTAATTTACTCCACATTAACTCCTAGATTTAATATTGTATAACAAGATTTATATTAGAAATTATAATATAAATGTTAAAACAATCGCCATACGTGTTTTCTAGCTTTGTGTCGCTTACAAGAACTAAATGAACACATGCCGACCATGCATTTGTATAGGCGATTCACGCTCTGTGGGCTCCGTAATGGCGGACACAAGCGCCGTTTCCTAACCTGGTCTATACAACTTTGGGTATTCCTACTAGGTTTTTGGCACAAGCCACTTTTCATAAATTATCACCAAGTGCAAAGGACCAAATTTCGAATATATTTTCAAAATATTATCTTTTTATCATATTAGTATCTTATAGTTTGATAACCCCTGAGGTATAAATTACTAAATTAAAAGCGAATCTTTCAAAATTTGGCAAATAAAACATACAAAACAACAATGTGGGGAAAGTGGGACTCGAAATTGAAATATATTTACATTAGCAGTATTCTGCAACTTGTAGTTAACCTACCGAATTTAACAGGCTGTGCTAGTTTCTTTGCCATGTAAACTTCATATACATAACGTTAAACCGACATTTTTGGTTAGTTTTATCTTAAATTAAAGTCATATTGACCCATGTTGATTTTCTTCATGCTTATACTTCAGTGTTTTTTTTACAAAACGAAAACTAGTTTTATGAGACAAAATCAAACTGTACGAAATATTCAAGGTTGTTTTATGAAGCTATGAAACTAGTTTAATCGTTCGCACACGCAAACTAAAAAAATCTTCGGCTTTACTATGATTTAACGAGCGTTAAAAAATAGCAACTTACTATTTCGCATTTTTTCACCTGTTCAAAGTATACAGTTTCTATTTTACATATTTTTTTAATATTTAAAAACAATAATCAGCTTTGACGGGCGTTTTATAAAGTCGTAATAATACTGTCGAATAATTCTGTAACTTTATTTTCCTGATTATCATTAATGAGGGCCCGTAAAAAAAAAAATTAAAAAAAAGTCTCGTCTAACAAAGTGTCCCATCTTTCCCCACCCTACTATAGTAAAAATTCAACGGTATATTGTGCACGGAACTATATGTTTGATTTGTATCAATAAAGTTTCAACGTTGACTTAAAGTTTCACGAAGTCCGCATCGTCTGGTTTACGATTTGTTTAATCAGCGGGTACACTAGCTAGCTCTTAACTTTCCGATATCTGTAACAGTAATTAAATGAAGTAAGTAGGATATAGGCCTATACAGCATACTACCATATTATACTGAAGTGAGTGTACTATGATACTACTATTTAATGCGGGAGGTTTTCAATTGATAAGTTTTATGTTTGCAAAAATTAGCCCATAGACATTAGGAATATGGCAGACAAATATTTAACAACCCCGAAGTATGTAAAAGTCAAAGACGAGGCAACTGGAATAGAAATCGTTCTCCCTGGCGCATGCAGCCAGAAAGATTTTAACTCAGCAAGAAAATATAAAGCAAAAGACAGCGACGTGTTTGTGTGTTCTTATCCTAAAACTGGAACCACTTGGTTGCTTACTATTGCATGGCTTATTGTTCACCATGGGGAGGAGTTTCCTAAAAATTATACGGATAGTATCCCAACGTTGGAATTCGACGGCTGTGAAAGTATCGAAGCCATTGATGATGGCGAATTTCCACGAATAATCAAGACTCATTTTCCATACAAGCTGGTACCGAAAAATTCAAAAGCAAAGTATTTGTATATTACACGAAATCCCAAGGATGCTTTCGTTTCTTACTATTTTCACGTAAGAGGGTTTAATTCCGTTTATCATTGCAAAGATCCAGACCTTAGCAATTTGTACGAATTGTATATAAGGGGAGAGGTGACATCTGGCCTCTTTTTTGACCATTTAAAAAATTGGTATGCCCATCGCAACGATCCTAATGTTTTATTCTTGTTGTATGAAGACGTAAAGCAAGATCCACGAAACGAAGTGTTAAAAATAGCAGAGTTTTTCGGAGACGAGTACGAAAAAAAGCTTAATATGGATGAGGGAAAGATTTTGGAAAATATCTTAGAGCGTAGTAGTTTCAGTCATATGAAAGGCAGGAATGTTTGGGTAAGTATAGTCCGATACATAATTATTTTATCGTTCCTATTTCCTTTACACAAAATCTGGGAAATAATGAGGTTATGTATAGTTTGTTAAATGTTTCTGTTTAGTTTGGATTTTATAGGCCTATACTCTATAGCATACAACATACCGGCCGGAAAACGAACCGTTTATTCGTAAAGGAGTAATCGGTGATTGGAAAAATCATTTAAGTACAGAGCAAGCTGATGGTTTAGATCGTGCGCTTATGGAACATGGGAAAGAAAGTGGCATCTCTAAATTATGGGACAAATATGCAGAATTTTTGTAGTTAAACGTTGCAAAACGTCATAAGACATTCTATAATATTTGCTTAAATTTATGGTAATTTTAATAGTTAATTAGCTTTATAAATTTGGTATAAATTACAACGTGTAATGTTTCGCTGGAGATAGCCTTTCAGTTAACTCCTATTTAATTGATTTGTAGGCTACATGAACTTTTATTTGGTTGTGATTGTAATGCTGGGTTTCAATTAAACTGAATCAGTGAAGAAGATAGAGTAAGGTGGGGGAGATGGGACACCTTTTCATTCTATTTTCTCGTCCGATTTGGTAGTAAACAAAAACATTCAAAAAATTATAAATCTATAGCCTATGCTCACGACTCTCATAGACCGTTGTTAATTGTTTAAAACCTGATAAGGCTATTCGTATAATTTGTGCTAAAGGTATCCCACCTTCCCCCACCCTACTATATATCGTACGTAAAACTAACTAAGACCTATTTTCCTATAACAACAAATTTCCACCACTTGTGTAAAGTTGTCCAAAGTTCATGCATCGCTTGCTTCCACGGTTTGTTTGTCCAGGTACAACACAGTCAATATTTACAGATCTATTACGAACAAATTAAAAGCTGACTTGGCAGGTTTTTAACAAATAAAACTGTATATTGGATAAGTAGGTAAACTTTCTTTGATCTCTTGAAATTTCCAAAGCTGTATTATGTGCATGTATTTATCTGTTTTATTGCAATTGCTACATTAAAATAAAAATATATAAATACGTATATATAAACCAAATGAGCACACTCAAAAATGAGCACACTTGAAACCGCGGACACGTTTAGTTGGGCCAAAGAGATTAAAACCAATCTCTTTGGTTGGGCACTCGTAAAATTGCTTTGGTTGGACACTCGTAAAAATTGGTTTTAATCTCTTTGGCTGGGCACTCGTAAAATTGCATAGTCTACGAGTAAACACAGTTGTACTATTTCTCATGCGTGACGATTAAACAAGTTGGCCTTCTAGCATAGAGAACTAATATAAATTCTCTATGCTTCTAGTATTCAGATTTCCATGGTGCAATAGTGACGTTGAACTTTTTTGCAAAACACGTCATGGCTGTTTGTAAGTTAGTTGCAGAATATGCGTCTAAGACCGAAGTAGAATTGATTTTGGACCAGTGTTTGCTGCATTTCGTTGATGTGTTTACTCACGCAACTTCGCAACAAAGGTTGGTATAATATATATTATTTGTTTTAAATGTTATTATAACTCAAAGTTAGTTTATTTGTGCAACATCTGGATCTCTCTAGTGTCTAAAAATGTGAGCGACCATTTTTTTTCTTTTCTACCGGTGCCATTCAAATCTACTTATTTATAAGAACTTCGTCACTTCCACCTTTAAATATGTTGCAGCGGTAGTTAATAAAAAAGTATGCTATTGAATTAATATCGAAAGATCAACCAGATGGGCTATGAATATTAAACATGTACCTATACAAAGAAGTAGGTACACTTTTTCCGCTAGAATGTCAACCTAATTTTTAGGTTAAAATGATTCACTTTTGTAATGTTATCTGCAGGCACTGGGGCCACTGGAGCAGTACCATTGAAGACCTAACTTTACCAAAATTTATAAAAGTTGGGAGACAAAGCAAGTGGCGAAGAAATATCCTTTTAATGTAAACCACTGGAACTTTGATTCTGCCCAAAAATATAAAGCAGAAGATACTGATATGTTTGTTTGTTCATACTCTAAAACTGGAACTACCTGGCTAATGAAAAAACATTGTGTGGCTGATTTTACATCATGGAACAGAAGTCCCAGGACCATACAGAAATAGCATTCCAATGCTATAGCTTGATGGTTCCGAAGCCCCAGGCCAGAATCGATTGGAAACAGTGAATTCCCATGCATAATCAAAACACATTTCCCATGCAACTTTATGCAAATTAATCCCAATACGAAGTATTTATATATCACAAGAAACTCAAAAGATGCTTTCGTTTCATTTTATTTTCATATCAGAAGATGTGAAAAAACTTATGGAACAAATAATCCTGATATAAACAAGCTGTATGATCAGTACATGAAAGGAGAAGTACAGTTTAATTGTTACTTTGATCATTTAAACGAACGGTACAGTCATCGAAATGATCCCAATGTTTTATTCTTGTTGTATGAAGATATAAAGCAAAACCCAAGAAATGGTATTTTAAAAGTAGCAACGTTTCTTGGAAAAAATATGAGGAACTATTGAAGAAAGAAAATGAAAAACTGATGAAAAAAGTGCTAGAGCTTAGTAGTAAACATATGAAGAGTAGAAACATTTGGGTAAGCAGTTACTGTTGTTACCAACATATGTTATTTAATATTCATGAATCTGAATTAAAAATTTATCACTAGATTAGTTTATTTGTAATAAATGGCAGGGGAACTTTTACTATTTAAAATCAAATAACTTGATTTTGATATGATTATTAAGAATTTGTGGAAATCAACTTAACAGCATGTTGTAGTCATAAGAACATAGTTTAGCAGGTTTTAAGGTAAAAATAGGCAGCTCTTCAGTCTTCAGAGATAAGTTTTATTAGCCAGCTCTGATCAGTGTATGCAGTTTACATACAAGCCAGTTGTCAGATTATCCAAAAGATTGGAACAAGTTGTGAAACATTGAGGTAAATTTAATTATTTAATTTTAAGTTACCAATTTAGTGTAATACTTTGATTACTTTTTAAAACTTAATTTGCAATAAAATGATTCTAATTTCTTCTTTAAATTAATAAACTATATATTTAAACTATATATTTAATTTATTAATTTAGGAATATCCCAAACACCCAGAAAATGAACCGTTTATTCGTAAAGGAGTAATCGGTGATTGGAATCATTTAAGTACAGAGCAAGCTAATGGTTTGAATCGTGTGCTTGTGGATCATCGGAAAGATGGTGGAATTTTAAAATTATGAAACAAATATGCAGAATTGCTTTGATGATTTCTTCTAAATGTATTTTTTTGAATAATCAGACTTTATGTTTTGGATTCCAACATCTGGATTTAATGCTCTATTAACTTTCTGTGCAATCACTTGATCATGACTCGTAAAATCATAGTTTGCTGCTAATAAAGCAGTTTGAAATTATACTGATGATATACTTTGTTTGAACTGCCTACAACCTTTTCTTGTAAATTGTTTCATGACGTTTCAACTGGAGTAGTTTGTTGACTTTGGCAGTGATATTGAGAGAAGTACTTTGCTTTTTCACTCCATTATTTTCTTAATTACTTGTAACTGCATTGTCAAGATCACGTCATGAGTACACCTTTTGGGATGCAACATAATCTTATCATTTCTCAAAACATTACCGTAAATGATGTTCTTACCCTAAAAAGAAATTCATTGGAAATTGGGGGGTTCATTCCAATGTAAGAGTTTGATGGTCGTAAGCATACAGAATCAATAGAAGATATAGAATTTCCACGGATAATTAAGACACATTTTTCGCACAGATTTGTGTCAAATAATCCGAATGCCAAATATTTCACAAGAAATCCAAAAGATGCGTTTGTGTCTTATTGCTTCCAGGTTAAAGGTTTCAGTAAGCTGTATAAAGTTGATAAGGTTGAAATTAGCACCCTTCTACGTCTTTATATGGAAGGAGCAGTCGATCAGTCGAGCATAATTCCTATTTCAATCATGTAAACGAGCGGTATGCACACAGAAATGACCCCAATATCATACCCGACTATAGCGCCACGCAAAGGTCTTGTAGCTTTATTTCTACAAGGCATCCGAAAATATTACAACGCGCAACATTTTATTGTAGCACAACAACAAGCAGCCATATGATTTTCCATTTATTTGCAAGGGGACAACGGATAATCGGTCACTGGATAAATCATTTAACCTTCGATCAAGCTGCTGCATTAGACAATGCACTCGCTAAATACGGTAAAGAAAGTGGAATCTGTCATCTTTGGGACAGATTTAATTTACTGTAATTATCTTCTAAGGGCCACTTAAAATATACACGGGCAACAGAACAATATTTAAAAAACATTAAAATTACTGCAGAATCTAACCCTATTTAGTATCTTTAGTCTTTTTTTCGTAACCGTCTTTAATGAATTTCCATTCCGGCATCGTGTTTGGTCCAATCTCACTGTCTCCATTTTTGTAAAAAGGAAGCGTAACAAGTTTTCTTCCTGCTTCAAGTAACTCGTACATGTTGCCCATGCACTTCGACATGCCCGTTGGGTTTCCGTTGAAGGCAATTTCTGAGCAAGAAAAAAATCGATTAAACATGTTATTAGTTTAGTGGTATCGAAACTACCAAGCTGTTTTTTTTACCTAGACACCGAAGAAGTGAAGTGTACAGCATATTAAATGTTTTCACTTTATGAAAGCTGTGCGGTGGCTTTTTCTTGCTATAACGGTTGAATTTATTTATTTTTAGCGGCCACACGTCGTCCTTTTCAGATATCGAAAGCGATCTTCCCATGTAACAAAAATGTGGATGATACGAATGATTAAAGTTCTTTGATGGGAGTCCACAAAATTCGTTATTAAGGTGCAAACATTGATCGGATGCCCATTGAGGTTGAACTTCGGTGACTTCAACCAATTCTCTTCCATGGACAATTTCCTGGAAGCGTCTGTAATGCGAATACTCTTCTCTGCGTGAAGAAATTTGTCTTCCACCAAGATTCAGTTGTCGTTGTTGGTGATTAACCGGGTTGTCACTTACAAAAGGCCAGCAAGGCGAACCTCCCTCGCCTTCGTAAACTACTTCAAGAATTGCTTCGATCGCTGACTTTAGCCCAGTGACTGGAAACAGCGTAGCAGTGCTGAGACCTTTAGTGGCGTACCACTGTTTGGAGGTCAACTGTTTGTTTGGATCGCCAACGAAAATTGTGTTGTTTATGGAGCCCATCCTAACGCAGGATTCAGCTTGCAATAACTTTAATAGAACATGAGTGTAATAAGCCCCAATCGTGTAAACATCCGCGATTTCTGGAAGTTCCAACATGTCGGTGGTCTTCTCAAATACATCTTTCCAGAAAAGCGAATTATTCACGGTTTTGTCGACCTAAAAGTGTAAATACTGAATTAAGAATACGCGAAGGAATGATTTATTTAATTTGTTTACCATCTTTGTTGCGTTTAACTTTTGTGCTGCCCTTAACCATCGTGGTCCAGTCGAATTCATTTTTGCAGACGTATCTAAACAGGAAGTTTAGAAAAACACATTTCTATAAGCACAGAGGTTTAATTAAAGGAATCAGTTACCGTATAATATGTTTGTCGTGTTGTTCAATTTCCATCTTCCGCCATCATCATCCGGAAGATCGCTCCACAGAAGAGAAGCGGAGTGAAGAATCTTAAAAACTTCAAGCGATGCTGGTTTCTCAATTTCACTGAAAACTTCTTTCACCATCGACAAGGAGAACTTCTCAAGCTTTAGCATCACGTTTGGCAGCAACTGTGAACAATACAGATGCTTATATTCAAGCATTATCTTAGATGTTACCATTTCGTTTCTTAAACGCCGCTTGGGACCTCACCTGCATAAATTCCAGGTTAGGAAAAGGTGTTGGATAGTTTGGTAACCAATGTGGATCAGTGGTATCTGGCGATCCTCCAATTGCATTTAGTATGTTTGCGTCCAAAGTCATGTGCAGCATTTCTTCAGTGGCAATTCTAAAGAACAATAGAAAGAATGTTTATAATCTTTGGACTTTTAAAAAGATATTTTACCCTTTTAGAATCAAGTGAGTTTCTTTGAAGCGTTCTCGTTTTAGTGAAAACATAGCGGTCATGTATGGCGGTATCGTGTATAGCTCAACGAAAAGAGCCATCTGAAGAATTTCTTTCAAATGGGTAACAGTTCTTGTAAGATTTTTCTCAGAACCACACACTCTGTACCGCGCCGTGGAGATGCTGCAAAGTGCTCAGTATAAGAATAACATTTTTAATAGGACATGATTGTCATACTAACTTGTCATACTGTTTGTCGGTCGGTCCGCCTGTTATTTCACATTCCAGCCACCTTCTCACGATCTCCGTCTTATCCGGTGAGAGGTCACGAGTGGTTGGCATGAAATTAGGATGATTCCAGTCGAACTCGAACATCGACATGTTGATCCTATTTAGCTGCGACCTGTAGCGACAAACACAATGTTTTAAATTAAAATATATGTTAACCGACTTCACTATATTACTTGACGTCGTGTATATTTCGTAGATTGATGATATTATGTTTCTCCATCACTGGGAAGAGATTGTAATAAAGTTGAAATATAGGTCTGATGTCTTCAGTCCATGTAGGACAGGTTTTCCGCATTGTTGCCGCCGGTAACGAACTAAAAACAATTCAGAATATTTTAGGATAGCTGCATCGGTGTGAATAATGGTACAACAATCATTTAGTATTCGCTTGTTCAAAATACCTGTAAACTTTAACTACAAAGCCAAAAGTATAACGAGCTGCGGTCAAGTTGTATTTTCTTAGGGCTTTAGGATAATCCTTCAATGATATAGAATGTAGCATTGAACCACCATCAGAAATTCTAGCCGGTATACCTCCACCAGGGCGAATGTATTGTACAGTAAGACTCAACGGGTACACCTGGAAATTATTTAATTTATACTTGAAATTTTACTGTGATATTCGCGAACAAAAATTCACGATTTTTGGTTCGTAAAGGGGAAAATAAATTTTGCTAGTTTCAACGAGATTAAGACACTTAGTCTGTGTACATTTATTTCGACCCTCAGATTTCTAATATAGCCCAACACGTACTTGGCCATCGAGGTGTTTTCCTCTAGGATATCCAGGGTTCCGCAGAACTGTGAGTCTCAGATTAGCGATACCATTTGAATTGGTTGTCATCGCTTCGGTCAGTTTTAGAATGTTTTTCGGAAATGACAATTTTCTAGCAATTCGAGTCTGTGCGCCAAAAAAACGATTTAAAATATTAAATATAAAAGCATTGCACACTTTCAGAAACATATTTGGAAACATTCTTTGATCTAATAGAATAGAAAATGGCAAAAAACACATGATTTACCTGTTCTGACTGATCGGGTTCATTAGGGTTATTAATGGCGTGTAAACTGAGTGTGGCATTCGACAGTGGTCTTGCAAAGCTTGTGGCAATAGCCGGGATATGCCATGTCTCTCCTCGACTCATGCTATTTGAACATCCTCCCATTGTCTGTAAATAACAAGCATTTATTAAGTTATCATCTTGAATAAACTTATCAGTCACGACAAATGTGGCAATGCTACATCCTACACGAAAATCGAACATACCTTAAAATTCAACCCGTATTCATCTTCCAAACCCATCAACATACAGCTTCCTTTTCTTGCTGCATCGACCTTTCGGCAATAAGCAGGGAAAAGATCGCACAATTTATATTCCCAACGATTGCTTCGACGGTGATTGTATAACACAGTGTGGTTGACCAATCCAAGTCTGGTGCGCGAAAGAACATCAATCACTTTATTTGAAAAGTTGTTTATAGAAACCATTACGACACCACCACGCTTGACGTACCTTTGTCAGAAGTTTTAATTGGTTATTAAGCACGTGACGGCTTTGGGAATACGCTAATATACTTTATGTTGTAATAAGATATGTTTACAGCGATATTGATGTTCGGGAAATACAAAGAATTCTAACATAAATGAACCAGTTTCTTACAAAACCAGTATGTGGTATTGTTCGAATCAAATCATTGACCAGTCCTGTAAAAATGAATACCATTTCTGTCCTTGCTGAACAAAGTCCAGTTCCCCGCCCGAAGAGACCATGAACAGATCTTTACCACCACAATGTACAGCTCTCTGTCTGCAATTAAAACTACGGTGTCGACAGAGTTTATGCTCGGGATCGTACGCCACCACATCAACATGCTTTAAGTCGTTAATAGCAAAGTTTCCTTTTGTGTCAGAACGTATTGAAGTGCCGCAATCAATAAGAATGGTCTAAAAATAATCAATAAGAATGGTTTGAAAAACCTTCGTGACTTTGAGGTGTAACTGGTCACACACCACGATGTATCATTTTCTCGAATTTATTGTTCTAAAAATCAAGAGAATGCGTGTTTAATAGGAAAGAAAGTGCCGAGTGGTGCAAAACATTGTTTCTGCTATCATGCAAATGTACGAATTTTGTAGATAGATGTTCTCTAATGATAATACCTTCGTTTTAATATCGAGAGCGAATGCATACTCCCTTGTAGGAGAACGTTTTAAATTCAACGGACGCATGACTCTTCCTCCATAAAGATTCGTGGGATCGTCGTCCGACGTCATGCCGATTGTTCCAGTAATTCTTCCACTCTTAGTACTAAAGCGGCTGCAATCGGATACAACATATAGACTCTAAAATCTCTAGATTTTAGAGAACACTACTGTTCGATTATAATAAAACAAATATATTCAAAAATGAATAAGAAGATAATTTAACAAAGATGTAGCGATACTTTATCTTTAGCATTTTTTGAATGTGATTGCTTACTACATGTCCATGACGAAGGAAATAGAAAGAGATGTAGCATTCCTGAACTTCTTCTGATAAAAGGAATCTAACCAGCGAATATCAACGAGTTTACTCTTTATAGCACCAAGAGCACCATGGTCAAGACCCCTGCATCAGAGTATATAATACTTTTTTGTGGGTAATTGGAATTGTTGCACTTACCCTTTTTTGGTGAACCGTTTGCTAATTTGACTTGTCGGACCAGTTTTCATTCTGGCGACCATCATTCCTGGTATTTTGATTTCGTAACCTATTGCCAGGCCTGTATGTTGCCAGTCAGGATCCAAATCTACCATTCTACCGGGTGCTACATCTGTATATGAAAGCGTGTATCATTTTGAAAATAGGAAATATTTAAAAAATCGTTTGTTACACCTAACTTACATGTCATCCTGCGTTTAGCTAGAAAGTCTTTCTCGTCGCATTCTTCGCCTGGCTTCCAACATGCTGACGTAATTACAGTGTTGCTAAAATAAAAATGACCATTTCCCATTGGATTCATCTGTGTGCTTTGATATGTAAGTTTTTCTTCCGAGTGTCCCTATGTATCATTAAGGGTTGGTCAGCATCCAGCATCGATGCTAGTACTTTAATAACAAAATCAACGATATAGGAATAATTCAGTTACCTCAGTCCGCACTTTACCAACTGTTTTTTGTCGGAACGTGTTGCATGTTGGGCAAAATCGGTCGTTGTTGTACAAAGGAAGAAAGTTATTAACTGTTGGACAGTTGGCGTTAAGCGTTCCGAAAAAATGTATCCTTGGCCAAGAGAGGTAAGCTGTGAAAACATGACACAAATAACAATTGTTATGAAAGTTATATAACATGTTAATGTACTGGATGACTAACATGGACACACAAAGTCATAACATTGCATTTGTTGTCTTGATAATCCATGACACGTCTGCGCTCGATTGCTAATGCAAAACCTTTGTCGAATACGTGTTCCGTTTCCACAAGAGGCACTGCAGTCACTCCAAGCCGTCCATTTCGACCACGTGCCTTGGCTTTCTGCTTGTACGCGTTTATGACCAAGAGAACCGTCACTTGTTGAATATACTGGCCCAGCACTTGCTGTAAGTTATACTGTGTTACTGGTTTGTTATAAATAGACCCGTAGACACGTATAATACTTATAATTGCCTGAAAGCAAGTGTAGGCTTAGTGGTTAGGCATTAGAAACGTATAGTTACAGGATACCACGCGGTTACGATGCTACTGAAGGGTGTATATGCAGACATTTCTGTGTAATATATAGGACCTTGCTTCGACTCAGTGGTACCTAATATGTTGTAGCACCCTGGTTGCCGGGGCAATCTGCCTGACCTAAATCTCAAAGCCGAAAGGACATGCTGTGCTGTAGAATCACACTCACTTAGAACTAAAATAAAATATACACAGTTTAATTTTTACATTTTTTTGTGGTACACAATTGTACAACATAATAGGCTACATACCTTGAACTATAAACATGACGCAAATTCCAAAGCAAATCACCAACGTGATGTCTTTTCTCATTCTTACCAGCACAGATACTATAATACCTTTTAAATTTAAGTTTAATACTTTAACAGCAACGCACATATACGCGAAATAAAGTTTGATGATAAGATGTTTACACAAAGACCAAGGCCCGGATAAAACATTACGTAGATCCGAAAATCGTGCACATTTGTTAACATAAACCGGAATTTTGAACGCATTATACCTTCCGGAATCTTATGCATAAGACCTATGATTCAACGTTTTGTAATACTTTACGATAAACAATAAAACATCACGTAAACAATTAAGGTACTCTAGAAATGCAAATTACGGAAATTAGAAGCGGCGCGTGATCAATAATAATAAGAGAGAAGGAACTCAGAGAAGGAATTTACTACAGCTAGCAAACGAAAAACGTTAACCTGGACAGATAACCTAACAGACGGCTTTTGAAGCAGCTAAACAGGCGTTATAGCCAATCCAACCCCTTTAACGCACCCTAAGCTGCAGGGTCGTGCAGCTTTAACGATCGACGCTTTAGAAACTGCAATTGGTGGTGTGTTTGAACAGTTTATAGATGGCCTCTAGCGCCTATTGGCGTTTTTCAACAAACAGTTACTGGCCGCTGAGGTAATGTACAGCGCTTTTGACTGGGAACTGTTAGCCCTGCACCTTGCAATCCGTATTTTTCGATATTTTATAGAAGGTCGCAGCTTCACTATCTACACGGATCGCAAACCGTTAACGCTTGAATTATCTAAGTTTTTTTTGAATTATCTAGATTACACAGATCCCTGATCTGGTCGGCATCAGCGTCTACTAGCGGCCATATCAGAATACACCACTGACGTCCAACACGTCAGCAGTAAGAACGAGTCGCTGATGCTCCTTTCCGCACGCTTGTGGGAAACATAAACATGCTGCACCTGGACCATACAGGCAGTTGGCAAAAGCGCCGCTCGACCCAGAACCGCTTTATCCAATCTTAAACTAGAAGATATAGCTGTTGACGACACAGACAAACTCCTGTGCGATGTTTCCACCGGAAAGCCCTCGACCAATGATACCGTTAATTGGCGAAAAACGGTGTTTGACATTTTACATATTTTGCCCCCCCCCCCGTCTATAAAAACCACACGGCGACTCATTGCAAGCAAGTTTATCTGGCATGGGCGTATGAAAGAAGACAGTTTGTGGACTGAGCAATGCCTAGCCACAAAATGCTTAAATTCAACACATTGTCTGCCACTTAGATTGACTATAGCATTAATAAGACATATACATCTATATCGACAATTAACAAAATTTGAAATCTAGTTGTGCATAGTTTTTCTTCGTCTTTTGTTCGTAACCGTCTTTGATGAATTTCCATTCCGGCATCGTGTTTGGTCCAGTCTCACTGTCTCCATTTTTGTAAAAAGGAAGCGTAACAAGTTTTCTTCCTGCTTCAAGTAACTCGTACATGTTACCCATGCACTTCGACATGCCCGTTGGGTTTCCGTTGAAGACAATTTCTGAGCAAGAAAAAAATTCGATCAAACATGTTATTAATTTAGTGGTATCGAAACTACCAAGCTATTTTCTTACCTAGGCACCGAAGAAGTGAAGTGTAAAGCATATTAAATGTTTTTACTTTATGAAAACTGTGCGGTGGCTTTTTCTTGTTATAACGGCTGAATTTATTTATTTTTAGCTGCCACACGTCATCCTTTTCAGATATCGAAAGCGATCTTCCCGTGTAACAAAAATGTGGATGATACGA
The DNA here is from genome assembly GCF_009617815.1 of Ciona robusta. Lineage (NCBI taxonomy): Eukaryota > Metazoa > Chordata > Ascidiacea > Phlebobranchia > Cionidae > Ciona > Ciona robusta. The sequence continues at coordinate 8,937,650 of NC_143237.1, forward strand.
ATGATTAAAGTTCTTTGATGGGAGTCCACAAAACTCGTTATTAAGGTGCAAACATTGATCGGATGCCCATTGAGGTTGAACTTCGGTGACTTCAACCAATTCTCTTCCATGGACAATTTCCTGAAAGCGTATGTAATGCGAATACTCTTCTCTGCGTGAAGAAATTTGTCTTCCACCAAGATTAAGTTGTCGTTGTTGGTGATCACCCGGGTTGTCACTTACAAAAGGCCAGCAAGGCGAACCTCCCTCGCCTTCGTAAACTACTTCAAGAATTGCTTCGATCGCTGACTTTAGCCCAGTGACTGGAAACAGCGTAGCAGTGCTGAGACCTTTAGTGACGTACCACTGTTTGGAGGTCAACTGTTTGTTTGGATCGCCAACGAAAATTGTGTTGTTTATGGAGCCCATCTTAACGCAGGATTCAGCTTGCAATAATTTTAATAGAACATGAGCGTAATAAGCTCCAATCGTGTAAACATCCGCGATTTCTGGAAGTTCCAACATGTCGGTGGTCTTCTCAAATATATCTTTCCAGAAAAGAGGACCATTCACGGTTTTGTCGACCTAAAATACAAACACAGAGCTAAGAATACTTAAAGAAACAGTTCAATATATTTGTTTACCATCCTTGTTGCGTTCAACGTCTGTGCTGCCTTTAACCATCGTGGTCCAGTCGAATTCATCTTTGCAGACGTATCTAAATAACAAAACGTTTAGGAAAACGTATTTCTATAACAAAATAAGATTTTAAACCTATAGTAAACACCATGATTATATTTTTGCGTATTATTTAAAGGAATCAATTACAATTACCGTATAATATGTTTGTCGTGTTGTTCAATTTCCATCTTCCGCCATCATCATCCGGAAGATCGCTCCACAGAAGAGAAGCGGAGTGAAAAATCTTAAAAACTTCAAGCGATGCTGGTTTCTCAATTTCACTGAAAACTTCTTTCACCATCGATAAGGAGAACTTCTCAAGCTTCAGCATCACGTTCGGCAGCAACTGTGAAGAATGGAAGATACTCACTATAGTTCTCGCGTTTATGCAACATTATACCGCGTATACCCTATACTTATACCTGCATAAATTCGAGACTTGGAAAAGGTGTTGGATAGTTTGGTAACCAATGTGGATCAGTGGTATTTGGCGATCCTCCAATTGCGTTTAGTATGTTTGCGTCCAAGGTCATGTGCAGCATTTCTTCAGTGGCAATTCTAAAAAACAATTGGGAAATTGCTATTAAGATAGTTTACAACTTTTGGATTTAGAACGGTATCATATTTTGACGTTTTAAAAATCATCTTTTACCCTTTCAAGATCGAGTAAGCTTCTTTGAAGCGTTCTCGTTTTAATGAAAACATAGCGGTCATGTATGGCGGTATCGTGTATAGCTCAACGAAAATAGCCATCTGAAGAATTTCTTTTAAATGAGTAACAGTTCTTGTTAGATATTCTTCAGAACCACACACTCTATACCGCCCCTCATTGTAGACGCTGCGAAGTGCTTGTTAAGAAAAATGGTGTAGGGCATGATTGTCATACTAACTTGTACTGTTTGTCAGTCGGTCCGCCTGTAATCTCACATTCCAGCCACCTTCTCACGATCTCCGTCTTGTCTGGTGAGAGGTCACGAGTGGTTGGCATGAAATTAGGATGATTCCAGTCGAACTCGAACATCGACATGTTGATCTTATGTAGCTGCGATCTATTAGCCAAAAAATAATGCCATTTATCTGAAGTTATGTATTTAGCAGGAATACACTAACCTGACGTCATGTATATCACGTAGATTGATAATATTATGTTTCTCCATCACTGGGAAAAGATTGTAATAAAGTTGAAATATGGGTCTGATGTCTTCAGTCCATGTAGGACAGGTTTTCCGCATTGTTACCGCTGGTAACGAACTAAAATACATTTATGGTTTGCGATCACTTGAATTGATGCCGACTACACTTCAAACTAAACGCACTTTTACAAACGGTTTGCGGTTATACAATTCACTTAGCCTTAACGTTGATATAGAAAAGTAGTTACCTGAAAACTCTTACTGCAAAATTGAATGTGTAGCGGGAAGCTGTCAAGCTGCATTCTTTTATTGCTTTGGAATAACTACCGGTAGTGAGAGTAGATCCGTCCATTGCACCTCCGTCAGCAATTCTAATTGGTTTCTTGCCATCAGGTGCGTACGTTACAGTAAGTCCCAACGGATATACCTGTTGAAACCAAATTATAGTGTGTACAACATGCGAACGAAATGTACGAATTCTCTGTGTTCACCCATGAACGATATAAAACCAAGCTTTACAGATTTTTTATGTGCGGCAAAGGTTTAACTTAATAGCTTATACGCTTAAATAAATTTTCTGCACTTAACTGAAATTTCCAGTACTCGGTAAAATACTACATGTAAACAATTTAACACCAGCAACTATGGGTTACGAAAGCCATTGCAGTGTCAATTGTATCAGGTTACAAAAATAATACTGAACTTATGTACCTGACCATCGACTCCAGCTTTTCTTGGATTCCCAGGATTCCGTACAGCTTTTACTGTTAGAATAGCGGTTCCTTTTCTGTTCGTTGTCGCCGGATCACTTAGTTTTACAGCATTTTTTGGATGAGCCAAATACATTGCTATAGGATCCTACAACATGACATACTATAGGAAACTACTAGTGGTTTAAAATAAGTTAAAATAGCAAAACGAAGTGACTAACCTCGGTAAAAGTACAAGAATCAAGTTCGAAAGGCGTATCTACGATGTGTAAACTTAATGTGGCATTCTTTACTGGTCGAGAAAAGCTGGTAACGATTGCTGGAACTTTCCAAGTTTCACCTCGACTGATGCGTTTCGTAAAACCTCCCATTGTCTACATCATGGACAAATATTAAACTGTTTGTTGACCTGTTATTTTAAACACCTTTATTACCGTACCATCAAGTAGAAACACTCACTTTAAAATTCAACCCGTATTCATCTTCCAAACTCATCAACATACAGCTTCCTTTTCTTGCTGCATCGACCTTTCGGCAATAAGCAGGAAAAAGATCGCACAATTTATATTCCCAACGATTGCTTCGACCGTGATTGTATAACACAGTGTGGTTGACCAATCCAAGTCTGGTGCGCGAAAGAACATCGATCACTTCTTTTGAAAAGTGTTTGAGAGAAACCAAAACGACACCACCACGCTTGAGATACCTTTTTAAAAAATAAAACGTAATAACAACATTTTTGCATATATTGGACACTTATTGTTGCGTGGTAATATGCAGACACTTACCAATTCTGTCCTTGCTGAACAAAGTCCAGTGCCCCGCCTGAAGAGACCATGAACAGATCTTTACCGCCACAATGTACAGCTCTCTGTCTGCAGTTAAAACTACGGTGTCGACAGAGTTTATGCTCGGGATCGTACGCCACCACATCAACATGCTTCAAGTCGTTAATTGCAAAATTTCCATTTGTGTCGGATCGTATTGAAGTGCCACAATCAATCAAAATGGCCTGGGAAAACATAGTGGTGTCTAAGCTGTATTATGTTTTGGTTTCGACATAAGTTGTTTGTGGAACCAAAAGCATGAATGATTTGATATATATGTGTTTATTAATGAAACAAATTTTATATTTTTGCTGAAAAAATTCTGCGTACATTATAGAAAACGGTGATCATACCTTTGTTTTGATATCGAGAGCAAATGCGTACTCCCTTGAAGGGGAACGTTTTAAATTCAACGGACGCATGACTCTTCCTCCGTAAAGATTCGTTGGATCATCGTCCGACGTCATACCGATTGTACCAGTGATTCGTCCGCGGTCAGTTTTAAAACTACTACAATATTAAAACACAGTCCACTTATACAGAGCTTTACACGGTCGTTCACAAAACATTATAGAACATAAGGACAGTGATGATGATACACAATTATACGACATCTTTAAGTCGATACTTACAACATATCCATGACGAAGGAAATAGAAAGAGAAGTGGCATTCATAAATTTCTTCCGATAAAAATCATCCAACCATCGAATTTTAACCAGTTTGCTTTTGATTGTGGCTGCAGTAGCGTGATCGTTTCTGTGAAGCCAAAGCAAGTTGGATAATTTAATGTATCGTTTAAAACCATGTTAGTAGTGAGTTCTTTTGGTATATCCGTTACGATAGTTCATACAGTTATAGCATGGTGTATACTAAAGCACTTACATATTATTTGATATTCTTTTGGTAATTTGACTACTTGGACCATTCTCCATCATGGCGATCATCATTCCTGGTATTTTGATCTCGAAACCAATAACCTCGGGCGCGGTTTGCCAATCCGGGTCGAGATCCACCATTCTACCGGGTGCCACGTCTTAAAAAATGAGAAAATTATTTCAATCAATAAGTTAGGAATTCGTGACTTTTTCTTAATGTCCTGCACTACAAACACGAAATTGCAAAATGTATTTGCCTTTACTTTTATTCGCACTTACACGTCACCCTGCGGTTCACCAGAAAGTCTTTCTCGTCACATTCTTCGCCTGGATTCCAACAGGCGGATGTGATTACGGTGTTGCTAAAATAAAAATGACCATTTCCCATTGGGTTCACTTCATTTTGTAAGTAAACAATCTTTTCCTCAGAATGACCCTGTGTTTCCATATAATTTTAAACAAAACTTAAAACGATTTAAATTCAGTTTTAAAATTTATACAATTTTCGCACAAAAACATCGGTTATATAGTGTTATAGTAAACATACAAAATATTTTTACTAACCATTTTTCGAACGATTCTAATTAAATTCTTTCTAAAAGTGTTGCAGCCTATTCATAATTTACCTTTGTTTGAACAAGACTAATCATATTTTGCCGAAAGGTGTTGCAGGTGGGGCAAAACCAACTGTTATTGTACAGACAGCGTTGGTTGTTTACTGTCGGGCAGTCAGCGTTAAGAGTTCCGCTAAAATGTATCCTCGGCCACGATAGATAAGCTACAGGGTAATAATGTTATTGGAACCCCCTTTATTAGGTGTTTAAGATGTAATAATGTCTTACACGGACATACGAAGTCGTAGCATTCCTTTTCTTGTCTTGATATTCCTTGACAAGGTTGTATTATTTGTCGAAGGCAAAACCGCCATCGGGTACGAGTACCTGTGCCACAAGAGGCGCTGCAACTACTCCAAGGGGTCCAAGTTGACCACGTACTATTTTTCGCTGTGTCTATCCATCTTACTTTCTTGCTACAGTTACTGTTACCGGTGCAAATCTCAGTTGTAGTAACTGCTTTAAATTTAAAAATACAATTATGTAAGTAGTTTGGATACCCGCACTGTCACATACATTGCTTAACGCCGATAAATAAACTACATGGAAAAATATAATTACTCACCCAGTTCTGTAAATATGACGCAAAGTCCAAAGAAAAGCCCAATTCGTCCTAACATCTTATTTGTACATACAGCTAATTCTACTGTAATTAACGAAACAGTAAACAAAAGACGCTTGGTAGACAAAGGAAGGGCAATAGTCCGCGTGGTGTATGTAAGCTAGAAAATCGTGCTGAAAGAAGCTATTAAGCTAAATCTTGATATACAAGGAACTAAAGGAATCGCCATACAACCGGAAAGTGCCTTAATATTAACGATACAGGTTCTCACAACATTGGCCTGAACAGACAGTTTGCACGTTCTTTAAGTGACAGCTTTACTAACTTGAATAAATAAATATTGGAGACATTTCTTGTCTCATATTTCCAAATATCTATCAGAGTTAATATATGACGCATTATTAACTATACTTGTCCTCGTTCACACACAAGCCGACCTATTTGGCTGATCCATTCGTAACGTGTGAAACCGGAAGCATGTATAATCACTGCAGTGCCGCCAATGTTATATACACTGTTTTAGATATGGAGTTGAGCGAAGCTAGCACCTGTTTGAGATATTGCAGTTTAAGCTATATTCACTTGTACAAATTAACCGTCTTATTATTTTATATACATATGTATTCTATTTGTATAAGGAACTGAATAAGTAGTCATGCCAACTGCTGCAACTTATATATACCGTCGCATACGAATTAACAATAAAGATATAATCAGATCCTGTTCGAGTCATTGCAATACAGATTTAACACTGCCCGAGTCGTCCTTATAATCGAGGCTAGATATTAGACCCTATACGAGACTAGGGATAGCGTTCAACCTACTGCGTCAGGAGACTCGCACGCCGTAACAATCGAAGCACCACAAATCCGAGCGACCCCTACTGAGGAACAACCTTAAACGCTCAAATTAACCAAAGAACTGCTTTAATATAACTTATTTATTCTAGCCTGACGTGGTAACGACAGTCGTAATTTTCTGTTTCATGCACCTTATGTTCGCTTGCGCATCGCTTACTGTATATCCGCCTGCAACAACCGCCAAGTTAAACAGACATGTGTATAGGTTAAACAAATAAAATTGTATTATAAATTTAAGATAACGGTATTAAGCAACATAAACTATACGCAAAATCTCATTGCAAGCGAAGCGTATTTCTTTCTTTGTCGTTGCATTTGATAATTTGCCAATGAATTAAAAAACTGCAACCTAAATAATACAAAAAAGCACAGTTCATTCCCTTTACTTTGGAGAGTTAAAAAAACATTACTTTCCATACTATCGCTTCATACAGTGGCGAAATTGTGATAATAAAGGTTTTATAAACGTGGAAGGTACGAGTTTTACATATTGCTGTAATATAGATATCCAAGGGTTATTTTGACCAACGTCTGACTACCATTAACCAGTTTACTTAAATCCAATACTAACGAAACACAAAATAATATGGGTTCGTTTATTATAACACATTGTCTGCAACTTAGATTAATTAGCATCAAAAAAACATATACATCTATAAAAAATTAACAAAATTTGATGTCTAGTTGTGCATAGTTTTTCTTCGTCTTTTGTTCGTAACCGTCTTTGATGAATTTCCATTCCGGCATCGTGTTTGGTCCAGTCTCACTGTCTCCATTTTTGTAAAAAGGAAGCGTAACAAGTTTTCTTCCTGCTTCAAGTAACTCGTACATGTTGCCCATGCACTTCGACATGCCTGTCGGATTTCCGTTGAAAGCAATTTCTGAGCAAGGAAAATAGGATTAAACTTCAAACCTTACAGCCTATATATTTATGAAAAGGTATTTGTTTTAATATTGTTCGATTTTAGGTTTACGCAATATACCTATTTAAATTATTAGTACCAGGTTATTTTTACCTAGACAATAAAGAAGTGAGGTATACAGTTGATTAAACGTGCTTGCTGCGTGGATGCTGTTAGGCTTTCGTCTTGTTAAGTCTGGTTGGTTGAAAGGTTTATAATCATTCTTCAGATTAAGCGGCCACACGTCGTCAGCTTCAGATATCGCAAGCGATCTTCCCGTGTAACAATACCGGGGGACGTTCCCTAACAGTTTTGATTGTGGGAGTCCACACAATTCGTTATTAAAGTGCAAACATTGATCGGATGCCCATTGAGGTTGAACTTCGGTGACTTCAACCAATTCTCTTCCATGAACAATTTCCTGGAAGCGTATGTAATGCGAATACTCTTCTCTGCGTGAAGAAATTTGTCTTCCACCAAGATTCAGTTGTCGTTGTTGGTGATCACCCGGGTTGTCACTTACAAAAGGCCAGCAAGGCGAACCTCCCTCGCCTTCGTAAACTATTTCAAGAATTGCTTCAATCGCTGACTTTAGCCCCGTGACTGGAAACAGCGTAGAAGTGCTGAGACCTTTAGTGACGTACCACTGTTTGGAGGTCAACTGTTTGTTTGGATCGCCAACGAAAATTGTGTTCTTTATGGAGCCCATCTTAACGCAGGATTCAGCTTGCAATAATTTTAATAGAACATGAGCGTAATAAGCTCCAATTGTGTAAACATCCGCGATTTCTGGAAGTTCCAACATGTCGGTGGTCTTCTCAAATACATCTTTCCAGAAAAAGGGATCATTTACGTTTTTGTTGACCTAAAATATATACAAAACATTTTATCTAAATATAAATACTTCTGTTAATATCTACCTACCATCCTTGTTGCATTCAACTTTTCAGCGGCTTTTAACCAGCGAGGACCAGTCGAATTTATTTTCGCTGAGGTATCTGAACAACAATAATTTATGATAACACCTTCATTCTTGTCTCGACCGAAATCAGAATAGTTACCGTATAATATGTTTGTCGTGTTGTTAAATTTCCATCTTCCACCATCATCATCCGGAAGATCGCTCCACAAAAGAGAAGCGGAGTGAAGAATCTTAAAAACTTCAAGCGATGCTGGTTTCTCAATTTCACTGAAAACTTCTTTCACCATCGATAAGGAGAACTTCTCAAGCTTTAGCATCACGTTCGGCAGCAACTGTGAAGAATACAGATGCTTATTTTCAAGCATTATCTTAGATGTTACCATTTCGTTTATTAAACGCCGCTTGGGACCTCACCTGCATGAATTCCAGATTAGGAAAAGGTGTTGGATAGTTTGGTAACCAATGTGGATCAGTTGTATCATTGTGGGTACAATGTGAATTAGTCGTAGAGATGCTTATGTATACAAGCATTATCTGACATCATAACATTCGCTTATTTACACGCTGCTTGTCACCTTACCTGCATAAAATCTAAACTTGGAAAAGGCGTTGGATAATTTGGTAACCAATAGAAATCCGTCATATTTGGCGCGCCTCCGATAGCGTTCAGTATATTTGCATCCAAAGTCATGTGAAGCATTTCTTCGGTGGCGATTCTGCAAAGACATTTCTGTTGTACCAACGCCAGTATCGTCGCAAGTATCGTCGTAATATCACAAATTTACCCCTTTAGGATCAAGTAAGTTTCTTTGAAGCGTTCTCGTTTTAGTGAAAACATAGCGGTCATGTATGGCGGTATCGTGTATAGCTCAACGAAAATAGCCATCTGAAGAATTTCTTTCAAATGGGTAATAGTTTTTGTCAGATTTCTCTTCGAACCACACACACTGTACCGCGCCTCACTGTAAATACTGCAAGGTACCTTGTAAGAATATAATTTCCCAATTCTGATTTGTTACTTACTTGTCATAGTTTTTGTCGGTCGGTCCGCCTGTAATCTCACATTCCAGCCACCTTCTTACGATCTCCGTCTTATCTGGTGAGAGGTCACGAGTGGTTGGCATGAAATTAGGATGATTCCAGTCGAACTCGAACATCGACATGTTGATCCTATTCAGCTGCGACCTGTAACGACAAACACAATGTTTTTAAAAATATATATATGTTTACCGACTTCACCATATTACCTGACGTCATGTATATTACGTAGATTGATGATATTATGTTTCTCCATCACTGGGAAGAGATTGTAATAAAGTTGAAATATGGGTCTGATGTCTTCAGTCCATGTAGGGCAGGTTTTCCGCATTGTTACCGCTGGTAAAGAACTACAATAACAGAAAAGATTTTGCACTTAGGTTTTCTAACAATAAATCGTTACACCGTGTTAAATTTAGCACACTTGCTATCGGTGTATATTTACATCAACAAAATATCTCTAACCTGAAAACTCTAACAGTGAACTCAAACGTGTGGCGAACAGCAGTTAAACTGCATTGTTTCTTGGCTTGCGAATAGGTCGAAGGTGAGAGCGAGCCGGACATGGCACCTCCATCAGCTATTCTAACTAGATTCCCGTCTTCAGACAAGAACGTTACAGTGAGCCCCAGTGGATATACCTAGAAATTCCAAACAGTAAAAAGTAAAACAAATTTATATTTTCAGAGAGTTAAACGTGATTACTGCTTTCGTATTGAGAAGTATGATGAGTAATTTTCAGGTTGACGGCATATAGCATAGAAGATTTATTATTTAGCAGAAATTGTGAATTAATAAATGCTATATTTTGGTGCTAAAAAAACGCTCTTACGTCTAAAAGAGAACCTGGTAGTAATTAACTTACAAAATTTCTGTTCGGCAGACCTATCAGAAGTCACGGCTTTGTTTACCTACCTGTCCGTCGATTCCATTTTTCCTTGGGTTCCCAGGATTTCGTATAGCTGTTATTGTTAGATTAGCAATTCCTTTGCTGTTCGTTATCATTGGGTCACTTAATTTTAAAGCACTTTTTGGACGAGCCAAGTACATGGCTAAAGGATCCTACGCACATTGCACCAGTAAGAATAAGTAAAAATCGGACAGATTGCAAAAGTATAACACTGTTTTTTTATTCTAATGTAGTTATAAAAATAACATAGACGTAATATAGTAGGTTGGGTAAGATTGGTCAAAAGTATGCGACAAATGTGAAATCTGTGAGTTAAAAAAAACTATTTAATCTTTTTTGTGTATGACTTTTAAACGAATACGTCAGAGTCTTACTTGGATGAATGGACAGGCTGGACGTAGACGATTGGAAGTTCGAAGGATGTGTAAGCCAAGGGCTGCACCTCTTACTGGCCGAGAAAAGCTGGTAACGATTGCTGGAACCTCCCATGTCTGCCCTCGGCCGATGCGTTTCGTAAAACCTCCCATGGTCTGCGATGGACAAGTATTTGAAATGCCTTTTATCAAAGATTTATATTACACGGCAAGAAACATGAACGAGCCGAAAACTTAAACCAGTGAAAAATGATATCGAACTTTGCATGTCATACTCACTTTAAAATTCAACCCGTATTCATCTTCCAAACCCATCAACATACAGCTTCCTTTTCTTGCTGCATCGACCTTTCGGCAATTACCAGGAAATAAGTCGCACAATTTATATTCCCAACGATTGCTTCGATGGTGATTGTATAACACAGTGTGGTTGACCAATCCAAGTCTGGTGCGCGAAAGAACATCAATTACTTTGTTGGAGAAGTTTTTCAAAGAAACTAAAACGACACCACCACGCTTGAGGTACCTTTTTGAAAAATAAAACGTAATAACAACATTTTTGCATATATTGGACACGTGTTGTGTGAAGACACTTACCAATCCTGTCCCTTTTGGACATAATCCAGTGTCCTGCCCGAAGAGACCATGAACAGATCTTTACCACCACAGTGTACAGCTCTCTGTCTGCAGTTAAAACTACGATGTCGACAGAGTTTATGCTCGGGATCGTACGCCACCACATCAACGTGCTTTAAGTCGTTAATGGCAAAGTTTCCTTTTGTGTCGGAGCGTATGGAGTTCCCACAATCAAGAAGTATGCTCTGAAAACAAAACAGTTGTAATTTTACACACAGCTTGAAAACCTCACTACTGATCCCAACGGCCTATTATTGTAGTTTATAAATCTGTGCATGTGCAGATGCAAATGGCCCACATACCTTAGTTTTGATATCGAGAGCAAATGCATACTCCCTTGAAGGAGAACGTTTTAAATCCAACGCTCGCATGACTCTTCCCCCGTAAAGATTCGTTGGATCATCGTCCGACGTCATACCGATTGTTCCAGTGATTCTTCCGCGGTTAGTGTTGAAATAACTACGACAAAGATATACAGTCAAACAGTCGGTACCTCTGTCAGGGTCTTAGTGTTAGCGACAACGTCAAGGTAACTGAAATTAACAACCGCGACTCGAAGTAAAGTTGCGGCCACAGAAACACCATTTGTGTTCGATGAGGTGGTTCTTAGAATACTATGGACGTTTACTTCTATATTTAGAACAAATGTAACTTCATTTATCGTCGCTCTGTAGAGCTACGAAAATCGTTGTAAACAGGTATTCTGTTTAGTATGGTTGCGCTAAGGTGCTATACCCATGTTACTTTTGCTGGTAATCATATATAACGCCCATTAGACAGCGTCTTACAGTGTCTTGCCAAAGGGAACATATGCCCACAATGCTAACAGCATCGAGCTTCGAATCCTTATCGACTGGTCTAAACGTGAGAACTATAATCACTGCAGTGCCCCGGCGCCGGTAGAATACAATAAACTGAGCAATACTTTTAACCTTTCCCCATACTTACAACATATCCATGATAAAAGTAATAGACAGAGAAGTGGCATTCATGAATTTCTTCCGATAAAAATCATCCAACCATCGAATTTTAATCAGTTTGCTTTTGATTTTAGCTGAAGATCCGTGGTCAGCACCCCTATATGTGACGTTATAGTTTATAAAGATAAACTCATGTATTGTTTAGTAGTGACTTAACTCACTTGTAGTTTGTTATTCTTTTGGTAATTTGAGTACTTGGACCATTCTCCATCAGCGCGATCATCATTCCTGGTATTTTGATCTCGTAACCAATAACCTCGGGCGCGACTTGCCAATCTGGGTCGAGATCTACCATTCTTCCTGGTGCCACGTCTTGAAATATCAAAGAAATAATAGAAATAAACATATTACACAATTTACTGGCATCATGTCTTACTTATTATATAACCCTTACCCTGTATAGATTACATAGCATGTGCATTTTGTCATTTACACCATAAGGTACAGTGTAACAGTGGGGGAAAGATGGGACACCTTTAACTCATAACAAATATCCTAAACGTACTTTAAATAACCAGCAACGGCCTATATATGAGAGTCGAGAAGACACAGTTTTGTTACACTTTAAATGTTCTTTGTGTACTACCAAATGAGACAAAATAAAGTGAAAATAATGTCACATCTTCTCTTCCACCCTACCATATGTATAACTTTTCGAAATGTAAGCTTACACGTCATCTTGCGATTTACTAGAAAGTCATTCTCGTCACATTCTTTGCCTGGCTTCCAACATGCTGATGTAATAACAGTATTGCTGAAATAAAAATGACCATTTCCCCATGGATTTCCTTCGAATTTTTGTGCAACAACTTTTTCTTCCGAGTGCCCCTGCGTTAACGAGAAGTATTAAAAAGATTTATAACAACCTACGAAAGCAGATTTATAATTTACCTTTGTTTGAACAAGACTAATCATATTTTGCCGAAAGGTGTTGCAGGTGGGGCAAAACCAACTGTTATTGTACAGACAGCGTTGGTTGTTTACTGTCGGGCAGTCAGCGTTAAGAGTTCCGCTGAAATGTATCCTTGGCCACGAAAGATAAGCTATGGTATAAAGAACTTAAAATATTTCATACTACAAGTTAACAAACACAGTTAAATATAAAGTAGCTTACATGGGCACACGAAGTCGTAGCAATGCTTATGTTGTGTGGCTGTACCATGGCACGGTTGCGCTCTCTTGCGGATGCAAAATCTTTGTCGTATTCGGGCTCCTTCGCCACACGAAGCGCTGCAACCACTCCAAGGGGTCCATTTTGACCACGCACTTATATTTGTTACTTCACTGTTTTTCTGCTTCGTATTAGTGTCACTGGACACTGAGTAAGTTTCCACGCCTGAAATATCTATAATAAACCCGCATTGTCGTTTATAAATAAACTTCTTAAAAAGATTAAAGTGCAGAGACAGATCAGAAACAAGGATATATATTTTAAAATAAAAATATATTTTTATCTAGTATTGTTCTAGCACATCTAATGTTGTTTGAGTATAAAATACTTACCCAGTACTGTACATAAAGTGAGAAGTTCAAAATAAAAAATTAAGCTCAATCGTCTCTGCAACATCTTTTATAAAAATCTTTTCTCCTTAATTAAGCAGCAAACCTACGTATAGCTAAAACACACCACAAAGACGCTTATGTATACTAACGTAAGAACATCGGAAAACCGAACCCGGTGTAAACTACCAATCGTGCATGCAGGCGAAGCAATTAAGCTCTGCGTCATACTTTCCGAATTAGGATACCGAAAGGAAATTCTTGGAAATACCAGATTGCGACAATTTGCGCTAAACATTATAGTGCACGACATGAAAAGTATATTGAACCTTATATTGACAATCAGCTACTTTTTTACTAGCAATTAATAATACAGCTGTTATTTTTCCTCAAACCTCCCTAAAAAAGTTTCCAAAATCGTACACATTCTGAATACAAGCTTATATTGTGAGACACAAACGCTAACGCGTGGTCACATCAGCTTTGAAACCGAACTATACTATACAGCATTATAATCACCCCCCATATGGAAAGCTCAATGTGTGAACAGTTTCCCCCCGGAAATCATCATCACGAAACAATTAACATCAGTTAATGAAGCGCGACGTCATGTCAGCGATGTACGTGGAAAACCGAGTTTATATGTCTTTTGTATAGTTCGATATGATAGTTCGTACAACCGCCTTCCATGAAAGACGAAATGGTTCTATACTACCTACCGAATGAGATTTCATTTATACTTATATGGTTTGAGTCATTATATTAATAACAATAACCACTGTGTACGCCGTACGCAGTTTCTTAAACATTAGACACTTGCATCTATAATGTGCGCCTTCCGTTTTCAGCAGTAGAACCGGCGCAGATGACAGCCAGCTGGGTTTCGGTTTGCAGGAATTGGCTGGCTCGAATCTGTAAACATCGTCTTTGTTTACATGCAGATGTGCGTTTATAGTGGCACTATCTGCTTAGGTTAGATACGAATATAGAGTTTTATTCAATGAGAGCAAATTCTTTACGTTAATATTGGTTATGTTGTTGCATTTTGTGTATAATATAAACATAAAGTTATAAACGACAAGTTTTATGGGTTACTTATAAGTCTAGCAAACCTAGCTGTACCCGTGCTGGGTTTCTACACAATAAAAAGGATACGCAGTAGATAAGCGATGCCTCTTGCTTTCAATGATCATGTTAATTATTTTTAAAAGGTAATATACACTGCTGTGTTCAGGTTTATATGGCGGTTAGACCAGCAGTATGAAACTAAATTCACACATATTCGAGTATCATTCATCTCCAGTTAACTGGTGTGAACCAGATTATGCTGTTTCGCTGCACACAGCCGAATTTTGGAACTCTGTAAGTATACTCATAAAGGACATTTAATAAAGCATTTCTGGTGATTATATGTTTCACTGTATAAATGTAACGCGTCAAACAAAACGTTAAGCCATCATGAGAATATAAGAACTAAGATACTGGCGATGCATACTCCACGTAGTGGATAGTCGTCAAGTGACAGGTTGTGTAATATACAATAAATATTTTCATTATAGGTGACTAATATTCCGATGCTGATTGTAGCACCTATCATGATGCACTTGTACCGCGACTTTGCTTGCGTTGTACCTCACTGTAAACGAGTAAATATCGTATGGGGACTTGTTGTTGTAATTGGTAAGTTTATAATGGTTCTTGATCTATTATGATATCTAAAGCTGATTCAATGTAGACAGTTAGGCTA
This sequence comes from Ciona robusta, assembly GCF_009617815.1. Taxonomy (NCBI): domain Eukaryota; kingdom Metazoa; phylum Chordata; class Ascidiacea; order Phlebobranchia; family Cionidae; genus Ciona; species Ciona robusta. The sequence continues at coordinate 8,952,902 of NC_143237.1, forward strand.
CGTGACAGAACGTGACGTGAAACTTCCTATAAATATATTGACTGCTGCTTGTCAGTATAGTATAATTGGTATTAATTAAGTGAAGCCTAAATGTATGACAGTTGTTTCCGCACATCCCGGATGTAACTCAATCTCCTACAGTTCAAAATCTCCTATAGCTCTATTCTTAGTTTGAGTAATACAGTTTTATCTTTGTTGTCTTGGCCAGGTATTGGTTCAATATACTTTCACTCCACATTAAGTTTGTTCGGTCAGTTTATGGACGAGGTAGCGATTTTATGGATGACGTATGCCATCATGGCGATGTGGACACATCCAAGTCTGCTTCACTTACCGAAATACTTCGAAAATCACAGGTATAGTGAAACGAAACAGCAAAATTTATTGGTGTAAACGTTAGACAGGTGACCAACTTCAAGCCTGAAACACGAATGGCGCATTTCTGGACATAGTTATTTTTTTAATATTACTACAAGACTAAAATGCAATTTGCAGTCTTAAGTTCTCATTTATTTCCTATTTCTCATGCAGGGCGCATTACCAGTATCTTCTGTGCAGCATGGCAGTCATCAGTACTTTTCTAGGATTTCTCAAACCGGAATTAAATCACTTCTTTCTTTTCGCGTATTGGATTCCGTTGGTTAAACTTTTAAGGAAATTGTTTCAAATGTAGGTGGTTTAGTATTATATATATATTGGTACTGAAGGGTAGGATATCGCTAGGACGTAATATACAATATTTCCTAATCGAAGTTTAACAATTAACGTGTGGAAACAGTTATATATTTTGTAAATATTCTTTGTTTACGACCGAATGAGACGATAATAGACGATAAAAACATGGACCATCTTACCCCAACCTATATTATCTCACTTTCCGATTTTAAACTTACAAAATGTGAAAACATTTATAGAAAGTTTAAAGATAGAAGAGTTCACCAGATCGGAAAGAACGGATCCGTGGTTCTTCTTGTTGCGTTTCTGTGTTGGTTGTCAGACAGAATGATTTGCAATTTCTGGCTTGCCATTCGTTTTCCATACATGCATGCTATATGGTATGTGTATTCAAAACGTTACTTATCAGAAAAGTAATTGTATGTACAACAGGCACATCCTGATGCTGACATCTGGATATTACCTCAGTGTATTCGTTTCATTTGGCTACGCCTGGCGAACGCTTCTTGGTATAACCCCTTCCGTCAAATTCTGGCGTGCGTTTCCATTTACTGATGCTGTTGGATTATACTACGTCGGTTTCGACTGAAAGCAAAATGTTGCAGACAACAAAAACGCTCGTGGTAAAACAGGAATTTCTTCATAATTAATACTATAATTGTGCTGCTTTTTTTCTTCAATTAGGCTCATATAATTCAAGGGCAACAGCACTCAAGATGCACATTATTGAAATCAATGTTTAACCAAATATAGATTGATGCACTAGATCAGTGTTTAACGAATATTTTAGTATATATTGTCTTACACGTCGAAACTTTACTGTGCTTTTATCTGTATACTTGTACCGCATGTACCAAAGATTTTCGTTTTGTTTTTTTTACTCATGTTTTGTTCCGCACCTCACAGCAAAATCAGGTCGTTTGCCTACATATGCACAAGATGCAATTGGCGTATATTGTTTCGAACTCACTGTATCCGTTTTAAGCAATAAAGTCCTCGCCTTTGCTTTCTAAACTTACCCAGAGCCGAATGTAGCCAAAAGAACTTCGAGGCCCAAAATTTGGTTCGGAGTTCCAACGTAAACAAGTTGATTGGTGAAGAAGAGATGGCTGTTTACATTCAAAGCACCCCGACGTTATGACTCGTCAGCAACAGAAAACAATTCATCACAGCATAGGACATATAGCAGACAGTGTGTAAGTAAAGGAACGTTCGCGGTAAGGATGGTTGGGCATATTACCAATTACGACCGCTATTGACTATCCGCCATCGGATGCTCATACATTATGCAGCTACAAGGTCGATGATATAGTTCGTTAGTCAGTGAACTCTTTACCATATTTTAAAGGTGGCTTGAAGCGCAAATACAAATCGATTAGGTTCCTAGAGCGAGGGCCAGACTATGGGCAACTGAAAAACAGTATAGCGAGTTCCCACTCAATGATCAGGTCGTCAGTGTTCAAGAGCCTTGATCATTTGCTATTTCCGCATCTTGAATTTTGTTAAGCGATGCCCCTAAAGCACCTATCGTCTTTTATATCCAGCGTTCGTGTTCGCGGGGTAGAACGACATTATTTTCCGGTAGACTGAATCCATTGTTGGGCTGTCAACGCCCTCTCTGCCACATCCCAAACTCAAAAGTGCCGTGGGGCGGGATAGTTGCCGGCCTTTGACAGCCTGATCGGCATGCACACGTTTGTTACATTCCGATCATTTGCAATTAATTCCGCTTCGCAGTTACACCTTTACAATAAGACCTGTTTTTAGACGCAATCTGCTCCTTATTCAGCTGCGTATTTCCACAACGCTGGACGGCGAAGGAATCCGAGCTTCTATAGTTCGTTTCGAATTTGTTTGGCTAACAGTCAGGCTGTGTTTTCATAGCAAACAAGAATTCTACTGACAGCTTATTCCTCGCTCTGTGGATTTACCGCCTTCGTCCGTATCTCTCTCTGCTCTAGACCTTATGTTTCTTTCCCTTGAGTGCTTTTTTCGATTCGTCACCAAGATAAAGCCGGACACTAATGTCGCAGGACAGTTGTAGGTCTGCGCGGTTTTGTTCAGACGCTGCAGTTGTAAAACGACTTTACGAGCCTTCGTTTTCACACTGAATAGCGGTGTAGACGGGTTCATTGCAAAAGTTTTACAACAGCTAAAGTATGGTATATATTCTATTGGTCAGTTACCGTATGCAGCTTAATGTAAATATAGTTAATGTATTCGTCCAAGCATAGTTAAGTAAACAGCAAAATACATGCTGTTGAACGAAGATAATACCACTTATACCTTGAGAAACTGCGCACTTGTCATAAATTATTCGTGAGGGGGTGTACTTCATTCGCCCTTTTTAAATGCAGCAATTTTCAAGCAGTAGAGCAGGTTGCAAGTTAACACTTAGCATGTAGCCGTGTATGTCTTTACTCAATGTTTATAGATATAAATACATTTGTATTGTTTTACGTATTTTTAAGGGTATAGTTTTACGTATATAGGCGCGTATTGCAAATATCATCAGGCGACAGGCGTAATTCGTTCTATAATTACATGCGATGTTTTAGAAGTTGCAGACGATCGATAGGTCAGGTATTGATGTTAATGAACATAACACGCTTCATGTTCGACCCACTTTCATTTCCGCGTAGAAACCGCCTTTGTTGGTAAATGTTCATTTGGAGTTGCCATACTGGCGTGCTGCGTCTATTTATTTTTGCAAAATTTACTATCGTAGTTGCAGATGCAGAAAGGTACGTCCTAGCGAAATCTAAGCAAATTTCAGTCGATTTTCCGCTATTTGTAACCTCATTAAGATATCCGATAGCAGCAAAATGGCGAAAGTATCATTTCAATTTCTTTTATACACAGACCCGCGGGTTATGAGCCGCGACGCGCTATTGCGTTTAAATTCGTGCTATTTACTCAGAAAGGAGGGAAATCTCACTGAGGCATAAATCGGCGTTTAGGTATCAGCAATAGCGATGTATGAAGTGGTTTTACCCTGACCCCATGCGCGGTTAATCCACCGCAACGAGCGTTTAAAATGTTAATGGTTAGGCTTGTACTTGTCAATGGTGATTAAAGCGGCCTTTAATCTCCAACTCAGCTAATCGCGATAGTTCAGAGGCCGATTGCGTGCGGGCGATCCATTGCGTGCCTACCGCACGTGCTTATGGAGTAAAATATTAGAATTCGTTTCGTTGCTATTTGTTCTGCGATGAAGAATTAAGACCTTTCTGGTCATTTGTCTCTATATAGGAGTACACGTTAATCTTGGGTGTATAAGACAACATATGTTGTAATCAGCAAAAGGAAATGGATAAAATCGATGACCGAGAGCAATTAAGTTCTTCGTTTATATTAGCTTCAGATGTTGTTTCGGGTGCAGCCGAAAACGGAGATGGTTCGCCAAACCTGGTTTCCTCGTCTATGCAGTGTCCGCATTTAAGCCATTTCTAAAATCCCAAATTTCGAGTTTATTTTGGGGCGAGCCAACGGGTTGTCCATTATCGTAGTGCCCATCCACGATTTTGTTTATACAAAGGATTATGCGTCTGCAGAAATCCTAAGCGTAAATATATAGCTATCAAAGAAAGCGTGATGGCCAACGCATTAAATCTCGAAAAATCATAAGAGCAAACAAAGCTTTATAAGAACGAACCGAATTGTTTTTTAAATGTACTCTTTAAATCCGCGAAGAATATAATGTCCTGTTGTATTGGTAAAATACCCGTTTGCTGATACTGTTTACGACGCGCATAAGATATCAATATTTATTTTTCTTACACTTTGAAAATATTTTTGTACTGTACAGTAAACTTGTGTACGTTTTACAATAAGCCTATAATGATATTTTACGTCACAATATAATTCCAAAGCATATATTTATTGGTTTGCTCTTTGCGCTGTTTGTAATTTATCCCCTTTGTAATTGGCGTATATAGTCTGTTTAGTGTTGGCGCAATTTTAGGGTATTGTGTTTTGTTATTTTATTCCTTTGTGTGTGTAATTCATAAAACGCCCCGGAACCTCATCCAGGGTTCCTCTCATTTTACGTCGGTGTGTTGTTTGCATTGAGTTCCAGAGGGCGTGTCGCGCTGTAATGTCGTTGTCGCACGGTCAGTTGCGACAGAACAAAGACTCGATTCTATTGGTTCGACCCATTCGCTCGACAGCCTTCGGGGGTTTGGTTGTCATGAACGGAAGAATTAACATTTACCTGAAATATTCTAATGTTGATACGTAGTTGTTTGAACGGGGATTACCGCTTTACTCGGCAAAGGTGAATGATTGTACATAGTTTTGGTCACACATTTTTCACTTCCGATTCTCGAATAAAATATTTCCGTAATATCAGACTGTAGGGTAAGATGGGATACTGTTAGCACCTAAATCCCAAACTTTCCGATCATGTTTGGAACAAGTAACGATGTTTTCGCACGAATACGGTTGTATAATTCTGAAAGTATTCTGTGTTTACTATTAAATGGGCCAATGAAAGCGAATTAAACCACTGTCCCATTTCACCCCACCCTACTATATGCGATTTTCTTGCAAAAGTGGAAGGCGTATAATTTGCAATGGTGTATTGTCTGATTTAAACTTGCAGTTTCCGTGGCGAAGCTTATAAGAAACTAGTAGTGTTGCTCCCTTTGTGCTGGTGCACAGTCCAATTGCTTTGACATTTCGTGGACTTGACCCTGCAGCTACTGTTAGAGGTGTATAGGAATTTTTGGCGTCTTTTCAGATGTACACGCAACGCGTTGCTGTGGGCAATTACCTTTATTTTTCAATTTGTTGCGTTTAGCGGGGTCAAGTTTTACAGTTTAAAAATATCAGGTCAACCGCAAAGTATAGTGTTAAAAGCTAGAGAGATAGAAGTGGTGTATGCACCTGTCTAGTTGTAACTTTACGCAGTGTTGGTTGTTCATGGTTTTAAAATTTCACATTTGCTAAAGTAACACTCTTAAATGTTACTTTATGAGGATCCGCTTTCCTCCTGGTCGGTAGCAAGCAGGTTTGGTTAAAAATTATCTCGAAAATCAACATACCTTTGTGGTAGTGTTAGGTCGGCTAATGGAGTTATATGGGAAACGTGATGACCTCTACTTGACCCCGTTTCGCTTGAGTGAACAGCTAGGACGGCACGATAATTTGCAAACCCAATGCGGCTGTCGGTTCTGGCGTAACACTTGCGTGTTGTCAGTAAATACTCGATTTGGTGTGGCACCTGTTTTACCGAAAACCTAATTTGTACCGCGTAGGTCACACAGTGTGGGCTTAAGCTATTGGGCGGGTTTCGCATAAAAAAAAACATATTTGCTTTTCGTCTAACCGCTTTTATCCATTTCTATCTCAGCTGGGTGGTATTCCGATGCGTCAGCGTTCTTGACAGACAAGGAAAGTCTCCATTAGAATTGCATAGAAACTTCACGGTGTCGCGAACACCAATGACCCGTTTTAGATTTATTTGAGGCTCCTGTTTTACGACAAACACGCGAGGAATAACGGGCGGTGACACCGAACACTGTAGTGCTCGACACCGAGACCCGTGTGAGACAATTCATGCGAATTTTAAAGACAGAGTCTCACTTGGAGTTTACGCGAAGGCTGGATTGAAACACTCGTATTTTAGATTTTTAGCTCCACCGTTAACAAAGGACCTATATAGATTTCAAAAACCGTTTTACTTTGAGCAAGTGCGTGTACATACTTACCGCTTTGATGTGAACTTTATCTTGTTAAGTGGCGTCGATAAATAGTTTTTATCGACGAAAGCAACTCTCGAAATACTTGACACTTTACTAGCCGGGGTAGGTAAATACTACATAGTGAGAAACGAAGAGTTACTGTAGTGAAAATGTCAACCATTTGGTTCCCATGCTGACTAGAATGTGGAGAGTTAAAAGTACAGCTGATTTTATTTACTGTTTACGTTAGGTGGCAGTAAAGAATAACAGCTCTTCGACCGTGAGAAATTTTCGCCGATTTACCAGATATTTTGTAATATTTAGTTATACAAGCTGGACTTGTTTTGTGTTTTATTTGGTACCCGGTTACGATTTTTTGCGACATATGAAAAACAAAACCTGTTTTGTCGGTGTGACGTCAGTCAGTGATTTCTGTCTTTCCGTACCAGTGGTTTGTTACGTCATAAGGAGCAATAGAACCTGATTCAGGTGTGCAGTCGTTAACCCGAAACTGGGTGTGTTGTTGACAACTTTCCCGAAAAAATACCAAAAACTCGATTTGCAATGCTATTATTATTTTTGTAGGTCGGTTTTATGCAACCTATAACAAGACTACTTTTCGCAACAGCTTCTAATATTATACTTTATTGCTATTATGTTTTGTTTCAGATTGACACATTAGATTTATAGACTCAGCATTTATGTAATCTCACCACATTATATGCTTGACAAGCAACTATATCTGCCATCAATCAAACTTGCGCATTCCGAAGCGGCATTTGACTACGGACTGTAGGGAAATCGAATGGCTGGAGTTGCTGAGGTCAGCAGCCGTATTGTCGGCAACTCAGCCATCGACGGCTTTGGTCTCCATCAGCCAGCGAATGATGCGTACCTCGGTCGACCTGAGTATCAAGCCACGGCTCGAGGGCATTCGAGTGACGGCTCAGAGCAGAGAGACGAGATCGGTCAGGTGTTCTGGAACCAAGTGAGTCGTGACGAAAAGGGAGACAGACTTGTTGATAGCTACCCTGCTATAAAGCGACCGGTTATCGATCCAAAGGAATTCAAAGATTTACCGAATTCAGTTGAACCCTTCACAGGTTACCATTCGCAAGCAGATAGCGATCAAACACGGGACGTTTCTAGTCCGAACGGTCGCAACTTTGTTTACGACGGCGGTGTAGCTGGAGTTCAGGCGGATGGTAAAGAAACGAAACGTTTTTCTCAAACCGCGCAGTCGTGTACGAACGCGGCCAACGGAAACAGCAACAACAACACACAGAGAAAAAGAGGGAACCTGGGTTTGCCACCTCACCGACAGACAGGTTATCAAAAGCCGCCGATTCTTTCACCTAAGCCCTTCATTGCCAAAAAGCCAAGAAGACTGTCAGATACCAGCGCTAGCGAGCCGCCGAAAAGAGTTCCTAATCCGAAAAACGAACAAGGCGAGCACGTAGAAAGTCAAAACGTATTTCAATTCGGAAGCAGGGTGATTAGGCGTGTGTCCGCTCCCAGCGTTGTATACAAGGCTAAACTTACGGAATTAAAAGTCGTTACACCTGAGCTGATAGCGCACTCGACCGAGGCGACAGAAAAAAGGAAAAATTTCAGCAGTTGCGACAGCGGAATTTCTACTACGCCGAAAGCTTGTTTACCGCGTATTCGTGCAAGCGAACAGCATAACAGTTCAAGTGACCATTCTGGATTGTTCGATGGAAATAAAAACAGGGAAATCGCGCCAGACCATCACAAAGGGTTAAATATGGATTTTAAGGCGAAGCAACAACTGATTTCGAACATATTGCCAGATCCAGCAAGAATACCACCGAAAGTCGCCAGCAAACCAAAGAACCGACCACCTGCACTTCATCTGTCACCAGGCAAAGTAAATGGAGAAAACCAGTTTAAAAATGAACCTCGCACCGATGAACTTGCTATTGCCCCTGTCTCTGCAAAACGAGACAGGTTCGAACAAATGCAAATGGCCTTTAAGAAACCGATGCCGGATCCTGTTTTTAAACCGCCGCAGCCTGAGAATCATTGGAATAGTAACGGCCCTCTGAGTCCAACTGCAAACGAGTTGTTCAAAGATATTCTGGAAATGAAGGATATAGAAAGCTTCGGAGAAACGGTCCAGATCCAGCAGTCTAAACAGGAGCCTACAAGACCTACGACTCAATCTGATAAACAAAAGCCAGAGAAGGTTGCGAAGCCGGATTACAGCTACATGACGAATGACTGGTCGTTAGAACAAGATGATTCACGAAAGATAAACGTTGAGGGAGGGCAGAACATGAAGGAACTCAAAGCTAAATACGAGCATGAGTTTGATCGCAAGTTAATCAACTCACTGATATCGCCCACAGAGAAGAAGAATTTCTTCAAAGGTTCCGAGGTAGAAGCCCCGGGCCATGCAAGATCAGCATCGCATGGCGAACGCGTTAAAGCCATCTCGCCCCCGCGAAAACTTTCCGACAGTTCGGTGCAAGATATTTCAAACAAATTTGGAAGTTTACCGCGAAACATGCATAATAAAAAACAGAATCATTTCTGCGACGGTCAAGACTTTCCACCTCTTCCGCTCAATCTTCCACCACCTCCAGATCCGCCTGTGGAACAAACCCCTCATGACTCACATACCAACGAAGCGGAAGCGCCTCGTTTTCCGGTGTACCCAAGTACAGGTGAGGGGAGTTATAGGAAGCAGCGAAGCGACAACCCATCTCACTCTTTACGCAGCGTTACCACTGGCCCAGTCGACGCTCGGGCAGCGCTCACTAATTACCCGATTAGAGAACCCGAGAGAGTGGCGCGCAATTTTGGCGAAGTGAGCAGTCAACCAACCGTTGCAAAGGACTGCAACGTGGGGCAGGGGACGGGTGGCCCAAGTCAAGATATTTCAAATAGCGACTCAGTATCGAGTAAGAACACAACTGCCCCGCGCGACATCGACGATGAGATTCTTTACTACGATAACATGGATATCATGGAGAAAGTGAGACAGAAACGAGAGCAGGATGAGAAAAGAATGGCAAAAGTGATCGCGCGTGAATCAGCGCGAAACCCTGAAATACCAGAGGTGTCTCAACGCGGCATTTCACGCTCGTCGACGAACCAGAAAAACAACGGTGCGCAGCAGGCCCGCATCGAATGCGTTTCAGTCGACAGTAACCGCAAGCAACAGATAACAGTAGGTTTAAATCCAAGCCCTGACAAAAGAAGGAATCAATCGGCAAGTCAGGGTGACATTAACGCGAACATTTCAACTGAATTTCGCAGCGCTCTTGGCGAGCTCGAGTATGAGTACAAGAAGTTAAAAGAAAATCTCGATCAGCAAATGGATCTCGTGGATGCCGCAGCACCGCCAAAATTGCCCCCCAAACAAAAGAAGTTAGTCAGAAACACTACTGATAGCCAGCAGCAACAGAAGCAGCACAACTATTCAGGGCATCAGGTCCCACAAACAAATGGAAACGCCAAGCAAGTTCAAGCACCAAACAAGCAACTAAGTCCACAGTTAAAGCTTCAAATTCCTGTAACAAATCAGCAGATAACACATCAAGGACATGCACCTTCACCGATGCCTCAGTTTTATCAGGCTCAGGCCAACTTTCAGCAACCAGCTTCCAGTCAGGCTTCGGCTGCCAAACCGTCCCACAATCCTGCACAAAATTTAAATCATCCGAAACCTGTGCAGAGTTCAAGCAACCAGCAGATTTTGACATCGGCCTTGCTTCAACAGAACGCTCTGTTAAGTGTAGAAGAGTCACGAGCGAGGTCTATAGTGGATGAACCTCTTGCTCCGATCATTGAAGAGGACAGCACTTATGGTGACTCGTCGTCCTGCGCATCTTCCGTTACCGGAGACGATCTTTCAATTTATACCGACGATTGCTCAATCGACACAAGACAGAGAAGTAGTTCGCCTTCATGTGGTGCCTGGAGTTTCGCTTCCTCGCAAGCTGCTCTTAACGGGGAGTTAGATAATGACGGAGAAACCACAGAGACTGAAGCAGAGACGACGACCTCCCAGCGTGAGAGTGGTAGCACCACAGTTCACTCCACCAGCTCAAATGATGATGCATCAGACGCCTCCTCCGTTCGTTGGCAACAGAGTCCAATTACCTCGAAGGTAAATCGACAATCATCTAATGAAAAGTTGCTAGTAAAACCTGAAGAAAGGATAAATACCAACAAATCGACTTCTACTGTCAAAAATGCTAAACCTTCAAATGAAGATGGAGATTACGAATTCATCAGCGACACTGAAGATACAGGAAGCCATTCTGTACAGTCTGGACTTAACAGGGCTGCATCGGTTGAAAGCAAGGTATCATGTTCATCTGCAGGGGCAAGCAGCATTGGAAGATCCGGGGATCTTATTAAGGCTGATCCTCATGAGGAAGAGGATGTTACAGTCCACGATGTTGAGCCATACGGTATGGTTGATTTATCAAAACTGGAGCCATCATTTGAACAAGCCACGCCCGTTCAGAGCAGGAAATACAAAGTAAAAGACTCTTCTAACGACAACGAATTGACGCCATCATCAATAATGAACTCTGTTAATGAATTCTTCGGCACTTTACCGAAGAAAAAGCAGAAGCAGGTCGAAACGGGGAGCCCTACTGAAGAAGAGACCCCGCATTTTCCGTTGGATATTCCACCCACCCAGGCGCCACCGACACCCAAGTATTCCCGCAGCTCAAAATCAACCACCGTGTCCACGTCCCGTCTTCAACGAAGCAAATCGGACGCCACGCGTGAGCTGAAAGTACCTGCAGGATACGAAGAAGTTGGATACGATAACTTGGAGAATTATGGAGGTTAGTATTTATACTTTGGTATTGTTAATGGTATCATTAATGGTGGTTATGGTCCCACGTTTTATAAAGCGCCATACAGTCTTTTTGGCGCTCGATACTTATACGTCTTTCTTAATCGAACGGCTCACTCAACTTGATTATTCCACGACGCGTAACTTGTATAGATTAAACATTATTCGATCAATCCAACGACCGCAATTGATTTACAGACACCAAACCCTTGGTTTAAACTCATATCAAATGGTCAGTGTATGTAGGTGGTATTTAACACACAAAGTTACAGACAAAACAGGCGATAGTTTGTTTTGGTTTCTCTTTGTGCTCATTAGGCTTTGTCGTCGGCGCTTTGTCACTTCGGAACGCACTTGGCAATTTAATATTTGACCCTTATGTCAACAATCTCCTTCTCTCAGTCAGTTCGTTCTTTGAAATAGTCAACGAGTTAAGCGTCGCGTGTGTTGTACAGTCGTTTAGTATCAGAGGTCTCGTTAGTGTGTCGTTGGAATAGCAATTTAGATCGTTACGGTAGTCGAACTTGAATTGGGTGTTTGTTTGATAGTTTGGGTTTGCTGTCAGTGTTGGTTAGGCTCGATTGAGCAAGAGTTATAGAACGCTTTCTTTTATACTATGAAGGTTGCATGTTTTTTTTTATCTAGCATACGGTAGACTTATGTGCTTATATTGTCAGATGTAGTGTATTTGAACAAGTTCTGTAAAGTTACTCTTACATTTGCAGGTGAAGCTCGTAAAGCCGCTGAAGCGAAACGGGCGCAGAGCGTCAGACAGGAGAAACATTCGAAGCACTCTCCAGGGCAGAAGAAAACTTCGGAACACAAGCGTAATCAAAGCTTTGATTCGACAGAAGAAGACACATCACGGTCAAGAGACTCTCTTGCTTCCACCCCAGGACTAACCCAACAGACTGCTGGCAGCCGAGCTAGCTTTCCACTGCCAGTTTCTGCTTCACGTCTCGCTCGTCACAGTTCAGCAGTTAGTGCTCTTGACCGCCACAGCGGGAACTTAAAACGTTCTAAGCAATCAAATACCGCCTCGGTCAAATCACCAAGTAGTAGAAGGATAGAACAAAGAGCAAAGGTACAACCTGTTCAGCAGCAACAATCCTCAACCTTACCACGGTTACGTACCGATCGCAACGAAAACCTCGGTAAACCGTCGTTTGATCACACTTCCAAAAGTACAGAAAACTTTGCTTCACTCGACAAAGAGAAAAATCACAGAGAACATATTAAACAAGAAGAAGCAGCTGCTAGGGAGAGGAAAATATCTCGAGAGTCCTTAAAGAACCGCACTAACTCCCGTGAAAGTGCACTGGACAGGCAGAGTAGCCAAGAAAAGGAAGTCACTACTGAAGATCAAGGACGACGTTACGACCGAAGTGGTGGCGTGGAACACAAGCTATCGACACATCGCAGCAACTCCAAGAACAGTGCGCCTGCTACACCAGAGGATAGGCCGTTCCCGGTATTTAACTCGGATTATGACGAAAGTTTAGACGACGGCGTCGTAAATCCGTATGAAGAAGTGGAGTTCACTTTGGATGCTTCTCACACAGTTTCTTATCAACCTAAGATTGAAACTGAAGAGCAAGTCGAAGCTAAACATCGAGTGCAGGAGATACTAGATAACATACAGCCACCTGAATCTCCGTATAAACCGAAACCTCCTCTTCCAAGATACCCAGTCGAATACGACAACTTCTATCTCGGCAGTACCGGAGAAACAAAATCCCGAGCCAGCAGTGGAATTGGAACTGACGAAGCGGGACGTTCGAAAATTGGAAGCGGTGCAACTTCATCATCTTCTCCTCCTCCGTCGCCATCCACTGAAGAACCTTCGAGGACTTCTGGGTATTCGGAAGGAGCGTTGACACCGGTGTCCACCCCGGCATCAGTTCGGTCATCAAGGTTTCCAGAAGATTCTGGCACAGACGCCACTCTACCGTTCGACGAAAGGGAACAAGCTGAATTGAGATCACCCCGTCGAAAATCCAGGGACGAATCGCGAAACGGAGAAGATTCGTCTGACGCTGCTCCGAACCGATCACTGGGTTCACAGCTCCGAAGTTTACTAGGAGGAAGTCCTGAAAGTAAATATATTTCTCCAAGTCTGCGCCGAAAGCGTTCTCTCCTTAAACGCTCGAAATCTCCCGGTGGAAGCAGACGTTCAAAAACGCCTCCACGCTCAAAGTCACCATCTAAAGAAAACGACGGAAAATCCGAGCTTGAATCAGTTGCCAGCACACCCGCACTACCACGCAAGGAGGAGAGACAATATCAGCGATCTTCCAAAATCGACAAACGAGGGTAAAACATTTTGTACATAATTTTAAGACAATGAAATGTTATATACACTTTTGTAATGATAAAATTTCTAGTTTTTTATTTATAGCAAATTGGAAGAGAACTTTATCATAAAGCCTATAGTGGATAGTTTTATAATGATATACATTTCTGTTTCAGTTCAAAAGCGAACACTCCAGTACCTAATAAAGAAGAAGATCCCGTCATCCTTCGATCTGCCTCCCAAAGGATCGTAGATAGACGGGGAAGATCTGGTAGCTCTTCAGCTCGCAAAGCGAAATCCTCAGACCAAGAAAGCGAACCGAGTGAATTAGGTAAAGATCGAAAACTGAGAATGTCTTCACGATGGAGAAGATCTAAATCATCTGATCGATCTCCGACCCGCTCGAAATCAAAAGAAAGAAGCAAATTTGGAAAGTAAGATTTTACTGTCTCTGTTGGTAAAATGAACTAAAATGAACTTCTTGATATGTAAAACATGTTAAAACACCTTGTTAATTGCTTTTTCCTAAATTATTTCCATTTTTTCATAGGAGGTCAAAATCTCAAGAACGTCCCCCTCCAAAAGGATTAGAAACAAAAGAAATTGACATAGAAGGTGGGGAAGAGAGAGGAGGTAGGAGTATCTTCCGGAGGAGTAGGAGCAGCTCCAGGAAAAGAGATAAACGAGGAAAATCTACCGAGAGGAAAGAAGAGGGGGCAACGCGCGGGAGAAATCCAGTTAGCTTTTTCAGAAAGCTGCTCAGAAACAAAAAAGACGAAGACGAGGGTGGAATCGTTCATGTGCCCTTGGGTAAAGGTTTGTAAACTAGAAATTAAAATGTTGTAACCAAATATGTGGCCTCAGGCAAATGAGACGAAAGTAAACACATTTTGTCAACATATGGCTGACACTTGCTTGGCAGAAACCGTTGCTATAACTAGCATCTGACGACGTTAATTTTATCTTTGCGTCTCAAAATAACTATATGCCAGTAACGTGATATATGCGTGATTACCATTGAAATATAATATTTATCTATATATGGGTCTCATATGTGACTCTCAAAGAACCAGCATGCAAATACCTATATGTTCGAATTTTTAACAAGATTGCAATCGTATGCTGTGCTCGTACGGTTAGCAAGACAATTTTGCAAAACATTACGACTCACCGTGTTTTTCAACCCGCGTAGACTCAGTCGTAGCAAAGATTCGTATCTATAATTGCCGGGGGCGGCGCGTACATGACTATATGTTTGCATGCGAGCTGATGCCTCGATAAGCCAGCGTCTGTTTATTGTCTTTGGAAAGTCCACATATCTGATACTCTTTAGTTCTGCTTTACCATTCCTTTAAATTTTAAACTATAGTTTGTTTCTATTTGAGTTGTATAATACGCTTTTATATAGTACTGTTCAAAAATATGAACATCACTTCACATATGTACGTTTATGTTTATCACCCTATTATTGCAGGTGTTGATATGTCAGACTCGACTGAGGCACTGAGCACCATCCTAGCTTACAAAGGAGACGAGGTTTCTGAGCCTGAGCAGTGGACCCCACCAAGACCCCACCCACCGCAACAGAGGATCACGAAACCCAATCAAAAGTCAAGTCCAACGTAAGTACAGTTTGTTCCAAGCTATCGTTGTTGTTCAACGCGAATGTAGAATCTCTGTGAAGTGGGTTTTCAAAGGTCAATTCGTTTTAAGGTGCCCATATGCCTGTGGTATGCGGTGCAACTATAATGAGTTAAAGGGCACACTGTGTACAAAGGGTTCCACATCAACACACGTGATCGAAAACAACCTTTCCGTTCATAACAATAAAATATTATTTTGCGATGTTCCTGGCACACACAGGATGCATTATAGACTTATCGCGGTGACTAAGTCAGCTTAAATTGGGGTTTGTCAACGAAGCGGAAAGGAATGCGTCCGTGTTGCATCCTTCCCATATAAAGTCCTTTATCCACCGTAATTTGCTCCATTTATGAATCTCACTTCTCGCGCATAGTAAACCCTGTGTGGGTCGCGAAGCCTCGCAAGATTGGTACTTGAGTGCTAATTATGTTATTATGTGCGGTTACAACTCTATGTGCGGAGTTCCCGATTTTCGTGTGAGAGTATAACGATTTTATTTAGTTTGACCAACCGGTAGTAAGTTTTACGTTTCCGGATTACAACTTCTTATTCTGACCGTGACTTCTGTAATTAGGATTATACTGAACGCTGCCTATTGTCTTTTATTAGATACATGTCCCGCATATGACAGCGGTCGGTGGCAGGTCTGGGTAAGAGGGTCCATGTTTTCATTCTTTTTTTCGTCCCACTTGGTAGTAAACAAAAACATTTATTAAGTTATATAACCGTAGCCTCACGACTCTAAAGAGCGTTGTTATTTGATAAAACACAGAAAGTACGGGATATTTTGTGCTAAAGATATCTTATCTTACCCCACATAACTATATATCTACTTATGTAACTGATTATTTGCACAAATCTTTGCAGAAAACCAAAGGAACGAAAAGCGATGCGTTCTCCGCCTTCCCACAGAGCAAAGAAAATGTCATCTTCAATATTATCAAGAGGGCAAGCAGACCACAGCACAGAAAGTTCATCGGAAGGTGTTGGAACTGCCGGGAGAACCAAAAATAACCGAAACCTCGATACCTATGGAAACCTAGGTAAACATGCTATGCAATAAACATCACAAAATAATATCAATTTATTTGTGCCAAAGCATGCCAGTTTGACATTTAGAAAACACAGTGCGTTTTACCCACGTTAATGTATAATGTAAAACATGTTTATTTGTTGGTCTTATCTAGTCTTGAGAATAACACAGTAATGAAATGTATACCTTTACAGTATAATAGGTTCTCATACCGAACTGTCTGTTACCACCAGGTATCAACCGAGCAAATCTTGGCGCACCTCAGAAACCAGCTCGTCCATCAAGCAGAAAAAGTAGTTTCAGCAACTCACTGCCAAGTTCAGATTCCGAGCGGCAAACCAATGCTGAGGTAAAACTTTGCTTTGTGAAATCTGATAACCATGGGTACCTGGAGATTTTTGTGGCGTGGCAATTATTGGAAAAGTCTCCAATAGCCCGTGCAAATAACTTGCTTTGAAATAGCGCAATATTTTACAGACGTAACCACATGATACCTAAATTCGTATATGGTTTCCGTGTGTTCTAAAACCGGTACATTTTGCACACCCATCGTCGGCTTTGGACGGCCGTTATCACAATAACAGTCAGTTAAGGAGAAAAGTTAATTGTTCCTCCGACGTAATTTAAAATCTGTATCCCCGGGGAAAACCAAAAAACGTGACGGTCTTTGCTTATGTAGTCGAATTATGTCGCCGATAGCCGTAAAGCACATATCACAAGAGTTAAAATAGTTTCAAAGGTTTCCTTTAACAGTAAAGAAATGGATAATTTATCACGAAGATAGGTTAAATTATACGAGACACTAAAAACCTGAAAATCTGCGAGTATTTTATTATAAGTCCGTGAACCGTATTATACACACCAGTCAGCCACCTGCATTTCCCAACACTTGCTTTATTAAACGTTATTGGATTGGGACCTCGGAATGTCCGACAAGAACGTAAACGCGACATGGCAGTTTTACGCCACTGTGGCTATGTATAGCTGACACTTGACAAAGGTATGCGAGGAATGGCTGTGAGTGACTCGCGTTTGCGACTTCTCGGAACACTTTAAACAAAACATACCGTGTTTCTGTATATAAGCGACTAGATCACACTGTCTACCGATAAGCTAAGTAGCTGTTGATTTATGTTTGTTAGTTGTTACCGTTCCGGGTAACGACTCTCTCTGATGTGTGCAAGTCACAGTTTACTTCTGTTTTCGGGAAACGGACTAACTACGGTCCTAAATTTCAGTTCACCTGACGTAACTCGCTGCAGGACCTCACACATATAGAATAGAACATGATTTTGCATAAATTGCCAACTGTTGCCTAAAATATCAAGTCCCTATAGCGCTGTCACTGTAGGAGCTCATTCGTATAAAATATAATCTACATTTTTTTATAATTGAGAATTATACAACAGGCGAGCAATACGAAACTGAAGTCATCCCGTGTCTATCAAACCCAGCATGGTGTTTCAGTTTTGCGTCGGCCACTACTACGTGAATATGATTCTGATACACCTACCAGTGCTCTTGCATCGGACGCAGACAGCTCTACTGGTGTTGCATCAGATGCAGAGACAGGTGGACCACTAAGGTAAGTCAGTTGACTGTTATTTTTAGTATATATAGGATTGCTATAACTTCTGATCGTGTTTTAAAAACTTCTCAACGCTATTTTAGAGACGTGAGCCTACGGTTATGTAATAACTTAAATGTTTACTTCAAAATGGATGGAGGAAATAAAATAAAAATATGACTCATCTTACCCTAACCTCTTATACAATGAAACACAGTTATATGTTTTTGCAACATTGTGGCAATCGAAACAATTCTGTTAAATCACACCGAGATGAACAGTTAAAACGTCGATAAAGTATAAAAGCGTCACAGAACAAGTTGATCGCTTCAATGCTCCATTAGTCTAAACACTGTACACAACCCCTTGGCGATCTAACCAAGCGTATATCCAAACTCGTATGTTGATGGTCAAAATAATTCACTTTCCGTTGAAATGAAACGAACCCTCGCATGGAAGTGTATATCCTGGTTTCCTCGTCCTATGATCTTGTTGCTGGTAACCCCCAGCTTTGTTGTGGGCTTCAATATAATGCGGATAAACTTTGTCTGTATGGCTGCGAATTTTTAAGTCTCGGAACTTTTTGGCACCTAAGTTTTGTTTGACGTTTTGTTTGTATGGCATAAAACATGAGTACATGACACGTTTAAAAACGCGTAGCAGCTTTATTCGATATCGACCGCCATATCAATGTAATGTTTTTGTTTATAAATGTTATAATATAAGTTGTTCGAATTTAGAGGAAATGATACATAAATTGTTGGTATGCATTTCTTTAGTATTTTATAAATTCTGCATGTTAAGAGGATCTGTATGTTCTGCATCTGGTAGGAGCGTACCTCTGCCAAAATCAACAGTGAACACGATACCCAGCAGGGTCATGTTTACAGTGTTAAAGTACACATTTAACCACCCGAAGCAAACATTTTAAAACCTCCAGTACACTCTTACGACATAACACTTTCCGCACGGTTACTGTTGGGCAAATTCCGATGCCTATAAAACACGGCCCATTAGCGCCTAAATAAGCTTGCGGCTGACCCGCTGTGCAGGTGTCAGAGATAGAATAACAAACCACGTCGCGGTAGAGCAGGCACTGGGAGTGCCACGCTTACCCTACTGGGCGAGGCCTGTCACAATATCAACCGCACAGGCTTGGCAGAGCTGTTAGGGTACCACAAAATGCATGCATTTCAAGTGCTTCAAATCAGCCGTATCGATGTTTCGATAGCGCTGTAGAAGCTGGCCAACGAAACCTTCAACCTGGACCATGTTATAAATAGGTCAGCTATCAAGCAAGGCCCTCTTGCAAGATTGAAGGGAACTTTAAGAGGTTCTCCCCGTCGCCCAGTGAGGGTGGTGTCACCACGTCGTTCCAAATCTGACCCAACGATATTCGACGGCGACTCTACAGTTTCTATAAAGAATACGTATTATAACTTGGAAACTCAGGAAACTACGAAAACTTCACCAGCGAGCCAAGAAAAGTAAGCAGTTTCGTTTGTCTTTATGCACCAAGAAGGCCTCAATATATAGCAATGTAATACAAGTACAATATAAAAGAACTAAATCCCCAACTACAATATTTTATCAGAAAATCGAAGCTCGCTGCGCAACAGCGTCGTCGAAGCCAAAAGCAAAGTCGACGTCAAACGGCTCCGGTTGACCTGGCTTATGCTACCCACCAGCGACAGAAGTACAGGACACTTGTCTCCCTAAACGCGCAAACACTGAGAAAAGTAAGCGTTTAAATTAATTACTTGGTTTAACGTGATATCAAAACAGGATTAAGCCATCGGCAACTCGTCGGTTGCCCTGGGCGTGAGAATCAGTGTGAAATATGCGCTGTTAGAAATTAACGCTGTAATACTTGCAGGTTACGGAGAGATGGCTGGCCGAGTGGCGCAACCAGCTACCAGTTGGCGGGTTTCTCATTACATCGTGGTCGGACGTAGCGATAGAGAGTCACCGGCCGATATGTATGATCGGGAACAGTGTTGTTTACCCTGCAGTGTCGACTGGAAATAACAAGTTTAATCTAGCATGCCAGGTTTGTATTACAATTTCCCTCAGCCTTAATTATTTATAAATTATAACATCTGTTTTTATAACGACAAATGTTTTGCTGCTATTTCCCTATTATTCTCTATGTTAATTAAATGTGATCTTACTTTTTTTAATTGTAAGGATAAATATAAAATGATGTATAGTTCTGTTGAGTAAGATAGAATCCTGTTTCAACTTAAATTCCCTATTTCCTAAACGAATTTTGAACAATCAACAACGCTATTTTAGTATCGACTATATAACTTAATGCTAGTTTTGTGACTTGTATCGTAAACATAATGTTGTTTTTCTTTAGTTGTACGATCAACGTGACGTTGGGGAACGAATGATCCTAAAGCTGGAGAATAGTTCATCTTTACCAGCGCACCCCAACACGTGTGGTGTCTGCAGTCATTTTCCTTGCCGAGTACCGAGGTCCTTGCTTGACCCAACTTCGGGTGGAGGGGCTGCCGATGCACTTTGTGTCGTTTTGTCGACTCGGCCAAGTCACTCTCTTCAGGTGTGATTTGGAAATGATTTGATTATTTTTTTCTAAATTTGTTATTTTCGAGATAGAATCCTATTTGGTGGTATTAATATAGCAGGGTGGGGGGAGATGGGACACATTTTCGGTCTATTTTCTCGTCATATTTGGTAGTAAACTAATAATATTCAAAGAATTAAAAAAAACGTATCCTTACCAATTCCACAGACTGTTGTTAATTGTTTAAAATACGATCAGGACTTTTGAATATAATGCTCTAAAGGTGTCCCATCTTCCCCCACAGTACTCTATATTATTTTTGTGAATAAATGAATGCGGTTTATTTGTCTTTGTATGAGGAGCAAGCGACACTCACTGTCATACATTTTAATTGCTTGTTATTTGTCGCAGGAGTATCTAGACCGCTTAATTTCGAAAGAAGAACCCACGGAATACCACCGCCAAGTTTTAATCGCTCTACTCCAACTACTACAAGGCATTAAACAGTTATTAGCATCTGGTTTTGATCTCCCTTATATAAGTGCCGAGCACTTGGTCATTACAGAGGATCGGGGATTCTTGCAAATTCTGCCGCATCTAAACTGGTCCGACTCGGTCGACTCAAAAAGAAATCGTTGGGATGTTGACAAAGTACTCGATGCGTATCAAAGCTCCGACTCGGACTCGAATCAAAATTCAAGAAGGTTGTCCCACACCCAGCAATTGGCGGCTCTGATGAAACGCTTGTTACAGAACGCAAACTTGGCTTCCAGTTCTGCTGGAATGGGTCGGCCGGGTGATCGCAGCTCAGCAGCCTCATTGGTGTCAAGGGTTGTAGTTCCAGGAACCAAGTATTCAACCGCAATCAAGCACATTGTTTATTATCTTGAACGCTCTCCGCCCGTGGGCGCCCAAGAGGCGGCCGAACTTGTGCAATGCGCACTGTGGGGTCCTGAAGACCTAGAAGACGTCGGTGTGGATGATGTTACACCATTTGCTGCTCTTGAGCTATGGATCGAAATGGAACAAGCCAAATTAGTAAACAGTCTTGCAGTATTGAACCCAGGAGACCGAATGGTTCCAGTTTCGTTCCTTAAACATCAATACTTTTCAACAGTAACCCCTGAAATGCTGTTTAACGGTCTCAAGACGTTACAGCGAATTTGATAACTATCATCCAGTTATATGTAATAAATGGTACCCTTTCTATTTCTTTTATTATGTCAAATTTAAATTACCACATTTTTGTTGTGACGGTTTTAGGCCACCTACCTATAGTGAGTGACTTTCAATCTTTTAATTACTTTTTTTGCTGCTGTTAATCGTGGACAATCTAAGAATGTTTTAACTATAATTATACATACATGCAGTAGTTTCTTTGCATTTTGTTCCCACCGTTCGCACGAAGCATAATATAAACGCAGTAAAACACCTTTTAACTGCATAAATGCACTTGAAAATTGTAGCAATCGCCAAAATTGTTTTGCTTGTAGCTTTATTTATACTTTTGTTGCAGTGGTTTTATTCCCGCTATTATGCGTTCGATTACTGCCTTTTGTTCCCTGTATACTAACAACATGAGAATTTGTGTAACGATATTGATTGCACTTTGTGACAGACTTCAGCTGGCATCGACACGACTGTATTAAATACTGAATGCAATAGATTAGGCTCAGGAAGAATTTAGTTTCCAGTAAGCCACAAGCGTACATTAGCCGCAAGCATAGACACCTAAACATCTATGCCGCAAGCGCATCTAGAATGCTGAGCCGTAAACTTTAAAAGAAATCGTGCGGGGATTTCAACAAGAGTGTCAGCGTTTTGAATTTAGTTTTTTTGTTACGAGTCAGGTCGCAGTCCAGCAAATGATATAAAGGAGAGTACTTTTTGTTTACAGATTCGCTGACACGTTTATAGTTCACTGCATCCATTGAGTGCTTAGTCACTGTAGCATTGCAGCAAGTTAGAATCGTACTCGCATACTTACTGTAATGTTTAAATTTTTAGTTAGCCTTCCTAATTACCACAATAACATGGGCTATTGCAGTGGGTAATATGGTACTATGGGGTAAGATAAAATACCTTTAAAACGTCATAAAATCTCATGTTTCCTAGTCGTGTTTTTTAACAATTAACATCGATATTTGGTGCTGGTGAAGATCCCCCCCTTTTTTGCTAACCACTAACCTCCAACTACTAACTCCTATAACCACCAAACCCTAACTACTAACCCATATTTATTAATTTATACCTACTGGCCACTAACGTTATAACGTAACCCCTAACCATTAGATCAACATGGTAACACCTAACCACCATTCTCTAAACTTCAACACTTACCACCAGCCTATTCTGCTATGTACCGGAGGATTCTTTACTAGTGCTAATTATTTAAATATTGAATATATGTCCCAACCTACAATACTATATTTGGTGACTGGTGTAGTGGTGTCAACGCTACATTACGGGTCAGGTAGTTTTCTATGCAACCTTTAGTCTACCACAAGGCAGGTTAATTAAGGATGCATATTTTACACATTTTTAAAGTTAATTTTTAATTTTTGACATGAAGATGCCTTTTTCTTGTTTACATAGTGATTAGTGATATAGGCTACCTTGTAGTAATGTTAATGTACAACCTGATCTAGATGATAAAAGGTTGTTATTTTAGAAAGGAAATCTAACTGTATATTTTATGTGACTAAAATGACATCCAAAAACGATGCTAGAGCTCCAGACTTTGACTGTCAATATTATAATGATGAATACAAAGCTTGTCGACAATTACGAAACAAATTTCACCAGTTTTATGCCTATGGTGTTATGAACAAAATAGACTGTAACAGATGGAAGCTGGATTTTAAAAACTGTCGTGCTTGGAGAGATTTAAATGACAATGCAGCCAAAACTGCTTTAGTGGAGAGCGAACGAACCAGACAAGCTGAAATAATGAACAATAGAACTACTGTATGGGAATATAGACAAAAACCACCACATATGTGGCATTTTCCTGGAAATGTATCAGAAAGCAAGCTGAACACCTAAATAATTTATCTTTATGTATATATACTAGGCCTATAGCTTGTTAAAATACATAAATAATTAAGTTTACCAAGGTATGTTTTTTAGGCTAATCAAAATTGTTTTTTCTCATAGGTTTCAAAATGAATTGGTATGTTTAAAATGTTAGCATACCGAATTAGCCATTGATTTAAAACATTCGTATGGTGCTATAGTTAAAACATGTCTGGTGAAAAGGCAACTGTTTCAAGTGTGGACGAAGAAGCAATATGTGAGTCGCAGCAGCTTTTAAATTGCCAACCAAATGAAACATTGAATGAAACGGATGATTCACTCCTTCAAGTTCCAGCCGCTCGTGTCAAGTCAAGGTCACCCATTGAAAAATATAAACCATCGTTAAAAACTTTGATTCCAATAAGGCCCTTTGCAAATGACGATCAGGACCACCCCAATGATAATGCTGGTCTTATTTCAACCATGACATTTTCATGGTTCACAGGACTCATTTGGAGAGCGTTTCGTAAACCTCCTTCTGCAAATGATCTCTGGCAGCTGTCTAAATACGACCGCACAGAACCAAACTACATCAGGATGTTGCGTTTCTGGAACGAGGAAGTAACAACTTATGGTGTTGAAAAGGCTTCACTGTTAAGAGTGTTTTTCCGGTTTGTTCGAACACGAATGCTTATCACAATCTTCTGCACCTGCATTTTTAGCACTGTTGTGTTTGTTAGCAGTGGTATCATCTTGCGAAAGCTAATACATCACGTATCCCATCCAGAATCTACATTGCATGGGGGCTTAGTTCTTGTTGGCATTCTCGCTGCAACAGAGCTTACAAGGGCTTTCTGTTTGACAGCAGTTTATGTTATAAACTATAGAACAGCAGTCAGAAGCCGTGCTGCCCTTCTCATGATGATTTTTAACAAAGTTTTACGCCTTTCGCATATGACTGGCACTGCATCTGCAGGGGAATTGGCAAATATTTGCTCCAATGATGGTGACAGACTTTTTGAGCTATGCAGAACTGGTAACATAGTAATCATGGGCCCTGTTTTGTTCATAAGTGGGACTGCATATGTTTGCGTTTTGCTTGGTCCTATTGGTTTGATTGGGTCGGCCATTTTTATTCTAATGATTCCCATTCAAGCAGTAGTCGTGAAATTCATGAATGCTGTTAGGCAGAAAGCAATTGCTTTTACTGATGAAAGGGTGCAGAAAATCAATGAAATTTTGACATCAATAAAGCTAATCAAGATGTATTCATGGGAAGAATCGTTTGCCAAGATCATTGAAGACGTGCGGAAAAAGGAGCTTGCAGCACTGAAAGTGGTTGGATTAATGGCCAGTGTGAGTGTAAGCACAGCATTCCTCACCCCAGTTGTTGCTTCTGTTATTATGTTCACCGCTTATTTGTGCCTAGGTCATAATCTTGATGCAGAAACCGCTTTCACTTCAATTGCTCTATTCAATGTGATGTCCTATGGACTAAAGCTGATGCCAATATCTATAAAAAGCATTGCAGATGGAGTGGCTTCAATAAAACGTATCCAGAAAATTCTGTGTTACATTGATTTGGTGGAATATGTTAACACGGAAACAAGAGATAGAGAAAATGCAATTGAAATACAAAATGCTTCACTCTCTTGGGATGCAAAGTCAAGTATTGATTCCATTAATAACCAATCTAATGAAGATATGGAGCAGGAGAATGACGGTCTTCTTGAGGATAAAGGAACAAAATCTTCCATTACACTGAAGAATATTGAACTAACTGTACCTAAAGGGGAATTAGTTGGTATTTATGGCTCGGTAGGATCTGGTAAGAGTTCCCTATTATCTGCAATTCTTGGGCAGTTAAAGCTTTTGGAGGGTTCAGTTGCTGTTTCCGGATCAATTGCTTATGCAGCTCAAAGTGCATGGCTAATGAATGCAACTGTGAGGGAAAATATTGTATTTGGTTCTTTATATGATGAAGTTTTATACAAAAAAGTTGTTTTTGCTTGTGGCTTGCTTCCAGATTTTGACATTCTGCCTTCAAGAGATCTGACTGAAGTTGGTGAACGTGGAATGAATCTCAGTGGAGGGCAGAAACAAAGGATTAGCCTTGCAAGAGCTTTGTATAGTGACCGAGATGTATATTTACTTGATGACCCTTTGAGTGCTGTAGATGCACATGTCGGAAAGCATATCTTTTCTGAAGCTGTTTTCTCCTTCCTAAAAACACGCAACAAAACCATCATTTTTGTCACGCACCAAACCCAGTACCTTTTACACTGTGATAAAGTTTATGCAATGAAAGATGGGACATTAACGGGAACCTCAGAACATCAACTGGATGCGAATGATCTTGAGATGTTGGAAAAAGTAGAGAATCAAAAGAGCAAAGCCTCACCTGGTAAACAAGCTCAAAGTACAACAGCTAAATCAAAATACAATGACCTAGAGCTTGAAATCCAAGGGAAACTAATGTCAGATGAAGAAATAGGCACCACTGTCCCAGTCAGCACCTACTATACATATGTCAAGGCTTCAGGTGGACTTATTATTTGGATCTTAATGTTTTTGTTCTTTGTTATTAATGTTGGTGCCCAGCAGTTCGGCATATTTTGGATTTCCTTCTGGATTAATCAGGGATCTGGAAAGAACAATTCAAATGTGGTCATGTATGATCTTATTGCTAAAAACACTTCTTCAAATACCTCAAATTTAAATTCATCGGAAACAAGTGTTTCCACCCTTACTATGAGCAATAACACAATCAGGGGTAACATTCTTGACAACCCTAATTTTAACTTATACCTCGTTATATATGGTTCTTCTGCATTGGCAATGGGTTTCATTAGTGTCTTACGTGGTTGGTCCTACGTTTCAATGACAATAAGAGGTTCTCATGTACTGCATAATGATTTGTTCAAATCAACTCTTTATGCTACAATGACTTTTTTTGATGTAACTCCCACTGGAAGAATTTTGAACCGCTTTCAAAAAGACATGGACGAAGTGGACACTGTACTGACGTTTTTGTGGGAAATGTTTTTCTTAAACTTCACTACACTACTGTTTGCTTGTGGCCTCATAGCTTATGTATTTCCTAAGTTCCTCATTATCTTAGCCATAGTTCTGCCCATTATTTTTTTGGCATACTATATTTTCAGACCTGCAGCTCGTGAGTTAAAACGCCTTGATGTTCTCAGTCGATCTCCATTTCTTTCCCATATTACTGCAACCGTTAATGGTCTTGATTCTATACGAGCATATGGTCAGCGCAGTGTGTTTTCAGCTGAGTTCCAGAGACTTTTGGATGTTAATGGTGTGCCTTGTTACTTATTCGCCTGCGCAAATCGATGGCTCGCACTTAGATTGGATCTTGTTACTGTCATCACTGGAATAGTAACCACTGTATTGGTAATCTTGAACAGTGGAGTTATCTCACCAGCAAGCGCTGGCCTTGCCCTTAGTTCTTCATTTCTAATGACTGGTTTAATTCAGTTCACCATTAGGCTTTTAACTGAGTGTGAAGCTAGGTTTGTAACCTTTGACAGGATTAAATATTACATCACAAAAATACCTCAGGAAAAATCAGAGGGCAGCATCATCCCTATTGAGAGCTGGCCTGTGTCTGGAGTTATTGAATATTCCAATGTCAGCATGAGGTATAGAGCTGGACTACCTTTTGCACTGAAAGATATTTCTTTCCAAATAAAAGATAAAGAGAAAATAGGAGTAGTTGGTCGAACTGGTTCCGGTAAGTCATCTCTCGCTGTCACTTTGTTCAGACTTGTCGATATTTCAGCAGGTACAATCTCCATTGACGGTATTGACACCAAAGCAGTTTCACTTCACGCTCTTCGATCAAAACTCTCCATAATTCCCCAAGACCCAGTTTTGTTCTCTGGCTCAGTGAGGTACAACTTGGACCCATTTTCCGAATATTCTGATGAAGCTCTGTGGACTGCATTGGAGAAAACCCGTCTTAAACAGCTCATTTCCGGCCAAGAAGGACAACTTGAGAGCATGGTGTTAGAAGGTGGTAGCAACTATTCTGTCGGTGAACGCCAATTAGTTTGCCTGGCCCGTGCCCTTCTGAGAAACAGCAAGATACTAATACTAGACGAAGCTACAGCTGCTGTTGATTCGGATACAGAAAAACTTGTGCATGAAATGACGAATGAAATGTTCACTGATTGTACGATCATCACCATTGCTCATCGCCTCTCATCAGTTACTTCATGTGATCGGGTTATGGTTCTCGGTGAAGGAGAGATATTGGAGTTTGATACACCAGATGTTTTACTATCAGATAAACAATCTCACTTTTCTCGCATGCTAGCAGTGTTTGAATCCAATGCCCTGGTATCATAATTGCGGGTTAATTTTTCGATGCAATTTTGTAAATAGTGTGTATATACTGTGTTATAAATTTTGTGCATTGTGCTAAAAATTTTCCATTGATTATTACAGACCAAACTTTATGCTAAACATTTAAAGTTATTTTGTTAAAGAGCAAATCAAATTATTATTTTTTGTTTATTTGTTTGTTAGTTTTTGTTTTATTATTTATTATTCGTTTTTGTTTATTTACTCGTTTGTGTGTTAGCTATGTATTATAAAACCAATTATACACAAATATTTCTCTGGTGTCTGATGTCTTTATCGTTTCCTAACTCTGCATACTCAACTCTCGTTGTACCCACTATTACACAAACACTTCATATTCACAACTACTGTATATTGCCCGTATTTAAATATTTCAAGGTTCCTAATACCTCCTCGGTACTTGCCTGTTGTATAATAGTTACTGTTGTCCAATAAATACCTAATATAATTACACAGGTTCCTATTACAAAGTGTTTAACCATACCCAATTGTGTAAACTGATTTATGCTGTTTTCTGGTTATCTCACCAAGTGCTTCAAAGAGTTTTGTATAACACAAGCAAGTTATGTGTATATTGCATTAAATAACATTATATATGTTGTTCAATATTGTATAAATTCTTACTATCATTAGTAATGTTGTTGTTACTTCTGCATTGTTTTATAATTAACGTACCAGCCAGAAGCTGAAGCCAATTTAATTTAATTTTTGTTACTAACACATTACAGAATCTAGTTCAAAACTGCTACATAGCCATTCCAATTATGCAAATTAAGCATGAGTAGCCAACAACACAATCTTAAAATATCACAAGCCACTGGAATAGTTCGGGATGATCGAGGTAATATGTTTGTTACATTCTTAACATTCAAAAAAGTAACTGTTGGTCTTTGTGCTTTAACTGCTTTGTGTATTTCTCACCCTGGTATTTTATTGTTTCTTTTTTTAGGCTCTTGTTTATCATTCCTTTTCTGTGCAGTATTTTCACTGCGAATTTAAGTTTGTTTTACGCCATCTTATTTTTGTAGTACACGTTTTACGCCTCTTATTTTTTTAGTACACACCATATTTTAGGCTAATATTGTATTTTCTACCTACAGGTGTTGCTTTTATACCTGCCACCCAAAGACCTGATGGTACATGGAGAAAAGCACAAAGAGTAAAAGAAGGTTATGTTCCAGATGAAGACGTAAAGAGGTATCTATCGCCAACAGTTTGAACTTTTGTGTTTAATCCAAAAAACAAAATAAATTAATGCTTGTATATGTAGGTATGAAACTTCTCGTGCTCGCAATAGAAGAAATGCTCCAGCTTGTCCTGGGTTGAGTCCTGATTTTGTTGCCCCAATTCAAACCAAGAAATCAGTTCCTGGTTTCAGTTCTTCTTCCACTGATGTAGAACTTCCTCTGAGCAGAGGAGCGAAGAAAAATCTCAAGCGGAAAGAGCAGAGGTTGAAAAAGAAGGGCGAGCAAAATGAAGTCCTCATTCAGCAACAATACAATGATTTAGTCACGGGTGATAAGAATGTTTCTGAAATCACAGAAAAATTAGCTACAAGCCATGTCTCTTCCAGCAATCCCTCCTCACTTACTGACACTGAAGCAGCTGCAAAAAAAATTAAGAATTTAAAAAAGAAAATTCGTCAGATAGATGACTTGAAAGCAAAAATCGATTCTGGAGAGATATCAAAACCCGACAAAACGCAGCTTGAGAAAATACAAAAACGTCAAGAAATTATTGATGAACTAAATAAATTAGAGTCTTCGTGAATTAGTTACTTTTTATAGAATGAATTGTTCATGTTCACTAACTTTTATAGTTGTTTGAATCAATATAGTTTATGTGGGGTTGAGTATTTTGCAATAAACTACACCAACAAAGTTTTATGATTTCATTTAGGTTTGTAAATTACTTAGCCAATATGAAAAATGTAACAAAAACTGCGTTTAAAAGTTGTGACTATGTTTGTGTTTTGACGCCAACATACAGAACGATTATGGTTAAACTGTCCACAGCTGCCTAAATATCGCAGCCTCCGTAATGTTTCTGTAATGCTGGCTGTTGGAATGTGGTGGTTAAGCCTGTGTTTCGGAGTCTACCTATATAACGAAGTATTAAAACTATAGTATCGGGTCGCAGTAGAAATTGTAGATGTGATTTTATTACGGTGTATGCTGCAACGGTTTCCAGGCAAAAACGGGAGCGTTCGTCGAAATTGCTGTATTTTTGAAATTACAGTTTGACTTCAAAATGCCTCAGTTAAGACCCAGGTTCAGACGTGAAGGCTGCACTCGCTATGAAAACTTAACAACCAATCGAAATGATTTATTGCAGAACGGTTAAAGCTGTGTTTCGCTGTAAGCTTAACGAGGTAGCACTGTTTCTGAACTAAGTTACTGCATAGCCGCAAAAATCGTATTACAATTGGACTAAACAAGCTTGTAAGTTAATGTGTAACTTTTAATGGTCTAATATTTTTATTGCATTTTCTACTCTCCATAAAATCTCTTTTGTGCTCGAGAAATATAGCAAACAGTTGCTTTAACGCGACTAGGATCCAGACGAAAGTTTTACGGACAGAAGAATATTAAAAACCAAGCACGTCAGCAGAAATATTTTTGTCAAACAGTACTACAGTAAACATAGCACGAGTGTGTCACACCCACAATTTAACCTATGGACCAGTTTTAGCGGATAGAGCTGTACGCTAGTTCACATAGGACGCTTATCGCTTGTCGGAGATGAGTCGGCCAAACAGATTGGAATACTCGCACCACTGTCTGGAACTTGTGGACGATTCAAGTGTAGAGGAATGCCAAGCATCTCAAACAGCATTGAACCAACGAAGACAGCTTAAAAGGTGACTTCGCGTGTTGTGTTATATGAGATTCTAAGTTTGGTTCAGTTTGTGTTTGAAAAACCGATTGTGTGATAATGGGTTGCTAACTAAATAAATTGTTTGCTAATAGGTTAGCAGCGAAATACAATCTCTTTGTTTTAGTTGTCGTTTTATACAGCCTGTCATACTTTTTCTTGTTTTGTAGTTCAAACCTGTCATCCTCTTTTTTGTCATACTTGTTCTTGTTTTACAGTTTCAACGAACTTAACGATGATTATAATTCCGTTTGTTCACATCAAGATACTGCAAATAAGCGAACGGTTGTTGCCACTATACTTACGGTAAGTGTTTGATATGTGACTGATTAACTGACATCTATTCCAAATTTAGTGTACGCTGGCACCATGAACTTTTATAGTCAAACCACATGAAAGGCCTTATGATAAAGCTGTTTGATCTTTGCGATTTGGCCAGATATAGCAGAGTGGGGAATATGGGACACCTTTTATTCCATTTTATCTTCCCATTTGGTAATAAACAAAGGACATTTAAGCAATTTTGAAACCGTATCTGTACGACTCCTAAGATTATTCTTAATTGTTTAAAACACGATCAGGATATTTGGAGAATATGTGCCAAATGTGTCCCATCTTACCCCACTCAGCTATACAATATGACATCAGTTTTAATACAAACTGTCGCCGAGATACAAAAATCTTGAATATACTTTCTTGCGGCATTTACACACTTTTACGTTTTCTTGTTGTAACAGTCGAGCTCCAAAGCAATGCAAACTCGTGAGGATCGCTATAGAATTGCTGACACAGCGGATCAGCATGAACATAATGCGTATGAAAACGTCCAAGCAGAGTTTTACGGTGAGCATAAGGACTATAAATTAAAGGATGTGCAAACAGGATGTGGTGTTTTGCTGTTACAAATATTTTCTGACTGTTTTATAATTATGACAGATTAAAATAATTTTAATTTAATAAACAAAAAACGCGTTGGCAATATGATGTGCCAACACTTTTACGGTTGTGCCACCAAAACGATTGCGCCCAAAACTGTTGCGTCACCAACGGTGTCGTTTATATAAATAATATTATATGAATAATAAAGTGGTTATTCGTAATATGACGTACCCTTTCGCGTCCAGAAATGCGTGTTTTTATTTTGATGTTTGTCAAGTATATATGTTTGCTGAACAGGACACAGCAATATGCATAGACAGTTTGTAAACAACACGTATGAACGGTTCAATCAAGATATAGTAGGGTAAGACGGGTTTTCATTTTCTTTTTCTAAGCCATTTGGTAGTAAACAAAGAATATTTACATAACTATATAACCGTCGGCCCGCGACTTTTAAAGAGTGTTGTTAATTATATAAACACGATCGGGAGATGTATGATTTAAATTATTATAAAACAATTTTCGATCTTACTCCACCTACTAATAGCAGGTTGGGGTAAGATGGTCCATGCTTTCACTTTCTTTTCACATCTTCTTACTCTTTGTTATCATCTGGCTTAAACACGCCCAGCCAAAATTTTTTAACATTAAGCTGAACACCAAAATCTTTTGGTCTGGTTATCGAACCAGGCTTAGTTTGAAAAGTTGGTGGTTTGGCTGGGTCTGGCTTTAACTTGCAAGTATGCGCGAGGTACGCTGTGGTTAAGAAAAGAAATGATCTTCCGATGTCTTCGCCTGGACATTTTCGATCCCCCAAAGAGAATGTGAACACTTGTTCCACTTTTGTTTCATCCAACACTTTCACACCCAAATCATCTTTGGCTAAAAATCGACTTGGGTCAAATTGGTCCGGGTTCGCCCACACTTTTGGGTCACGATTTGCTGAATATAAACTTGCTACCACCATCGTGTCTTTGCTGATGTCGTATCCACCGAGCTTGGTATCCTCCGTAGCTGAATGCGGTACCGCCAATGGAAGGCTCGGTCTGCATCTCAAAACCTAAAAAAACAATAGCACGCTTCTGTCTAAACTCTAAAGCAATTGCTCCACCCAAAAACACATATTGCGCTCAAATCGAAACTGACATTTTTAAGTTATTAACTTTGCACTTTATTGCCTACTTTCTACTTAAGGTCCGTTGTGCAATTGACATACGGGCACAGAACTCAGCACGGTAACACATCATTAGCGATTTTTCCAGGTGCGTTCAAATTAGATAACTTTTGCATTCTAACCTCATTGATAAAGGCCATGGTGTGTGGTAGAGACTCCTGGTCATGTAACGTAGGAAGATAGTCGTCCAACACTTCATTTAACTCGTTTTCAATCTTTTTCACTTCTTCTGGGTACTTTATCATGTATGTGACCACCCATAGCGCCATAGAGTACAGAGAATGATAACCTTTTTTGCAACATGTTTAAGCAATTTTTTAACCTACATCGTATAGTACTGTGGGGAAAGATTACAATTATAACCAAATATCCTGTGTTTTAAACAATTAAAAACGGTCTATGGAAGTCGCGAAGATACAGTTTTATATTCTGTTTTTATTAACTACTAAATGAGAGGTGTCCCATCTTCCCCACCCTACACCGTTTATGTGTTACCTTGTACCAAGTCGTTGATAATTGCTGCTATCGAGTTTCGATCCTTTTCAGTTATATTAGAAATATTTTCTGTGGGGTCATTAGTTAAGTCAGAGACCATCACTGAGGCCAAGTCGTTTAGTTTGTTTGGTTGGAAATGTTGAATGACCTCTTCTACCCTATGAGTGGACACATTATTTTAAATTGGTCGCAAAGCATGGGCGTTTTATTTCCCGGTTTGTACCTTTTTAAGAACCAGAGGTGGAGGTGGTAGCTCGTCTTGGCAAAATCTGCTCTTCCTTTGTTTACGCTTGGAAGAATCTGAAACGATGTGTCTGTTATATAGTAGAGAGCGAGGGAAGACACACCTTTAACATTTAACACATGGGACACCTTTAACACATAATATCCAAATATCCTGATCGTGTTTTAAACAATTAACAACAGCGTATATGGAAGTCGTAAGGAAACGGTTTTATAATTCTTTGAATGTTCTTCGTTTATTACCAATTCGAACTAGAAAATAGAATGAAAAGGTGACCCATCTTTCCCCACTCCATCAATTTTAAAATAACAGAATACATGTGTTTACTTCTGCAAGTGGGATCATGTCGCGCAATATCGATTTTGACAAGTTGTCCGTGTAATGTCGGCTCATTTCAATCAATTTGTTGAATTCCTGTTGCAAAAAGTTTTCATGGTTACGAAAGAGCATGACTTGGCGTATATGAGAACCAAAAATTATATATATGAGAACCAAAAAAAACAAAAATTACGTATATAAAAACCAAAAAAATGATATGAAACAACCTTGCTGTTGAAATCATAGGTTTCCCCATAGCACACAGTGCACAGAAAATTTGCGACTGTCTTAGTGACAATATCTTCTGCAAAGTTCTGACCATCGCCACCTTTCTCTAATTCCTGGATCATATAAACAAGCACAGATCCGATGCGTTCGTTCATAAGATCTTTCATTTCATTGTTGTTTGAGTTACTGCATAAAGTCTGTACCATCGTCGACTTGTAGTTTACCCATTCCCTTAAACAACGTGGGTCGTTTGTAACAACGCTCTTGCAACCAGATACCAATCTGTACGATGGTAACTGCGGACGACCTGAGAGAGACCTCCCTCTTTCAAGTAATGCTTCTTTTATCAATTCAACATCACAGAGAACGACCGCTTTTACTCGGCCAAACTTCAAACGAAATATCCGACCATATGTTTTGTACATTTCGTGTATGCTAAGAAACTTCGTGCCTCCGAGTGATCCTAGATTCCCGATAATCGGCCACGGAATTGGACCCGGGATTTTGAGCCAATTCCAGTTTTCACTGACAAACATCAGCAGCAACAACAGCGTGGCAACAGCAACTATTGTTTCAAAACTTGAGTTTGACATCATAGTTTCTTTCACCCTCTTTATAACGACCCAAACGGACTCCATATTTTCACACTAAGCCTATCATTGCGTCTTATAAATAAATATCTGGCATCCTTTAAAGATGTTTATGTATTAGTTATGATGTAGTACCAGCAATATCCGGTTCATTACGCCAAGAGAAAACGGAAATGCGCTCTGTAGGTAGCGCAATATGAAACGTGTAATCTAATCATTTATTTTGCAAAGTCGACGCCTAAATTGAGTATATGCATAATCGTGAGCAAATTATGTTCATGAGATTTCAATATTATTATAAAAAAATGTCAATGAAAAGCAAATTCAATTATTCCTGTACCCAAAAAGTATGTCTGTGACAAAAAATAATGTATGTTACGAACAAATTATGTTTGTTGCGGATAAATTATGTCTTTGGAAAAAAGTATTTTCGTAAAGTATGTTCGTGACAGAAAAATTATGAAGGTGACATCCTATTTTTGTTCCGTTTTGTAATCATGGCGGAAAAAATACGAACATGGCACAGCGCTGCATATTGTTTTATTCATTGTTCATTTTCCAGTTAATTAATAGACATGATAATAGCAACCCATTTTTTAAAGATGTTCGATATAACCATGTTTGTGTTTCAGCATTCGCGAGAGCATATTTTAATGAAGAAAAGTACGACGATGCACAACGAGCATTGGAAAAGCTGTTGCCCTGTGCATGCGGTAGCCTGCTGTTGCAAGTGAAGATCGCCATCGTTAGGTGCATGCTTGAGAAACGAGCAACGGAAGATATTGGTGACTTGGTACACGACCTTGTACGTGAAAACGAAGCCGTTTCGTGCTGGGACAAAGTTAAAGTTATAGAAGAACTGCGACTTTTATCTCAGAAACTTTCCAGCTGTGGTGTGTGCGAAGAGGCGCTGAAAGTATTAAAATATTGTGCTGAGAGTACACAGTGTATCTCTGATCCGAATAAGCGACTGTTTGAACTTGTAGAAACTGCTGGAGCAATACAACACGTATGTGACTGTGACACAGACGCGTTTCATTATTGCAAAACAGCCGAGGAGATTCTACAACTTCTGGACGCCATCTACCGACAGGTTTTAAACATAAAAGAGGTCGACAAAAAATTTAAATGCCGGCAAACAGTTTGGTGTCTTAAGTACTTTGGCTACTGTTGCAACCGACTTGGTAAATACAGAAGATCAGTGAACGTTCATAAACATGCTATTCAACTAATGGAAACGACGTACGGGGCCGACGCGCGCTTGTACAATGTTCTAGGTATATGTTATAATAATCTGGGCTCGGCATACAAAAGGATCGAACAGCCCAAACTTGCCAAATCATCTTATGAAACTGCGCTTAGTATTTACGAATCTGCACTTGACTGGGGATCGGACGAATCTCGTGAAAATTGTATTAGCAGTTGTCGGAAGAGGCTACATAATGTTTGACAATATCGACTTGCTATAAAACGTTTCACAATAAAAGCACATCATACTTTTTTTCGCAAAAACCACTAAAGTTCAAATATATTGTTTGTTTTTTTTGCATTCTAAAGGTTTTAAGGACTTTATGAAATTTCACAACGAAGTCCTAACTGTCACGTTTCAAGTCCTAACTGTCACTCAATAACAAAACACAACCGTTTATTGTGCATACAATGTACAAATGGTCTGTCATCACAGAAATCAGAGACAAAGTCTGTGTTCCGAGTCCAAGAATTTCTTCTTCAATATTTTTTAGTCTACATGAGTTTATGCCCAATGTCCGTATGACAAACACAAGGCCACAATTTAAACAGAACATCGACAAAAAAATATTAATAAAATTTTGAGAAAAAATACACAAAACATGGACCAAAAAAATGACAAATATAGAAAAAATATAGACAAAACATTCCAAGTCCAGTATTCCGAGCCCAAGAATTGGAAAAACATTGACAAAAATTGATTAAGTATTTCTAGTTCAAGAATTTCTTCCTTAAAATCCTTTATATTATTGTTTATACTAAAATATTGATAAATTTTTAAGAAAAAATACTCAAAACATTGACCAAAAAAATATTTAAAAAAATAACAAAATATAGAAATAATATAGACAAAACATGGAAAAAACATTGACAAAATAATAATTAAGTATTCCTAGTCCAAGAATTTCTTCTTTAATATTTTTTTACTATTGATTATACATAAAATGTTAAAAAAAATTGAGAAAAAAAATATAGAAAAAAAATATAGAAAAAAAAAACAAAATATAGAAAAAATATAGACGAAACATGGAAAAAAAACATTCACAAAATATTGATTAAGTATTCCAAGTTCAGAATAATTTTTATACTATTGATTATA
The DNA here is from genome assembly GCF_009617815.1 of Ciona robusta. NCBI lineage: Eukaryota > Metazoa > Chordata > Ascidiacea > Phlebobranchia > Cionidae > Ciona > Ciona robusta. Next base: position 8,989,718 of record NC_143237.1, read on the forward strand.
CTAAAAATATTGAAACATTTTTGAGAAAAATTATTCAATAACTGAACCAAAAAAGTGTAGAAAAAAATAACAAAATATAAAAACATATAGACAAAACGTGGAAAAAACATTGACAAAATATTGATAAAGTATTTTAAGTCCAACAATTTTTTCTTAATTATTTTTTATACCAAAAATATTGAAAAATTTTTGAGAAAAAATACTCAAAACATGGACCAAAAGATATAGAAAAAATCACAAAATATAAAAAATATACAGGAAATATGGAGAAAAAAATTGACAAAATATTGATTAAGTATTTCGAGTCCAAGAATTTCCACTTAAGTATTTTTTTACTATTGTTTATACTAAAAATATTGAAAAATTTCTGAGAAAGAGTACTTAAAAACTGGATTAAAAATGGAGAAAAAAATAACTAAATATAAAACAAATATAGACAAAACATGGAAAAAACATTGACAAAATAATAATTAAGTATTTCTAGTCCAAGAATTTCTGCTTTAATATTTTTTTACTATTGTTTATACTAAAAATATTAAAAAATTTCTGAAAAAAAATACTCAAAACATGGACCAAAAAAATATAGAAAATAATAACTAAATATAAAAGAAATATAAAACAATATAGACCAAACATAGAAAAAACATTGACAAAATAATAATTAAGTATTTCTAGTCCAAGAATTTCTGCTTTAATATTTTTTTACTATTGTTTATACTAAAAATATTAAAAAATTTCTGAAAAAAAATACTCAAAACATGGACCAAAAAAATATAGAAAATAATAACTAAATATAAAAGAAATATAAAACAATATAGACAAAACATAGAAAAAACATTGACAAAATAATAATTAAGTATTTCTAGTCCAAGAAGTTCTTCTTTAATTTTTTTTACTATTGATTATACTTAAAATATTGAAAAAAATTAGAGAAAAAAAAATATAGAAAAAAAATATAGAGAAAAAAATAAACAAAATATAGAAAAAAAATAGACGAAACATGGAAAAAAACATTGACAAAATATTGATTAAGTATTTCGAGTTCAAGAATTTCTACTTTAATATTTTTTTACTATTGTTTATACTAAAAATATTGAAAAATTTCTGAGAAAGAGTACTTAAAAACTGGATCAAAAAATGTAGAAAAAAAAACAAAATATAAAAAAATATAGACAAAACATGGAAAAAACATTGACAAAATAATAATTAAGTATTTCTAGTCCAAGAATTTCTGCTTTAATATTTTTTTACTATTGTTTATACTAAAAATATTGAAAAATTTCTGAGAAAAAATACTCAAAACATGGACCAAAAAAATATAGAAAATAATAACTAAATATAAAAAAAATATAGACAAAACATGGAAAAAATATTGACAAAATAATAATTAAGTATTTCTAGTCCAAGAATTTCTGCTTTAATATTTTTTTACTATTGTTTATACTAAAAATATTGAAAAATTTCTGAGAAAGAGTACTTAAAAACTGGATTAAAAATGGAGAAAAAAATAACTAAATATAAAACAAATATAGACAAAACATGGAAAAAACATTGACAAAATAATAATTAAGTATTTCTAGTCCAAGAATTTCTGCTTTAATATTTTTTTACTATTGTTTATACTAAAAATATTAAAAAATTTCTGAAAAAAAATACTCAAAACATGGACCAAAAAAATATAGAAAATAATAACTAAATATAAAAGAAATATAAAACAATATAGACAAAACATAGAAAAAACATTGACAAAATAATAATTAAGTATTTCTTGTCCAAGAATTTCTGCTTTAATATTTTTTTACTATTGTTTATACTAAAAATATTAAAAAATTTCTGAAAAAAAATACTCAAAACATGGACCAAAAAAATATAGAAAATAATAACTAAATATAAAAGAAATATAAAACAATATAGACAAAACATAGAAAAAACATTGACAAAATAATAATTAAGTATTTCTAGTCCAAGAAGTTCTTCTTTAATTTTTTTTACTATTGATTATACTTAAAATATTGAAAAAAATTAGAGAAAAAAAAATATAGAAAAAAATATAGAGAAAAAAATAAACAAAATATAGAAAAAAAAATAGACGAAACATGGAAAAAAACATTGACAAAATATTGATTAAGTATTTCGAGTTCAAGAATTTCTACTTTAATATTTTTTTACTATTGTTTATACTAAAAATATTGAAAAATTTCTGAGAAAGAGTACTTAAAAACTGGATCAAAAAATGTAGAAAAAAAAACAAAATATAAAAAAATATAGACAAAACATGGAAAAAACATTGACAAAATAATAATTAAGTATTTCTAGTCCAAGAATTTCTGCTTTAATATTTTTTTACTATTGTTTATACTAAAAATATTGAAAAATTTCTGAGAAAAAATACTCAAAACATGGACCAAAAAAATATAGAAAATAATAACTAAATATAAAAAAAATATAGACAAAACATGGAAAAAATATTGACAAAATAATAATTAAGTATTTCTAGTCCAAGAATTTCTGCTTTAATATTTTTTTACTATTGTTTATACTAAAAATATTGAAAAATTTCTGAGAAAAAATACTCAAAACATGGACCAAAAAAATATAGAAAATAATAACTAAATATAAAAGAAATATAAAACAATATAGACAAAACATAGAAAAAACATTGACAAAATAATAATTAAGTATTTCTAGTCCAAGAAGTTCTTCTTTAATTTTTTTTACTATTGATTATACTTAAAATATTGAAAAAAATTAGAGAAAAAAAAATATAGAAAAAAAATATAGAGAAAAAAATAAACAAAATATAGAAAAAAAATAGACGAAACATGGAAAAAAACATTGACAAAATATTGATTAAGTATTTCGAGTTCAAGAATTTCTACTTTAATATTCTTTTACTATTGTTTATACTAAAAATATTGAAAAATTTCTGAGAAAGAGTACTTAAAAACTGGATCAAAAAATGTAGAAAAAAGAACAAAATATAAAAAAATATAGACAAAACATGGAAAAAACATTGAAAAATAATAATTAAGCATTTCTAGTCCAAGAATTTCTGCTTTAACATTTTTTTACTATTGTTTATATTAAAAATATTGAAAAATTTCTGAGAAAAAATACTAAAACATGGACCAAAAAAATATAGAAAATAATAACTAAATATAAAACAATATAGACAAAACATAAAAAAAACATTGACAAAATAATAATTAAGTATTTCTAGTCCAAGAAGTTCTTCTTTAATATTTTTTTACTATTGTTTATACTAAAAATATTGAAAAATTTCGGAGCAAAATACTCAGAACATGGACCAAAAAATTATAGAAAATAATAATTAATATAAAAAAATATAAAAAAATATAGACAGAACATGGAAAAAACATTGACAAAATATTGATTAAGTATTTTGAGTCCAGAATATTTTTTATACTATTAATTATACTAAAAATATTAAAAAGTTTCTGAGAAAATGTACTTAAAAACTGGATCACAAAATATAGAAAAAAATAACAAAAATAAAAAAATATAGACAAAACATGGAAAAAACATTCACAAAATAATAATTAAAAATTTCTAGTCCAAGAATTTCTGCTTTAATATTTTTTTACTATTGTTTATACTAAAAATATTGAAAAATTTCGGAGCAAAATACTCAGAAAATGGACCAAAAAAATTATAGAAAATAATAATTAATATAAAAAAATATAAAAAATGTAGACGAAACATGGAAAAAACATTGACGGAATAATAATTAAGTATTTCTAGTCTAAGAATTTCTTCTTTACTATTTTTTCACAATTGTTTATACTAAAATTATTGGAAAATTTCTGAAAAAAAATACTCAAAACATGGAACAAAATTATAGAAAAAAATAACTAAATATAAAAAAAATATAGACAAAACATGGAAAAAACATTGACAAAACAATAATTAAGTATTTCTAGTCTAAGAATTTCTACTTTAGTATTTTTTTACTATTGTTTATACTAAAAATATTGAAAAATTTCTGTGAAAAAATACTCAAAACATGGACCAAAAAATATAGAAAAAAAAACTAAATATAAAAAAAAAATATATATAAAGAATATAGACAAAACATGGAAAAAAAGTTGTCAAAATAATAATTAAGTATTTTTTCTGAAAAAAAATACTCAAAACATGGACCAAAAATATAGAAAAAAATAACTAAATATAAAAACAATATAGACAAAACATGGAAAAAACATTGACAAAGTAATAATTAAGTATTTCTAGTCCAAGAATTTCTCTTTAATATTTTTTTACTATTGATTATACTAAAAATATTGAAACATTTTTGAGAAAAAATACTCAAAAACTGGACCAAAAAAATGTAGAAAAAAGTAACAAAATATAAAAAAATATAGACAAAACATGGAAATAACATTGACAAAAATAGATAAAGTATTTTAAGTCCAAAAATTTTTTCTTTAATATTGTTTATACTAAAAATATTGAAAATTTTCTGAAAAAAAATACTCAAAACATGGACCAAAAAATATAGAAAACAATAACTAAATATAAAAGAAATATAGACAAAACATGGAAAAATATTGACAAAATAATAATTAGGTATTTCTAGTCCAAGAATTGTATTAGCAGTTGTCGGAAGAGGCTACAAAATGTTTGACAATATCGACTTGCTATAAAACGTTTCACAATAAAAGCACATCAAACCTTTTTTCGCAAAAACCACTAAAGTTCAAATATATTGTTTGTTTTTTTGCATTCTAAAGGTCTAAAGGACTTTATGAAATTTCACAACGAAGTCCTAACTGTCACGTTTTCAAGTCCTTACTGTCACTCAATAACATAAAAATGTTTAAAAAAAATTGAGAAAAAAAATATAGAAAAAAAAAAATATAGAAAAAAAACAAAATATAGAAAAAATATAGACGAAACATGGAAAAAAAACATTCACAAAATATTGATTAAGTATTTCAAGTTCAGAATAATTTTTATACTATTGATTATACTAAAAATATTGAAACATTTTTGAGAAAAATTATTCAATAACTGAACCAAAAAAGTGTAGAAAAAAATAACAAAATATAAAAATATATAGACAAAACGTGGAAAAAAAATTGACAAAATATTGATAAAGTATTTTAAGTCCAAAAATTTTTTCTTTATTATTTTTTATACCAAAAATATTAAAAAAATTTTGAGAAAAAATACTCAAAACATGGACCAAAAGATATAGAAAAAATCACAAAATATAAAAAATATACAGGAAATATGGAAAAAAATTGACAAAATATTGATTAAGTATTTCGAGTCCAGAATATTTTTTATACTATTGATTATAGTAAAAATATTGAAAAATTTCTGAGAAAAAGTACTTAAAAACTAGATCGAAAAATGTAGAAAAAAATAAAAAAATACAAAAATATTTAGACAAAACATTGAAAAAACATGGACAAAATAATAATTAAGTATTTCTAGTTCAAGAGGTTCTTCTTTAATATTTTTTTACTATTGATTATACTTAAAATATTGAAAAAAATTTGAGAAAAAAAAATATAGAAAAAAAAAATATAGAAAAAATAAACAAAATATAGAAAAAAAATAGACGAAACATGGAAAAAAACATTGACAAAATATTGATTAAGTATTTCGAGTTCAAGAATTTCTACTTTAATATTTTTTTACTATTGTTTATACTAAAAATATTGAAAAATTTCTGAGAAAGAGTACTTAAAAACTGGATCAAAAAATGTAGAAAAAAAAACAAAAAATATAAAAAAATATAGACAAAACATGGAAAAAACATTGACAAAATAATAATTAAGCATTTCTAGTCCAAGAATTTCTGCTTTAACATTTTTTTACTATTGTTTATACTAAAAATATTGAAAAATTTCTCAGAAAAAATACTCAAAACATGGACCAAAAAAATATAGAAAATAATAAATAAATATAAAAGAAATATAAAACAATATAGACAAAACATGGAAAAAACATTGACAAAATAATAATTAAGTATTTCTAGTCCAAGGAGTTCTTCTTGAATATTTTTTTACTATTGTTTATACTAAAAATATTGAAAAATTTCGGAGCAAAATACTCAGAACATGGACCAAAAAATTATAGAAAATAATAATTAATATAAAAAAATATAAAAAAATATAGACAGAACATGGAAAAAACATTGACAAAATATTGATTAAGTATTTTGAGTCCAGAATATTTTTTATACTATTAATTATACTAAAAATATTAAAAAGTTTCTGAGAAAATGTACTTAAAAACTGGATCAAAAAATATAGAAAAAAATAACAAAAATAAAAAAATATAGACAAAACATGGAAAAAACATTCCCAAAATAATAATTAAAAATTTCTAGTCCAAGAATTTCTGCTTTAATATTTTTTACTATTGTTTATACTAAAAATATTGAAAAATTTCTGTGAAAAAATACTCAAAACATGGACCAAAAAATTATAGAAAATAATAATTAATATAAAAAAATATAAAAAAATATAGACAAAACATGGAAAAAACATTGACGGAATAATAATTAAGTATTTCTAGTCTAAGAATTTCTTCTTTACTATTTTTTCACAATTGTTTATACTAAAATTATTGGAAAATTTCTGAAAAAAAATACTCAAAACATGGACCAAAAATTATAGAAAAAAATAACTAAATATAAAAAAAATATAGACAAAACATGGAAAAAACATTGACAAAATAATAACTAAGTATTTCTAGTCTAAGAATTTCTACTTTAGTATTTTTTTACTATTGTTTATACTAAAAATATTGAAAAATTTCTGTGAAAAAATACTCAAAACATGGACCAAAAAATATAGAAAAAAAAACTAAATATAAAAAATATATCTAAAGAATATAGACAAAACATGGAAAAAAAGCTGTCAAAATAATAATTAAGTATTTTTCTGAAAAAAAATACTTAAAACATGGACCAAAAATATAGAAAAAAATAACTAAATATAAAAAAATATAGACAAAACATGGAAAAAACATTGACAAAATACTAATTAAGAATTTCTAGTCCAAGAATTTCTCTTTAACATTTTTTTACTATTATTTATACTAAAAATATTGAAAAATTTTGGAAAAAAAATACTCAAAACATGGACCAAAAAATATAGAAATAGAAAAAATATAAAAAATATAGATAAAACATGTAAAACACATTGACAAAATAATAATCAAGTATTTCTATTCCAAGAATTTCTTTTTAATATTTTTTTACTGTTGTTTATACTAAAAATATTGAAAAATTTCTGAGAAAAAGTACTCAAAAACTGGATCAAAAAATGTAGAAAAAATAACTAAATATAAAAAAAATATGGATGAAACATGGAAAAAATATTGACTAAAAATTGATTAAGTATTTCGAGTCCAGAATATTTTATATACTATTAATTATACTAAAAATAATGAAAAATTTCTGAGAAAAATTATTAAAAACTGGATCAAAAAATGTAGAAAAAAATAACAAAATATTAAAAAATATAGACAAAACATGGAAAAAACATTGACAAAATAATAATTAAGTATTTCTAGTCCACGAATTTCTTCTTTAATATTTTTTTACTATTGTTTATACTAAAAATAATGAAAAATTTCTGAGAAAAAATACTCAGAACATGGACCAAAAAATTATAGAAAATAATAATTAATATAAAAAAAATATAAAAAAATATAGACAAAACATGGAAAAAACATTGACGGAATAATAATTAAGTATTTCTAGTCCAAGAATTTCTTCTTTAATATTTTTTCCCTTTTGATTATACTAAAAATATTAAAAAAATTTTGAGAAAAAAAAACTAGAAAAAAGAAACAAAATATAGAAAAAATATAGACGAAACATGGACAAAAACATTGACAAAATATTGATTAAGTATTTCTTATTTATTTCAAGTTTAGAATAGTCTTTATACTATTGATTATATTAAAAATATTGAAACATTTTTGAGAAAAATTACTCAATAACTGGACCAAAAAAAAGTAGAAAAAAATAAAAAAATATAAAAAAATATTGAAAAATTTCTGAGAAAAAGTACTTAAAAACTGGATCAAAAATGTAGAAAAAAAACAAAATATAAAAAATATAGAGGAAACATGGAAAGAACATTGACAACATATTAATTAAGTTTTTCGAGTCCAGAATACTTTTTATACTATTGTATATACTGAGATTCTGTAGATATTTGTAAAAAAAAACAAGAGAGCTAAGTATCAATAACGTGGAACGTGTGGCTATAAAAATACACTGTGGTAAAGATGATTTGTAAATATTTTTTATACCTGTAACAAATTATTAAGAAAATATTAATGAAACCTGAAAGAAATTGATAAAAATAAACAAAAATAAAACTTTTAAAAAAATGTATAGACAAAACAACGACGAAAAAAGAAACAAAAATATTGAGTAAACACGAACAAGACATACACAAAACATGGACAAAAAATTCGGATGATAAACAATAACATTAAAAAAAATAACAAATATAGAAAAATATAGACAATACACCCCGAGTCCAGTATTCCGAGACCAAGAATTTACTTTTTAATATTTTTTTATACTATTGTATATACTAGCATTCTGTAGATATTTATAAAAACAAGAGAGCAGACCATCAATAACGTGGCAAGTCTCGCTATAAAAATGGTTTGGTCAAGGCCATTTGTAAACCTGTTGATGCACAATGTCCGTATGACAAAAACAAGGACACATTGGAACAGAATATATACACAAATATGGATCATATTTTGAGAAAAAATGCACAAAAAAATATAGAAAAAAATAACAAAATATAGAAAAAATATAGTCAACACGTGGATAAAATATAGAAAAAGTATATATATAGAGCAAGAGCCTCATTAACGTGGCATGTGCGACTATAAAAATGCGGTGGTCAAGACGATTAGTAAATTTGATTTTTGCCGGTTAAAAAATATAAACCAAATATGAATAAAACATGAAAAAAAATTGCTAAATATAAATCAAAATATTGATAAAGTTTTGAAAAATATAGAAAAAACATGGACAAAAAATTGACAAAATATTAAGAAAACATCAACAAAACATGGACCAATACTAATGATATATAATTGACAAAATATAGATAGAAAGTTAACCTACCTTTTCAGAAAGTTGACCTACCTTGTCAACTAAAGTTTTCAACCAAGTGGTGAAGATCGAATTTTCTTTTGCTATTTTATAAATTTGTTTGAGGATGCACAAACATCGTTTTGCAAGAATATATTATCTGTGATCACACTGGTATACCACAAAGAGGGAGTTGTCGTTGAGTGTCTTAATAAAACCCAGTATGCTTACAATATGCCGATACAGATATCTTATGATGGTAGCAGGGCATGAAGTCCAGTGCTCTTAAATGTTGTCCTTGTCAATTTTAAGTCTATATTTTAAAAGGTTTAAGATCTCACAAGTACATATATGTATCTTAATACGGATTTTTATTTTTAATATCTAAATACGGATTTTTATTTTTAAATTAGTTTTACTGCTCTCAAAACCTCCTGGTTTATATTATTAAATCCGAATTCCTTTTACTTTAAAATCAGAATGCAATATTGTATGTTCCAATGCTTGGGAGGTGTAGTTTCGTTCAAGTTGTATTTACAAACATTTTAGATCCGGATTGGCAGTCTTTTTGAAATTTTAATATACAAAAACCCTCAAATGTATAAAACTAATTGTGGAAGACTCGCTGTATATCAGATTACAACGGTATATGGTGTATAACAATGTGTAAAGGTTTTTATACGAGAGAAGGCAATTAAATACATTAAGCAGCATAATAATGTTTTTGTTGTTTAAATATTATTATATATAAATGTTGTTAATATTATAAATAAACTGACATTCTAATAAAAAACGTTTATTGTACCAACATTCCATATGTCATTGGAAATTACACGTTGGTGCAATAAAGTCTTTACAGAAATGTTCATTTACTTATAAAATTAAACGTTTGTTTGGTTTATTTGTTTTACAGCAAAGATTCCAACCACGCCCAGGAGGCTACTTCGCTTGTGGTCGTTGAGGTTTTTTTACCAGGACCTCTCGCCAGTAGCCCTAGTTATACCTGGGCCTTCATCTTCTGAGGATCAAGGCACGCTAGGCAGCGATCGACGCCACTCAACGATTTTCGAAACGCGCAGCGATTGCAAAGTTGTAACACAACACGCACAATACACACAATTAGGACCTAAAACCTGGACTGGCCGTCTTATAAACTGAACTTACACCTCCCAACACACCATCGTTATACGTGGCTTCCGCGTTGGAAGGCGTACTGTGAGAAATTGAACACAAGACACAAAAAATGGACACGGCACGCACTTCTGACCTGACATTGGCTGATCCAATGATTTAGGATATAAAAATCATAAAATGGGTGAGCTGTAGCACCTAATCATTTTCACCACAATTGTTTATGTATATGTTGGTATGTGTATAATTTGGTGTAGAATGAAGTGTAGAACTGTAAATTCAGAGTCACCATGGTTGGACAAGCAGGATTTAGTTTTTAAACAGCCCCAATAGTGAGATGGGCTCCCCACGACAGCCCCAATAGTGAGATGGGCTCCCTACGACAGCCCCAATAGTGAGATGGGCTCCCTACGACAGGCCCAATAGTGAGATGGGCTCCCTACGACAGCCCCAATAGTGAGATGGGCTCCCTACGACAGCCCCAATAGTGAGATGGGCTCCCCACGACAGCCCCAATAGTGAGATGGGCTTCCTACAACAGCCCCAATAGTGAGGTGGGCTCCCTACGACAGCCCCAATAGTGAGATGGGCTCCCTACGACAGCCCCAATAGTGAGATGGGCTCCCTACGACAGCCCCAATAGTGAGATGGGCTCCCCACGACAGCCCCAATAGTGAGATGGGCTTCCTACAACAGCCCCAATAGTGAGGTGGGCTCCCTACGACAGCCCCAATAGTGAGGTGGGCTCCCTACGACAGCCCCAATAGTGAGATGGGCTCCCTACGACAGGCCCAATAGTGAGATGGGCTCCCTACGACAGCCCCAATAGTGAGATGGGCTCCCTACGACAGCCCCAATAGTGAGATGGGCTCCCCACGACAGCCCCAATAGTGAGATGGGCTTCCTACAACAGCCCCAATAGTGAGGTGGGCTCCCTACGACAGCCCCAATAGTGAGGTAGGCTCCCTACGACAGCCCCAATAGTGAGGTAGGCTCCCTACACAACAGCCCCAATAGTGAGATGGGCTCCCTACAACAGCCCCAATAGTGAGGTGGGCTCCCTACGACAGCCCCAATAGTGAGGTAGGCTCCCTACACAACAGCCCCAATAGTGAGGTAGGCTCCCTACACAACAGCCCCAATAGTGAGGTAGGCTCCCTACGACAGCCCCAATAGTGAGGTAGGCTCCCTACGACAGCCCCAATAGTGAGGTGGGCTCCCTACGACAGCCCCAATAGTGAGGTGGGCTCCCTACGACAGCCCCAATAGTGAGGTGGGCTCCCTACGACAGCCCCAATAGTGAGGTCGGCTCCCCACGACAGCCCCAATAGCGAGGTCGGCTCCCCACGACAGCGCCAATAGCGAGATGGGCTCCCCACGACAGTCCCAATAGTGAGATGGGCTCCCCACGACAGTCCCAATAGTGAGGTGGGCTCCCTACAACAGCCCCAATAGTCCCTACGACGGCCCCAATAGTGAGATGGGCTCCCTACGACAGCCCCAATAAGGAGGGGGCTCCCTACAACAGCCCCAATAAGGAGGGGGCTCCCTACAACAGCCCCAATAGTGAGGTGGGCTCCCTACAACAGCCCCTATAGTGAGGTGGGCTCCCTACAACAGCCCCAATAGTGAGATAGAGGGTTACTGTCACATCATTGGAGTAAAGGTTGCATAAAGATTACGAACACGCATAACATCTGTACGAAATTAATTCCCCTTCATTGGCATTCTTTGTAAAAAAATAAAAACGAGAACGAAAACAAAAACAAAAACGGAGCTCCGCGTAACGTAAAAAAAAGAAAAGAAAAGCGCCAGCGAGTAAAAAAAGACATAAAATCACGAAAAAACTCGGTACTGAACGCATGAAAAGTTAAAATGCCAATGATTGAGAACTAATACGCACATCATGTATACAAAACGTCCGATACCCCATGCAAGCCACTTATCCGCCGCCATGACAACCCCATTCAAAGGACCAAACATCAGCCAGTTAGACAATAGTAGACGATACATAGATTTCAGACGTTTAGCCTATAATATACACAGTCCAGTAACGTGCTTTTAATTAAAGCAATCTGTATTGGAAATCCAGACCTATTTTACGTCATTATTTATGACGTATAATATACGCTAAGGATGACGTAATAAACCCCAGAGAATAACGTAATAAACCCGTGCAAAAGAGCCCCCACCATGGATTTACAGAATATAACAGTTCACTTCGTGTATAGTGTAAGTGTGTATCAATACATACAGTAAACAACACAACCCCCAACACCACCATACCCCACCACATACAATAAGCACAGCAACACGGCATTCTCTATGGGCCAATATAATAATAATAAATATTTAGAATCGATTTTATTTCGCCGCCGCAAACCGTCGCAACGGGTCGCGTCGCAATAACTACTTTGATTACGAAGCGGGGAAACTGCATAAGAACGGATTTGGGGAGCTAACTATATCTTGCTTTAACGCAAGATTGATTGAACCGAGTGATCTTAGGAATCACTTTATCCGCCGCAACAGCGTCAAGTTTGCGTCGCATATTCGCGCTTGTTGTCCATTCAAAAAAGGAATGACAACATAAACTGACACCTGGAAAAATGATTAATTGATTAGTGTTGAAGGGGGCCTAACAGGGGGCTATTTTTATTAATTTTTGATCCCTACCCTAGTCGCAGGTTTGGCGCCTAATTGTTTTGCAGTGGAACCCGCCAGCTTTCGCTGACCGGACTTTTAACCACCGGCGTGTTGGAATATGGTTTTCGCAAACCAGGCACTGCTTGTTTGGCCTGAGTGCAATGACACGTGTTGTGTCGACCGCGGGTGCAGTGTCCCAGTTCTGTCTATCTTAAACTTCCTAACAGCGATCCCTAGTTATAGCGATGTCACTTCTATCTATCGGATGCCGACTGTCCGGCCTTGCTGATAAGTGACACCTAGAGTATGGGTTAAAGTTGGAGAAATCTGACCTGCGCGCACCGTTCTTATGCAGGTTGTTTACACACACAAACAAACATGGAGAAATAAAACCCAAGATTCCCAACCACGTTACATTACTAACGTGTGTAAAAGGTGGACTTTAATTAATCTTTTTGGTCTCCGTACATCCCCACCCCACACCACCCCACCCACTGTGAACCACAAATCATTCATTTTTTAAACAAGCATTCAATAAAATATAAGGGACTTCTTATGCTACAGCTCACATAAGTTAGTATTTACATCGACCAAGAATAAATCTTAGTCTGGGTATGCTATGGCTCCATCTTCGTTCTTAAGCTTTTCGTTCCGTCTCCGCCTCCTTTCTGTGGAAATACACAATGTTATACTTTGAAGAGAGCACATATCATGGCCTACTCAATACATTGATGTATTGAGTAGGCCATGCACATATATGGGCACTACAACAGTTATTTACTGCGTTAATAAAAAATTGTACATTTGAATTAAAGTGCAAACATTTGGATCGTTCAATATTTTGATTTGTTAACTTGCTAAGTTAACTTACTAAAAAAACGTTTCATATACCTTCGTATTTTAAATCCGGCTTTTTATGAAATATATTATTTTCCAGATTTGACTTCTAAATTAAATAGCGTCATCTATATTTACCGAACTAACATATTGAAATCAATACGTGGTATGAGTAATTATGCGCTTAATTGACAAGCAGGAACAAATTAGAAACACTCTGATCTGTAATAAAGATACAAACTCACTTTTAACGTTGCCAATCCAAAGCTGCATCGGCGGCCATCAATCAAGGCATCTTCATTCGTGAGCGAGATAACATTAATGAGATTTGAACACAAGATTACTTGTATTGGTCCGCTGTTTTTCAAATAATTCTAACTTTTAGAGAATTTCGAACTAGCCAGCTGTAAATTAAATGTTAAACATTAATACAATAATTAAATACTACTACAATACAACATATGCATTATATTGCTGATATACAACATATTAAATGCTTAAACAAGCTCTTATCACAACCTAGCTACCCTCACTTAACTATACATTATAACTTCCGACCTCTGACACCTTGTTTCAAAATGGTGGCAAACCGAAAAGAACAAACCCCTAACACACATGCGCAAAGATGAAAACGTGTTGGTCACGTGAAAAGCTGGAAGCTGATTGGTTAATTGCTAGGCGCACATTAGGAATTGCACCGGAAGGCTAAATTAAATTCCGTGCAAATTTCAGCCAGTGTTGCCTCTTTAAAACATCATGGCGCGAATTTGGAGACATGGATTAGATACTGCATAACTGAACATCTGGTAACACTGAAATTTATTTATGGTAACAGCGCGACTTTTGCAGATTACAGCAATAATTATTTTGACGCCATTCCTGCGACATGTATGAACAATAGTAAACAATTAAGTTATAATATACTGCGCCGACAGTTACTCGCTTATAAACTGCACGGAACGTAAGTTACAAAATCTATATATATTTGTTTATTTATAACATGCGCATTTTTAGCGTAAAATGGTCATATAAGTCTATTGCAAACCTCATCACTAATTCTCCGGCTATTAATTTAGTATTATAGTAGGATGGGGGAAGATGGGACACATTTTCATTCATTTTCTCGCTCACTTTGATTGTAAACAAAGAATATTCAAAGAATCATAAAACCCTATCCTCACGATTCCCAAATACCGTTGTTAATTGTTTAAAATGCGATTAGGATATTTGGATATTATGGGTTAAATGTGTCCCATCTTTCCCCACCTTACTATGTCCATTTTTCAAAAAGCTGCACACTGCCTAATATTACAATACGACTGTAGTACCTGGTAAAGCCGGTGTTCGGTTCGTCCCCTTATACCTACTCATATTTACTAACATTACACTAACATATCAGATGAAACAATTTCTTTTCGATCTGTCCAAATTTGTGATTTGTTATTTTTATTTTTATTATAGGCAGCGAAACAAACAATAAAACACAAAGGAAACGAAAAATATAAAGTACGAATACAAACAAACAGAAAAGGAACTTTATGTAGTACGTATCACCCGGTGGCTCCCTTCGCGTTTTTGCAATGTCATTCAATGTCTTGCGACATTGGCAAAATATCTGCAAGAGGAAAAACCGGTTTAATTAAAATGAAATAATAAGAACTATTTTTTGGCAAAGTAATGTTTGGGTAATATAGTGCTGTGGGGTAAGGTGGGATACCGTTAGGACCCAAATCCCATATTTTCTGATCTTGTATTAAACAATCAATAAATCTCTTTTAGAGCGAAGCTACACGGTTACATAATTATGTGAATAATATTTGTTTACTACTAAATAGGACGGAGAATGAAATGTCAATCTTACCCAACCTTACTATATTAACAAAAATATAGGTTATCCTATGTATTAGAACTTACGTTTTTGCAGACACTTGCCAAAATGTTACGCGAGGGGAGCCAATATCAAACAAGTGCAGAGACATATTCGTAAAATAGATATAGTGTAGTACCATCGTCAGTAGAAAAAAAGCCTGAAAACATACAAAGTGTTATAGAAGAATGTATAGCGATAAAAGTACAGAAAAATAAGCAGTGGTATGTTGGTATATACTTACGTTTAAAAAATAATTTGTCGTTTTTACAAGCAACACCCAGGTAGCTTATGTCTGCTACCTAGCGGTTAGATTGGACATCACGTTCGTCTTGCAGAGACTGGCTGACGTTGGGTGAGACCTGTTAAAAAAATGATGTTAAGTCATGGTGAGTTGTTCTATTTGTTATCGTGTTGGTATTTTAGCGCTTCTGCGACTAGAAAACCACTGTAAGCATGGGAGCGGTCTGGCAGCAAGTACGAAAGTCCGTAAGTCGACAATATCGACATATCTTGGTGAGGTTCGTGATATAGCACGATGACGTGTCGGGTGCGGTTTTATTGCAACACAAACAAGATTTCTAATTTCAGGAAGTTTTTCGACGACATTCGCTACGTGATCTCGGCCACCGGTAATGACGTAGGCTCTGCTTGAATCGTTTCTTACTGCGAGGAAATGCGTTTAGTTTTGACTGACACGCGGCTATCGAGTAAATGAGGTGTGTTTATTTACACTAGTGGATTACGAGAATCCAGCACAGCGATTTTTGACTGTTATTTTCGATGCTTTTATTGTAAAGTATGAGAATCACTTATTACAGTTTTGCGATTGGAACTTTGCGCGAATCCATCACGTGTCAGTTGATGACGTCATCGCTACATGACGTAATGCATCACCATCAGCATGTGTGACAGCTCGTTAATTATCGCCAGCGCACAACGACGTTTGTCTTATTAGTTGATTTTATCGCACATACAGGCAATAGATTGCTGGTAGCCGATATGGGTCGTGACGTTCGGTAAAATATTTCTAAACATCCTACCAGTCTAAAGTAATGATCGACTTTTGCCGCGATGGACGCCACGATATCTTAAACAACAACACTCGGCGGTTCTTGTATAGTCACCGACAGTGTTATTACTGAGCGCGGTCCAACTGCGAGAAACTAATGAGCCACGATCGGCGGTCTGTTCGTACAAATCCGCTGCTTACTAATTGCGCGATCTCGTTCGAAAATCCACGATTCCAGTTTCGATTCACGACGACAGGCGCCGACTGCACAAGTGGCAGAGAGAATTTATATTGAGCTCGTTACAGGAATGACGCGATGCACCGCGCGGTCAACCACGAGAAACCCTTAAATATCGGCGCCTGGACAGACCTTGTATATCGGCTTTCGTCGTCTCGTAAAATGCCCGGGGGACAACGGATTCAATAAATGAATAGACCCATACGGCACGTACACACTTTTCTGCTTTAAACCCGTGTAAAACTCATGTTTTCATATAGATTCAATGAACAACAATTTCTTACCTGACAGCGTTGTCTTGATGATGTGTAGCAACGTTTATTGAAGCGTCTGCAATAAAATTTCAATTGTAATGTGGTGCTAAAGATTTTAATAAATGGTAAAATTAGTAAAATGATTTTTTTTTCACTAAAACATGTCCTTTTTGGCACTTACCATTTGAGAGATAAGTGTTATGGTTGCTTTGCTGACTAGATGAAATGGTGTCCGGCAAGATGTAGTTTTCAGTACAGCTGTTGGTGACATGTGGGTGCTCCATGGTCAATTGGTCTCCGCTCATCTGGTAATATTGACCAGGGAAAGTACTTGGATTTGTTGCAGAAACGGACATCCCGGGATTGGCGTGGTAAGAACTGGGGACAAGTCGACTCGCCAATACTTGTTCGGATTGACAGAGCTGCTGCGAAACTGGTGAACTACCAGATGCAGATGATGGCGAGGCATGGACCGAGGAAGCGTACGAGAAGTCACCACTGTGGTTGGCAATAGGACTATGGTGTAGAAGCATGCTTTGTTTAGTGGAATAACCATGGTTACTATGGGTGTAAGGGTATGACTTCTGTTGTGGCATTCCTCTGTTTATACAGTTTTGGTTAACGAGATGCGGGTTTGAGTAAGTGTCGTGGGACTGGTAACCGTTGAAGGTATTGATGTTCTGGGACGCCTGTGTGCATGGGAAGTGCTGGTGTTGAAAATGTGGGGAGGAAGGCGACACTCCTTGCAAACGATCGACTTCGATTCTCCCGTCAATCGAATCTCTCCTTTCCGTTGAAATCGGATGGCAAGTTGTGGAATCCGGGTCTGGGGTCGGCGGGACCGCGCTGTGGTATACCCCGTCCACCCAGTTCTGAACAGACGGGTATCTGCACTCACCGATTCTTCCAGGAAGGTCAACCCCGCTTATCATGGAAGGACTCACTACCGACGGAGTTTGCTGCTGACGACTGGTGGCAGAAAACTGATCGTCGCTGTAGGAACCACGGAACGATGGAGGAAGGTTTAAATGAGAATCTCCGATATTGTCCGGGCACTTTGTCGGGTACGATGTGTGGTTGTCATTGCCAGGTGACCAGATTGCGTTATGTTTCGTAGCATTTTGATAATACGATGAATGGGTAATGGCGGTTGTTGAAATCGGATCTACCGCCGAGTTTTGCGGCAAACTGGAGATTGTAGCAGGCATACTGGATTGGTTGAACGTATGGGGCGAGGTTGCGGTGTTGTTATTGGCCATTTTGTCAGGTTCGTTTGAGTCCACGTTTAAATCTGAAATAGAGGGTATTCCGGTGATGAGAAAACTAATCAGAAATTGGATCGTAATATGAACACTTCAAAGTATGAGTCAACACACGAATACCAACATTAGAAATTCATAATTTCACGAATGTGTTAAAATAAGGGCGTACCGAAATCTTCATTGTCTGTGGCGACGTCTTCGTTGCCGTCTTCTATACCTTGTTTCTTGTCGTCGCCGACCTGGGTGTTTTCATTAGAGCGGTTCTTTGGGACCCACGTCATTTTGTTTTCCTTCTTGAGGCGACGACGCGCGTTCGCGAACCAAGTCGACACCTGGTAGCAAGGAAAATGTAATCAAAAATTTCTAATATGAAACACAAAGTGTTGGTTGTGGAAACCAGCGTACCTGGGTCAGAGTCATCTTAGTTATAATGGCGAGCATTATTTTCTCGCCTTTGGTGGGGTAGGGATTCTTCTTGTGTTCCTGAAGCCAAGCTTTCAGTGTGTTAGTGGATTCCCTGGTTGCGCTTTTTCTGTGGCTTTGGTCGTTTATCTCTGGCTGGTACCTAAACAACACAACGTATATTACGTTTCGTCATGCGGAAAATTCGAAAATATCCAGATAAAACTGCGGCGTCTTGTGCGTTTGTCAGTCATAAATGATATGCAGGTCACGGTGGGTATTTGTTGATGTTAGATCTGCCGGTTTGATGATAGAAATTACTTCGCTTCCTGCCAAATACCCAGAGAGTGATTAAAAGTTATTGGCCGCAAATTAATCTCTGCTGATGCCATCGACGAAGTCAATTGCTGATCAGAATCCTCTTATCAGTTAATGAGACGATGCTGCCTTTTAGGGAGACTTCGCTAAGATCTGCGACAGCCGACAAAACAAACAAATTGCGCAGGGCTGGCATATGATAAGACGGCGCGGGTCGTCGACCGTACGTACGATGATCGTCGCTTTCTTGTCTCGGACGATTTTGAGGTCGCCGTCTTGCTTATACTGTAAGCATGCACCATTTTATCGGATGCAGGAAACATGTTGCCTAATCACTTCGTTATTGTGCTACTAACAACCGTGTTGTTGCCGGTCATTTGGATAACGTCATTTTAAATATACTGATTGCGAAACATAACACTTTGTGAACGGTTTCCCCTACGCGTGAGGCCGCGACAGTGGGTACACATTAAAGTTGATTAAAAATTGCTGGATAATTACCCGTCATAGGTGTATTGAGGTGCGTAGTTGTACGGAGCATAGCGTTGGTGGTTGTAGCTACGGGTTGACCAGGTGTCTCCAATTTCGCGTGGGCCATCGTAGTTTGGAGTCTGCGGAAATACGTGTACAAAATCGAATTATTTCATCCTGAAGGTGGCGGTACAGAGCTGTAGAGTAGAGCTATGGTTAATTAGCAGACGCCTCTCGGAATGCACGCCGTGAAGTATAAGAAACAAGAAGCAGTATTAGATGAAAAAATGCGAAGATTTACCAAAATCCTATTTTTATTGAGCTTATTTCAATAGCTAAGCATTTTCTAATTAAAGGATTTAATACACAATAATAACTGTGCCTGGAATTATAAATCAGTAATATATAGTCTAGAAATGCAAAGAAGAACTCGAAACTTACCGTGGACGAGTAATACTGTGTTTGGTCAATACATGATTGACCGTAGTGTGGTGGAAGCACTCCATTCGACCCTATATCTGTTGGTAACGCTGTATTGTAATGTGACGCCATCGGCAGTGTTTGGTTCGGGTACATCTTCAGGCCCGGGAAATCCGTCTGCATATGGCCGGGAATTGCGTTTTCTTCTCCCGCAGAATACGTACTGATTTTTCGAGGGTAGGCGCAGGTCTTGCTGAGACCAACGTCCAGTGGTTGAGCAACAAGCATTATATTGTACTCTAAATTTGTCCGATATTCTGATATAATCTGCAAATATATACAACCATTATGCTAAATATTTTTCTAGGTTCCTTCAATAGAGCAAATTTTTGCAAAATCCTTCGCGGCCCTTCAAGCACACCATGCTGCAATAATACTTCTACGAAAACGGCGCCCATAAATTTCCTGCTGAAACGCGCTAAGCACGATATACAAGACACGACCCGCGTCGGAATGTCTCTGGCAGCATTGATCGAGTTAATTGCTCTCCGCAGTAACAAATAAGGAGGCGTCAAAAAAACGAAGGAAAAACGGCGGCGAAAAAAGAACGTCGCGCGTCAAAAAGCGAGACCTAGATTTGGTTCGAGGCGAGCGAAGAAACGTTCGAACCGAATGCTCTATAAGCACATTGAAGTGTAATCCCATAAAATGATACTTAGTAAGCTGCATATGGTTTATATATGAACATACCTATAACGTTTTAAGCCTAAACTATTTCTTGCTTATGCATTTATTTAGCTAATTTTTGCTTGACACAATTGTTTAAAACACTTTTATGATGCAACCTAGCTGAAATCGTGAGCCAAGCACGTTTAACCTATATATGTATATATATATATAACTTTGCCTACGGACATAAGTGAAATAGTTTTTTTTAAATTCCGTGCCCATTCAAGTTCTGATTGAGCATTTGATTGACAGGGGGCCTTTTCTCCTTTTTTGCGATACTTGGCTTGACAGGCTGCGTTGCATTAACAAGAAATCTGCTGTTCGTGATCAAGACAAAATCTTTAGGTCACCACTGGCATAGTTTCGAAATGCGAGTATGAGCAAAAACAAATATTATTACTTGAAAAAATGTTTTGGATTTTAAACCGATGGATATATAAATAAGCTTGGTCAAGAATTTTACGACTTCGTCATTTAGCAAAGCGGTATCACTTGCAGCAGACAAAACAATAAACAATCCTATTCTTGTTTACCTGTCTCTGTAAATATAGACACCCCTGCGGGCATTTTGAAACAAAAACAACCCGAAAAATGCCTTATGAAAACAGGAACTATACTGATTTTTCGGCTAGCAACAAAGCGAAATCACTATCTACCAATCGCATACGTCAGCCGAACATAAATGTGAGTCGGCCCTGGAACTATTTTGATCCCAAAAATATGAAGATATGTATTTAATAAGCACTCTTATGCGACTATTCTTGCTTCGAACCCGATGAATCCAAGACGAAACGCCGACGATGCGGCAGCGCTAGCAATTTAATGCAATGGATTTCTCGTTTTAATATTTTGTGGGAGAAACAGCTCGGGTTATGAATTAACGTCACTAAAATCTGCATCTTAGCTGCTGGGGTGGGATATACTTTTGAAAAATGCGAACCGGACATGGGTTATGATGGGAAAGGGTACGACATTTAATTCTTAGGATGTGGGAATGTAAACGATTTCACTCTGCACTTACAAGGTGACGCTGCGAACTTTTCCATGAAATCAGGATCCGTTTATATTTCCAACCGTAGATTTTTATCATTTTCACGACGAGAGTCACTCAGTGGGACAAGCCGCCATATTTCTCTGATATGAGCATATAGACCCGAGTACGTGAGCACTTCTATTTATTTTTCTTATGTTAAGCTTTGCTTCTACGAAAACGATGAATCCCTAATAAAAATTGTTATCATTCTCTCACATTGCCCATGGTCTATTTCTCAATGCAAGGTTTTGTTATGCGAATCGACGAACCCTGAACACACCAGCCTGAAAGGATTTTCTCATATTTTTATTGCGTCAGCAGGCAAAAAATTAATCGAAAACAACCGCTCAAAATAGTCCTGCTTATAATATAGACAAAATTTTAATTGCTTTTAACAAAAAAAGGTGCGTTATAATAACAACACTGCCTGTAAAATATTTGCCTGCAACTTGTAACTTGACTCTATTTCTTTCGCCGGAAACTGGGTGACCACATCAGCACTTCGATTAGTCTTAAAGCTGGCAACCCGATTTCCGCACGGACCTGCTAACTGTGCACTTTTGACCTCTATGTATTGATCGGTTTAACATATGTTCGTTTATATGTTTCCAATACTTAACTATATACTGCTAAGCATGTGTGAAAAAAAAAACAAGCTACAAAAAGGCGGGTAAATAGAACCCAAAATCCGGTTCCGACGAAGAAATAACTTCGCCGTATTAGGTCATGACCGCCGCCGTTTCGTCTTTAAGACAAGCAATGCAGAAGAATTTATCAAAACAAATTTATCTAACTCCATATAGAGTTAACAGCAGAAACTGGTCCAAAGTGTAGAGCATTTTAAACACTTCTGAAGATAAAAACGAAAATTAATCATTAATTTTATAAACGACAGGTAAAGAAGTGCAAAATAAATTAAAATCGATAACTAGAACATATACATTTTTAAAATTTGTTATAATATTTTCTGCAATGACAGTGTATTTTGTCTCTGGAAATTTTTAAATCTAACTTTAACCTCAAACAATAAAATGATGGCGGATTTGCACTATTTTTATACACCGGTCTGATTTGACATTTCCCAAGTGTGGTTCATGCGAAGTTTGAGGTTGCCCGTACCACCAAACGTGATATACCAGAGATCATCGTATCACGCCTGAAAAACTTTGATCTCAGCAAAAACTATAGTTGGCCTATATTGGGCGATCACCGTACCTATATCATACGCCATTACTTTTTTTTATTTTTGTACGCTATTATTTTCCATTACTATTTTTTGTGATTTAAACTCGTTATATTAAATAATAAAAATATATAAATGTACAAATAATCGGCTAAATGGAGCAACTGTAATGACCCATATAAAGAAAACCCTGTTATAATACTGTGCTGGGATAAGATAGAATAGTGTTAGCACTTAAATCCCTTATTTCTGACCGTGTTTTGAACAACAATTAACAACACTGTTTTAGGGTCGCGGGCTATGGTTGTATAATTCTGTATGAATATTTATTGTGTATTACCAAACGGGACGAGAAAAAGAATGAAAATGTCCCATCTTCCCCACCCTATATGCACTGTGTGTACAACTCATACATACCTGCAACATGTAGATTGTTTGCAACTATAAATTTTTCTCATACCCTACGGAAAGTTTTATGGTAAAACAATCGTTGATAATAAAATGAAATCTATTTAACCAATCTCCGTACTTTGTAACAATATATACAACTGAAAAGCCACATGCCTCAAACGTAGGTACCCGTTAGTGCTAGGTGTAATTAGATGAAAGATCTATTTTTGTTTGACCTTTTCATGATACACGTCTGTGGCTTACCTAAACATTAGGAGGCTTTTTCGTGGTCCTACATTTTTTTCACACAAAACAAACCATTTAAAAACCTTAACTGGTGTAATTTAAATTCATTGTTTTATTTTTTCACAACCCCAAAAAAGTATTTTTATACATACGATAGCAGATGCTTATTGTTTGAGCTTACTTGAAAGATGAAACGAGGTTATTTTTGCTATGGTGGAGCACTAATTAAATCGGGGTTTATTGTTTAATGTTGCCAATATATATAGCATGGTATTTAGTTTAACCACATCTACCTTTGCCCTCAATTAACACATAAATACCAGCAATATATTTGTTGTGCCAACTTTTAAGTTATAAGTTTGGTAAAGCAGACGGGTTCACTACGGTTCAAACACCAAGAGAAGATTGTATAATTTTAAAACAGACAGCGATAATCCGGTAAATCTTGTATAAAGTATTGCGCAATCTCCACACACAAATACCTGGAAGTTGACGAAACTCGTGTATTATTGCGTTATGTGGTAAGCTGTGCACGCGATGCTACGACTTAAGCTCACGGACTCTGTTTACAGCATCTCGGCGAATCAGAGACACAGATAAGCAACCTCCAGCGGATTACAGACACGTCGTGACACGTATATACTTTCATGGTGTGCATCGACAACATTTTGCATTAAAGTAAAAACGAAGATTATAGCTCCTTGTGACGATTGCTTAATGCTATAACTCCCCGCACCGGTTTTACGGGACAAGATTATAAATTGGGTATTTTTCGATTAATCATGCAATTCCCGTATTAAAGTACGTTTATTCTTGTCATGTATATACGCCCACACCAATATTGAAACGCGCAACATATACTGCTAATCTACGCAAGCTGTTTTAAACAAAGCGTAGTTTAATAAAGGCGTCATCGTTGTATAAATCATTAACCCCAACCAACAAGCGTGATGATTAATACGTTTACGTTCTTAGTCATCTCAACGTGACCTTTTTCTTCATGCAAAAAAAAATACCGAAGAAGTTTTAAGATCTAGATGAGAGAGAGAATTTGTGGACTTCATTTCTTTTACTGTACTGAAATAAATGAACGTCGGTATTTTATGTTATTTTATATAGCGTTACAACCTTAAAATTAATAAGCTTGGTCGCCTATTAAAAATCTAACCAACACGGTATTATGCAGACATGTAGTTTTATTCATGTTGATATTTACAACTATTATAGTCTTTATAAGCGCGTCTTCTGTATGCCCAATTATACATGATTTCCTATATTTTAGGCTCACCGTCGCACACGTAAGAAGTTTACATTGCGGGGAAAACCTTCGGAAGCAGAATTTGACTATTTGAGGTTTCCGTTGAGATTCTTACTATAACGCATCTCGTACTACATTAGTAAACCAACCCACCCACGCAAGTGCTTGTGACCATTTATAATTTATCTTGTCACATGCCAAACTAAACTAGCAGCTGACACTGATTTTCCAAGATTTGTTCCTTATAGTCCTTTTGCTTTTTATATTATGTTTTTGTAACATGTTGCAGTTTAATACAGGCGCGTCTACATACAAAAACTTTTAAATAAGCGAATTCCCATTTAATTGGCCAATTTATTATTTACATATCTTTCATAAACAAGTAGGTTTAAACAGTTTCTAAAATAAAAAATGTATATTGCGATTTTTATATTAAACATGTATTGCCTTGTGTGTGTATTAATTTTTATATCAATATACATTTTGATACCGCGATTCGTATTTAATTTCCGGAGGTGTACGAAGATGTTTATTTGCAGGTAACCCAGTTAACGGATAATTACTTCTAACCTCCGGAAACAATGGTTTTGCATCGACTGTTTTCCCAGAAACGGAACAGAAACAAACAGTCTCTTGAGGCAGCGGAGGTCAGAACGATTAATGTGGCTGGGACAAAGGTTATATATTTAACGGATTGTGAATTAAAATCCGGAGCCACTGTCACGACTTACCGGCTTCTAGTTAACGACAGCCGAGATCGACCAAATAAGACAATGAGCAGTTTCTGGGTCCGCTGACGATGGAGGAATCGTGATCACCTAAAATGCACCCGCAGCAGATAAGATAAAACTACTGGAACTTTTCTGCTGAACAGTAAACACTTGGCAAATGAGTCGAGTCACGACCCAACGCTACCACAAATTGCACAACAAACGCCCAGGTCGATGCAATTGTTTAATAGAACGGAAGACGAAGAAGAGTGAACGACAGCCGCTTATAGTTCGCAGATGGCGATGGAAATATCAGTCTAAAGTCCAAAAACTGAACTACCCCAAATACATATCTTACAAAAAGATATGATACCCTCAACCGATAAGTCCGAATATGACGTTGTGTATTTCATGCTGATTTTCGAGTCGACCACATCGCCAGTCTGACGTCAGCTCTGTCAAATTTTAACGATATCGTAATCAGATTTGCAAACTTTTAAGATGAACCGTGTGAAAATGTCCAAGCAAAGAACTCGATGGAACCGCGTAGAACACAACACATGGTTTATTGATTTATAACCCCGATGCGCACTGAGCTGACAGAAACTGTACCAGGCGTATGAAGGCGAGCATCGAAACCTGCCGCCTTGTAATTTGTCATCCAGTCAAATTGCGCTTAAACATGAGCGCCATTTATTCGATTAGCAAAAGTGACTGATGCTATTGCGTAACGCGAAGCTAATCCATGTGTACTTCAGGGGTGACGTTTGACGCATGATATAGTAATTAAAAGATGCAGAGATTGGAAGCGGTTTTATTGCAATTTTAAAAATGTAAAAAAAACAGTTGGTGCGCAAATGAAAACAAAATCTAAAAGCAAAATATGTTGGACAAAATATATATCATAAAATAAAAAAAGGATTTATAATTTATGGAGCCAAGCTTGCACTAATCTTCTGATGAGGTCCTTGCTTTGACAGAGTGGTTTGAAACTCGGTTCCGAAGCCCGTTCACCCAATTAATTGGACGGCAGCACACGATTCCAATTACACGTTTAACCTCAGAGCGGGGAGCACGCTAAGCGACGCATTAAGCGCCACAATGCACTGCTTAGTGTCAGGAGGCCTACGTTCCAATATCGATCTAAATTTGACAGTTTGGCCTGTAAACTCGTTGCATTGACCCTTAAGAGCATACACTGCTGGCAAGGACTCATAGCTTTAAAACATTTTCTTCTCCCCGATTATGAATATATAGTAGGGTGGGGAAGGATATGGCACCTTTTTATTTTATTTTCTTGTCCCGTTTGGTAGTAAACAAAGAACGTTTAAAAAATATAAAGCCGTATCTTTACGACTCCCATATACCGTTGTTAATTGTTTAAAACACGATCAAGATATTTAGATATTGTGTACTAAAGCAGTCCTGTCTTCCCCCACCTTACTCTACTTGAAATATATCGAATGTATATTATACTTGAACTATATACCGCATGTATAGATGTATATTCCGGGCTATTTCCGCGCTGTTGTGACGTGTGGTTTAAAAATGTGTATACTGTGCAACTTTATAAACAAAATTTGTCACACTATTTTATCTCTCCAAGCATTGCAGAATAGCATCCGAAACTGCAAGTCACTGCTGCAAATATCCACACACTGAGTCGTAAAACGTGCCGCCATCGCTAAAATTAAAGTCGTGTTTCGGGTTAGGGCGAAACGAAATGACAAGCCACGCTTTAAAAAGCTCGGCCTCACCCGATTTTGATTCGAATGACGTAATACTAAGTGCGAAAACGGGAAGGATATATCACGCCATTTTATCGACAGAACGATAGAAAGGTTCGGTTTGTGTGCTAATCACACACATTGCGGTAGGACAGGCGAAACGAACTTTTCGCCGGCTAAATTACGTCACGAGCTGTGTTTATTTTAATAGAACTGGTAAAGGATGCCGCGACATACGGACTAAAATTGCAATAACGTCGTTGATAGATCACGTTTGAATTTGCGCGGAAACGAATGTAGATGTACTTTATACGTCAATTAACGCTTTTATAACGCAGTTTGATCTGTACATTCCACCTGAAGATCGACCGATTGGATGCGATCAACGCAAATGGCATATAACGCCGCGTGTGTTCGGCAAACCAGATCAACGCCGCGCCTGTGTTCGTATCATCCGTGTGACGAAGTTGTCGCTGCTTTGAGTTGGGCGAGGTACAACCACAGCTTTGCTTACGTTACCCGGTCCAAGGTCGAGTCACGTTTCGTGTGAATGAATGGCCCGCGAGCTCCACTCGTGACAACGAATGCATCGTCATGTAAACAGCATTTCGAAATTTCCATGTTTACTTTGGCCATCTACAATCAAAGTCCGTCATCCAGCCACACCACGCCTTGCTCGGTTTTTTGATTAAACCGTTATTTGTTATTAATCAAAACCGGCAGCGGCGAGATTCGAGTTTCGTATCTTAATGCAAAACGAACGGCGGTATCTCTGCAGGTTTAATTAGTAAATCTGTATGAGCGCTACAAGTAAACAGAACATGGATAAACCATCGGGAATGCCACCCGCACCATCAACTGGTACTTAGCCCCGATTTTCCTAGAAAAGCGGATCAGATTGTCCCTGAACTGGATCGTGGCCGACTAGGTTAAGCATTTTAGATACAAAAATATCTTGTCTCGCATCGTGCGTCAAACGCGGCACTCTCTAACAAGTATAAAAAACATTCACCTAGTTTCTGCAGAAAAACAGATTAATTTTAGTTGCGGTCTTATATAAACACTCTGGGCACTTCACTGTTCCGGTGTTATGATCCAGATACCTCGGTTCTTGGAATGAAACTCAGAGGAAATGCATTTGTACAAAGCGCAAACGAATTAGTTGTGGACATCGCAGTAACCTATATGTTTGGATCGTATAAATATAGAAACTTTGTTTTTTCCTTCTTGATTGCATTTTTTCATCAATCAATATTTGTTCAAACCGTAGAGATGATTTTGTTGCATGCTAAATTTAAATTGGTTTGGAGGCATTTCGCATTATCTACTTTTTGCTTTTCCTTGATTTCATGTATTGCATTTTCTCTATTTACAAATATTGTTTGCTGCACGCTTTGCAAGAATACACCAAACACACACTGCATTAACATTGAAACATTTTTTTTAATAGTCACATGAAGGTCAAATGTTTTATATGACAGTATTACTTTTAATTAAGATGACCAGCACTGTCGCGGTTAAAAGAAGTGTGAGTGTGCATATATCTGTGTTAAGGTGGCTGTACACAGTACCCGGAATTTGTCCGTTTTGTCCGGATTTCGCTGCCGCATGCGGAACTCGGAAATGGATTTGCATACAGCTTCGCAAGCGAATTCGCATGCCGGATAATATGTACAGCCACCTTTATGGTGGGGAAAAGTGACTGGAAAGTGTCCTGGTGTGGATGGTATATGAGGGGCAGTAAGCCTTATATCTCAGGTGCATCCTAGTTCATGTGTGTTTAGTTACAGTCGATCCTAAAAATACCACAATTAACAAACAAACGGTTAAAGTCCCTGCCATGCAAAAGTGCTACTGCACGGTGAATGGGCCAAATATTCAGCCCAAAATACCACATGCTACCGATCGTGAAATGTCAAATGCGCCTCAACGCAGCTTAATTTTTTCTTTCAACTTTTAGTACCGAAATATTGACTTGTGTTTATTTACGGTCTCGACCAAAAAAATTTCGACAATTATTGTCGTTTGAGTAATATGTTTCGCTACATCTGCCAACTCGTGAAGATATTTCGCTTGTTATAGACTACGGAATGTCGAGGTGAATTGCCTGAACAAAATGACATTTTTTGTTAGCATTTTTTTCAGGAATTCCAGAATAATATGGGTCAGAACACCGGAAGAGTCATTTTTATTTGAAAAAAAGAACGCGGTTTTACGAAAAACACACTTAAACGTTAAATCGGTGTGCATTGTGTAAAAAAAGTTTTGTAATATGTTTAGACACGACATGATCTTAATTTTTTGATGGTCTAAAGTTATCGAGTGTCTTTGTCACGGTATATTTAAATGGCGCTTGTTTTAGTTGTCAGATGTGATGCATCTTTAACAAAAATATTGGTTCAAAAATATAACGCTCGATTTAAACAAGTACATAAATTGCAAAACAACTATGTCTGCTGATTAGAACGTATAAGCTTATGCGGTAAACTCGGAGTAAACGTCGACGCTAAGACTTTATTTTAATGCGCTTTTGTTCTGCCGTGTGAAGCATTTTGTATATTTATGCTTTGCGTGCGATGGCGTGCAAGTGTTTTACAAATGTCGGCTTATGCATATAGTGAATCAATCAGCAGAATATTTCTTTCCCCGATGGTGTAGATATTGGCATTAGGGTAGGGGTGAATGTTAAGCAAAGAGCTTTTAATAGATATTATCTGGCTTCGGACAGGATTTCAGATTGCCAACAAATAATGCTTCGGCGATTGTTTAATGTCAATGCGTACGCAGAGCGGGATAAATAGCGAAGCGTCAGAGTCATGCACGCGAACTCTACGCACATGATGTTTCAAAAATAGATTGAGATTTTAAAGCATTGAACACTATATGCAAACGTACGAGCATTTTCTCAGTGTGGGATTTAATTTCCAGACTACGTCAACTCACATAGCCCACGGATAACTGAGCGAAGAGTGATTCGGGACAGGGCTCCAAAATGATGCTGTACGCAAAATGCTATACATATCCTCCAATGGTGTGCAGCCACGCAACATGCTTATAGAAATCCAATTCGACTTTAACGTGATGTAGCCTGTGGCATGCTCGTCCATATATTTTCTATAACGAGGATAAATTTTAAACAATGAGTCATCCATAAACCTCGCAAAGGATCCAGTGGTGAAGGTGTACACAATTATCTACGCTTATCATAACCGGCTAGGGAAGGTGTTCTAAAGTTTTGTGTTTATTTTAACATGGTTTTCAATCTTGAAAAGACCTAAAATTGTGTTTTGCGGAAAAGATATAAATATAACGGCGAAAGAATATTCATTAAGTCGAAATGAATGACAGCTAGAGGACGCCATTTTTTACATCATTGGATAAAGCGGGCGAGCTGATATAGACATGAGTAAAATAAGATAACCATTTTGGTTTGGGGAGGTTGAAAGTTTTCTAACAACATACACGTGTTAACGAGCAGAAGAACACCAATTAACATGTGTTCTGGTAAAATTGTATGAAAAGATACACCCGTTCATCTAACACGCAACGACAGTGGACTTTTCTATGTTTAACAAGTATTTCTCAAAGGAGCAGAAACGTACAGACCGTGTTAACAGTGCGTTTACTTGTAAAACGACGTTGCGAATCGAAAAAGCTGTAAAAACTCGAACGGTTTTGTTCCCACGTGTGTTTTGAAATTAACAGCCGTTTGAGAACTTAGTTAAAATAGGAGATCCAGGATGCTCCTTTGACAAGGGGCGAAGGGAATGTTGTTCTTGTACCGAATTTCATGTTCCTTGCTCAGCGCGGCTCTTTAGGCCATTCAAACAGTCGCGGAAACATGTTCGACCCTAACACGAAAGCGCCGCCCACAGAAGACATAAAGGACTGCCAGCAATGGATGGACCGCATTGATCCTAATGAGACAGCGTCCGGTGCGCCACGTACCGCGCAGATGGCGTTGCTTTTGTTTTGTCATAATTCACACACATTTGTCCCGACCGCGGGGAGCGTTAATTAATTCTATCCGAAATAAGAAAAGAATAGAAATTGAATCTGGTAAAACAAACCATCGACCCGCTGCATTTGTTTTGTCATATATGTTATGTTTGTTTATAAGCTGACTTGTAATAATAGTTCGTTTTTTTTCCTCATAAATTGTATAGCAAAAAATATAACTTTTATTTAGTACTGTTGGGGGAGATACCTTTAGCTATTAGCACATAATATCTAAATATTTTAATCGTGTTTTAATTACCAAAGAGTTGTGAGGATACGGTTTTATATTTCTTTAAATTTTTTGTTTACCGTACCAAATGGGACGGGAAAATAGAAAATGTGGCCCTTCTTCCCCCACCTTATACAATATAGGTTTATAAGCCACGCTTTTATTTGAAACAATTCCATTAATGTTTTTTACCATCAGTTTTAACAATAAACTGTCGTTTTATCCCATATTCCCTTCTCTTCGTTGTTTTAATTTATTTATTCTTCGCTAAACGTGTTTGAAGATATTATTAAACTTATGTTCATGTTATTTTAAAAGTAATTGAATTACAAAAAAAACTTGCGATTTCTGTGGTATTAATTTGCCACATTGTTCTTAATTGCTAACAAATCAACCCATTTAAACAAGGAAATGTATTTAGACGTGATGAAGAAATGGTAAGCTATAGCTTTTATAAAGGAACTGTCACTTACAAAAGCGGAATGGGTCGCACTTCGGCTATTTCCCGCAAAATAGATCAATTTCCCGGTGAATTTACACATAGTGTTGACGCAACCAACAGACATATTCCAATGGGCAGGAAGTCGGCCACCTTTCGTTAACGCCCATGGAAACAAGAGAGAAAGTGGCAAAGAGGCTGCGCTGGCGACGTCGATGTTTAGTAAACAAACCCGTGAGGTTTTCGTTGAGCGACGCAAAAAACGGCAAACTTTTGTCGTCGGCGAGAGAAAGCCGCAACTAAAGCGGGCGTTGTGATAGATCTACAGTCTCGCTATTCTCACCGCTTTCATAATGTTTCAAAGAGCCGTCTGCAATTACCCAGTCAGTGGTCCCGACAAAGGTGATGGTGCCATCACAATGGGTCGACAATGGGTGTCCATTTTACTCTCCGTCACCCCTATGGGCGTGAAACTCTTAATTGAAATGAGATAGCTTTTGAAGGCGGCTTCATCTGTCTTGTCACTCAGACTGCAATAAACAGACACACTGACACAATGTATGGCTGGCGAAAATTCAAAGCGTTTAATTTGCGGTTGTTTTATAAAGCTAAAGTTTTATTCTATAACAAAAAGTCAAACGTTTAACGAAATCCTTATACTGATGTAGTGTGTATAATGATTTTATTGCGCCGAGGGGTTACTGGCCGCAAGTTTTATAAAGTTTACCATTTATTTAAATCGATTAATTATCAATTAAAATCGGAAGCCGGGTAAGTTTGTTGTTTGCTTGGCATATATTTGCCTATGAGACATTACTTGTGTATCGAATCTGTTCAGATCCGGGATTTTAACATGACTTCCGAGCGGGATTATAAATGGCTTTCCTTTCTCCAAATAGGATCCGGTATAAACCAGATTGAAGCTGCTCGATTCGACGCTAATTGCAAGACAAACCTTTACAAAGTCAACAAACGGCTGGAGATTATGACAGCACGCTTTAATGGACATGGACATATCTTTTTAACAAATTAAGTACTACTTATATGAGTAATCGACGCTTTTAGTTGTAAATGCACAAATTGAAGGTATATACCGTAAATAATATTATTATTGATGATTTGCACTATCCGGAGCGACGCAAAAAGATTAAAATGTGAGGTTCGAAACTTTTCGTTGTATAAATGGAAAATACCTGCTTTACTGCCCTCACTTAACCAATTGTGTAAAACTGGTCCAGTTTTTAAATTATTAAATGTGAATCAAACAACCTCTAACCCATCCAGACTGGATATATTTTGCAAATAGGGGGAGCATGACTGGCAATAAATATAAACCAATAGCGACGATGGCCGATGCGAGAAAGGCCGTCACCGCAGATCGTACGATGCATGCGGCGAGCGGTCGCTGTCTACAAGGCTGTAAACAAGCGGGGATACGCACGCGATAGTGCTTGGCAAGTGCAGGAGAAATGTACCAACCACGATAAACACTAGGCCGATTGGCGGCCAAACGAAACCCTGCGACGAAATGCCTTCACGCGATCGCGGCTTACTTTGTTGATTTCTTTGTTTCGTCAACTTGTGAGGCCCGTCAGGCAATAATGCAGATCCGATTAATCTGCGGCTGTGTTCACGTCAAACCAAGGGTAGAGTTGTTGGCAATATAAAGGCTTAACGGGACTCGGTTTTTACGAACTTACACT
The DNA here is from genome assembly GCF_009617815.1 of Ciona robusta. Lineage (NCBI taxonomy): Eukaryota > Metazoa > Chordata > Ascidiacea > Phlebobranchia > Cionidae > Ciona > Ciona robusta. The sequence continues at coordinate 9,023,325 of NC_143237.1, forward strand.
GCCCACTAGCGGTTTTAAAATGCCATTTCAAGCATTTTGATCTTGTTGGCCACCATCGATCGCGGCAGCGAAGGCGATTTGTCAAAGCGAGCGATTTCATTAACCGTTTGGAGTCATATTCGTAGCTTCCCGGTCGGATCGATCCTCTTGTCAGAGATTACTTCTTCGGAGGCGACACTAATTGCCGATTCGGTTTCGGATCGTTGGGTGCGCGTTAATTGACAGCAACGTCGGGTTGGGTAAAGTAGTTGCGCGTGGTTGACATTGATTCCTGGGTAAAGACCATAAATTCTACCATGCACGATCAAAAATACCATGCCCTATCCCACTGTAATTTATATTGCCTTTTTCGGGCTTCAGCGCGCCGTGGGTTGTCTTTCAGCAGGCTGTCCCAAAGCCTGGCTGTATACTTTCCACAATTTAATTAATATTGGATCTTATGGAAGTTAAGTCTGGAATTTTTTTCAATATTAACTAGCTGCAAATCGGGTATGATTGATAGCATTCGTTTGTCATGGCGTATTAAAGGTCGGTATGAAAAGTGTGAGAACTTCATTTATGTTGCATACTTGTGTGTCCTCGAAACCCGTAGGGAGCGGGCATAATATTACGCTGTGAGGCTGTGAGAGAAAGCTGCGTGTTTTGGAAATTCATTACTGATTCAAACTACGCTTTAAAGCATGCAGATATTGACCCTAAGAATGTATTAGCGGCGTCACGGGAGCGTATTGCGACAGGCGCTCCCACATCGGACAAACAGCAACGAAACAGGGTAACTCGGGGCACGCCTTTCAATGGCGTGAAATTTCCTTCTTTTAACCCATCGTTTGAACAAGCCAGCCGTTGCCAGCTTCTTGCTGTACCCACGCCTTACCATGAAGTTGACAGTAACTCACATCCTTTCAGCTTTCATTTTTACAAGTGAAATTTGCATAGAGAAGCAATCACTTTGACGCGAATCTTTCCTTTCCTTGATTGGTCTCAACAGGGCAGCGAAATTCAGAGGATTAAAACGACAAGCAATCAAAAACCAAATTCGAGCCCTTGCACTTCAGCAGAAATTATCGGACGACCTGCTTAGCTCTAACGCTTCGTGTGACGCCGTAATGTGGGTTTACCTGTTCGCTAATCAATACAGGAAACTGTTAAGACCAGCACGCAGCGGTTAGAAGCAATACTTCCGGTATGCCTATATTGCTCTTATTTTATTGTGAGCTTTCACTGTAACCTATAAATTATACACGAAGTTCTTTAACATATAGTAGAGTGGGGGAAGATGAAACACTTTATCCTTCTATTTTCTTGTCCCAAAAAAATTCAAAGAATTATAAAACGGTATCCTCACTCATCTTCCCCACCTCGCTGTTTTAGGAGGTGAGAAACGGTAGTGCTTACAACACCAATATAATTTTCTACCTTTAGTACCGATTTTACTTTACGTTTAATTGAGAGTATCTCTTCAAAGGCGACATTTTGTTACAGTATAAACTTTCTTGTTTAGTAACAATGCAATTGGTGGCGGTGTGTGATAATAAAAGACTGTCATGCTAGGCTAAAGGTGTTGATTCATAGTACAATGACGTTGACACATGTAAAACAGACCCATCTATAGTGATGTAACTCGCTACACATGCATACACGGCCTTACAAGTAACGTAACAGCTCGACATTTGGAGTGATAAAGGCGAATGTTGGTTTAACACAAGAAATCGGCTGTAAACGTTAAAGCATCATCCTTCAATTAGGAATACAAGGACACACACAAAGGAGGGCTTGTGCGGAAGCTACATTAGAAAATGTTTACCAGCTTCATCCCAGGTTCTACAACTTTACGGTCGTTCCCGCATTCCAAAATGTCACCATGTTCGAACTCTGGGAAACGTTGGCTTAGCTCGGTTACCTGAATCCAGTCTACCATGTTCTGGTGTTGTTCCAGTGCCCGATTTCATGTTCGGCCCTTTCCAGTCTCCTCCGCTGGTCTATTCAACACACCTCGGTAGCATGTTCTGCGTCGCCAAGAAAGACTCCTTTCATCCAAAGCAGTTAACGGTCGACGCGGGATCTTTGTTGCCGAAGCGGAGATGACAGGGCCGAGCTTTTATTTTTGACCGCGCATACGGTTTGTATTTCTGTTTTGCTCATTGTGGTTTAGCAACGATGGAATGTTTGGTTTGAATCGTTATAGGAACCCGAACAACTCTGATACAATTTAAAAGAACAGTCGTTGTATTCATTAAAAAAAAGTATGTCACAGGCTACATACCTCTACACACTTATAAATGGCTTGAGTAAAGACATTGTAACCCGCGGGAACCGCGCGACGAACAGGTGTTGAATTAAAAATAACCGATTACGACCAAGCTTAAATACAAACACCTAAAAACAAATGCGGAAGCGAACATGGGGTGTGACGTGTCAATCTGTCAAAGTTAAGTGAGTGTATTCAATTATCGTGCAAACATATTAATCAGATTTTGCGGAAGACAACAAACACGTATTTGGCAGTATAGCTACATTACGTATCAGATGCTTAAGAAGCAGGCAAACAATAGACTCGTAACTGGGCGGTCTTCTTTAAACTTGTTTTAAGTGCCGAGCCCACTTGGGCGTATACGGCTACAGTTACAAAAGTGTTTAGTGACAACTATAGTTAGTGAAAGGCACCCGACACACAAGCGGGCGATACCCAATCCAGCTGAAGTGAAATCGTTATCTCTTTTGTTTGCAAGTTGACTATATTACTCGCGTGAGTTCGCGCTCTTACATATGCGTAACGAAATAAACCTGAACAAATAAATTTCACCTAGTAGTTGGCATTTCCGCGTGAAAGGGTCATATCATACATTCCAATCAATTTACATTTTGTTAGCGCGCCGAATCTATAAATACCGGCAGCCAATTGACGCGCACAAATCCGCCCAATGATTTCTGACGTGCGTACTGAGTTGTGAACGATCGATTATCGTTGATGATTAGGCGCTTAGTGCGTCCACGTTTAAGGTCACTTTTGACCATAACTTACGAAAGCGGAAGGGCTAGGCGTGTATAGAAACTTCCTAAATCGTCCCCGCCTTCCGTGATGCGCGTTTGTATTGCACTACAATAGGCTCTGTGACGTCACAACCCGCGCATAGAACTTGGCAGAGAGCAGTTCGATCCGAATGCGAGCAAAGTCCATTCGCTCACTCGCTTATGACGTAAGAAAAAAAGCCAATGACATCGATGCTACGTCATAATAAACAATTAGTTGTGACAAAAACATAAAGAATCGCAATTCAAACCTAAATGAAAAGCGGAAACGAACACAATTGCTTTGGCTATAGTGACGCATGCAGCGGCCCCTAAATTCCGGTGATCGTTTTATCGGTCATTTTCACACCACAACATCAATCATTTTTTACTTCTCCCGCTCCTTTGAAGCTAGCTTGACCCAACCGACACTTATAATTATTGGCGCAGCGCTCTTGCAATTATACCCATTCCCGGCTATAGAAGCACTTGACCGCGAAGCTAAGCAGAGAGCAATTAATATGTGCGACAATATGTCATTAACCATCAAACGTTTCACATTCAGCCACTTGTTATGTTATTAACGTGCCGTGCCGAGAGCTTTCTTAGAATTTCGCTGTTTTTGTTACGGCCAGCCCGCCCGACTACGGAAGCTTGGTAGCGGGAATTAAAACGAAATCAATCCCCGCTGAGTTCGGCGTGTAGACTGCTACCATCAACGACCAGTTACCGTATATTTGCGCCCTGCTTCTACGTATTTTCGTACAGCGTGTCAAAGCACATGGGTTCAATTTCCCAGCTATTTCCAGACCCTAAACAAGCGAACTGCTGGCAGTTAGACAACTAGCACATCATAGTCACGATTCCTGGCTGGCACATTTCGTTTATGTGCATATCGATATATTTCGGTTCATTCAATGCTAAATATAGTAAATCCCAAACAGTAGTCACATGGCCGTACCATCGCTCTTATATAAGTCGCATGTATAAACCATAACACAGGTGACTGCAAGTCACTATAACTTCGCAGAAATTGTACTCGCGCGGAAGTTATAAATCGCCCGTAATAAAAATAACTCGGGTTTCTCATGGTCATGGGATGGCAATGAGAGAGCATTATGAGAAAGTTCGTAAAAATACTAAACAGTAATGTGCGTATATGATTATTTTTATCTCATGCTGTGGTGACTTTTGAATGCGCTATTTCTGGCTGCTTTTAATGACATCTTTAGGCCATTATTACGCGGTGCGAAACGTTAAAATTCCAGCGTGTGGTTATTTACGAATTTGACAAACAAATCGTGCAGCGAGAAAAGTTGTGGGGCACGTTTTTGGTGGTGGGCATCAAGATCGTGCATACTTGTATAAAGCGCATCGACACCGCTGTTTAGATGCTTGCAATCAGCCACACCACGGTAATGAGTTTTATTGAGATAAACACTTCACGCGAATCGCTTTACCCGGGAAACGTGTAGCTGTTTGATCGCCGGTTGTTTAGGCTGGGAATTTCATTGGGGTATGTGTTATAATCTTGGCAAATTCTTTACCGTGCACTGCCTAAACTTGAGCACGTGAGGAAAATGCAAATCATGGTTATGTATATAAAGCTACAAAACAGCCCTGAATCGACCTGCATATAGAGCATTAGCCCATACAGTCGGAGCCGCACACCGCCTCAGAATTTCACTACAGTAGTCGAACAACCGTAAAAATAGTCGCTTAGTCAGAGCACAAGACTGCCTCAGGATCCCGTGGTTTTAAGTAGCTTCAAGCGCGGTTTTCCTTCGATAAAATTATAATTTCTTTAGCTTAATTTCGGGCTTACCAATCGCGCCAGATTGACCCATTGGCAGTTTGGGAGAAGTTATAGGGCGTCTGGTCGAACGCGTAAAATGGAAACGTTTTTTCCTCACCTCGCTTTATACTATAGTGTCGCGAATTGCTAATTGAAATCAACCGCTTATTCGTAAGGCGAGACACAACAGGTTACAGACTATACAGTCAAACTCCTGTTGCAATGTTAAGGCAATAACGTCGAGAAAAGTTCAGTGTTATTTTAAAGAGAATGTTTCGGAATTTTAATCCCAAAATGCGTCAGAAATATTGTGTATTTAAAACAAATTCATCCTAGGTTGTAGTTTAACCAGTTCAAAGGAGGTTTATTGCGGAGTTAAGATGCTAGTTGGTATTTATGAGCTGGTAACTAAATTAATAGTTCGAGAAACTGCAAAGATTAAATTCAGAAAAAGAGCGAAATATTTTAAACCAAAAGTATACTGTATATAAAAAAAGTGTTTTTTAATAAGGACAGAGGAAGGTGCGATAAATATCACCGATAATTTACCAGTTTACCCAACTGGTTAGATATGAAGTGTGTTTTCTGTAACCGCTACATGAACCTGTCCAAAAATGGGACAAGAGCCGGCGTGTGTGTATATACTTTAACACTAGCAATAAACATGAACTTTTTAGCAGGAATACAGCGCAATATTTTCTGTGGTATTTTTAACGACGTAGGGAGAAAAAGATGCAAGTTATAATATTTTCTCACAGTCGCAAAAAGTCAGAAATCGTTAACCAGTTGGTACTTTTCCGATCTTGTGACTTAAAAATCATAAAAACGAAAAAAATCCGAAACATTTCTGGTGTAATACTTTCTATATTATAAACGTTTTGTAAATTCCCTGAAAAAAGGGGACCTGTTTTCGTGGTTAAAATGTATAACTAGCAAATTACCTAGACCTTTTGTAAAACAATTCCACAAAAAAATAATAAATGTTCGTCAGAGTGACATAACAGTTTCGGAAATAGTAAAATGGTCACTTTATTTAGCCGAATTGATCCGCGCATGGTATTTTTCCAATGGTGTGTTTTGAACGATCACAACAATACAATGGAAGCGATAAATCAGTAACAGGCTGTGTCGTTTAGCCATCTAGGTCAGAACAAGCGAACGTCGAGTCTAATTGATTAGGATCAATAATAAATCCGAGTAAGTAAAACCATCCGTTTAGCTTTGTCCGAACAGTAGGCCTCGACAAACAACCCGAATTTGATTATGACAAATAATATATAGTACTCGCTGGATACAAAACACTAAAATTGTCAAAGTGAGAACAATAAAATCAATTTTGTTAAAGACATTATAGAAAAATAAGACAGACTTTAGAATTTGTTGCTTTTTGCCATAATTAAAAAAAAAAACGATTAAGCCATTTTCTAGGATCGGACCAGTTATTCCAGCTGCGTATATAGACTTCCTGTTTAAAGATCGGTTAAAGCAGTTAAGTGACAACGAGGAAATGTTTAATGCGATAACGAACCACAGATAAGTTAAGGCACTAAGCTTATAGTTCCATTATGGCCTCGAAAATGCAGTCGCATGTTCGAACACTTGATCATATGCCCAACATTATGAATGCTGGTATCGGAAAATATGTTGATGTTAAAATAAACTGGGTGTTGAAGAATTAATTAGAAATATTTTCACCTATGACCCAAAAATGTATTTTTTTTTATCCACTATTTTAGGCTAGTTTTAGTGTGTATAAATAACACGTTGATGTTTTCGGACAAAGTAACGAAATTTAACACTCTCAATGGCGCCCCCAGAACTGTGAACAAATTGCAACAACATAACATTTCTGAATCAGCATTTCCGGAGAAAACAAAAAATATGACTGATGTGATAGAAATGTTGGTATATACGCTGGGCTGCTGTTTGTACTGATAATTCACACAAGTGTTTTCTGGTATATATCTCCAGTGAGTTCTCATACATATAGGTGTTTAATGATAGCATGCGTGTTTATTTACACAAATACTCTGGAAACTGCTTGAATATATATTGGATATAAAAAAGAAAAAAGAAAACATCATTTGCGGAGGTAAGTGGAAAAAGCCGATTTGCTGAAACTGCTTGAGCTTGTTTCGTAATGGAAAGTCGGGTGTAATTTCACGCTTATTAGAAGCGCAGCGTCGAGCGGCCGAGCAAGTCATGGTAGCGCTCGGGCCGACGTGGGAGAATTCTGCGTTGTGTGCTCCCGTGACCATTTGTCCTAATACGTTCCGTGTTATCGAAATGCGAATCCGCCATTTTCCCACATAGTCATATAGTTTGGGTTTGAACAGTAACGATTTTGAATGAACACAACAGGAACTGAATGTGCTTATTAGCGCCGGCTGCTGTCGCCTACCGTGAGGCACAGTTATGATCATACACATACCATACTCAAGATCATTCAGGGCATGCGTATACGAACGATTGGTTTAAAAAAAGTTGAAATATGTTATATTTTAAGGGTGTGGTAGGCTCCCACCCACTATACAGCTATTACACGTCGAATGAATCGTGGCGAAAATCGTTGTAAATAAGTTTTCCAGTGCCGCACCGTAATCAATTAACTCAATATCGCTTTCAAAGTCGACTTGAAACGATCTAGCGACTTAAGCGTGCGCTACCCGTTTACAAAAACGAGATTATGTACGCATAAGCTTGTTAGGCTGTCCTGGCCGCTTAGGAGTAGGACACAAGCGACCTCTCTTAATGAAGACGGACGCCGTTTGTGAGATAAGCGATGATCCCCGGTCACAATTGATTCACGGGTACAACACTACAACTGGACATGAAATGTATCCCATTAACCAAAGTGAAAGCCATTAATCGAGTTAAACTGTACCGATAGGTTTATTAAGCCGGCGTCTGACGTGTTTTCCTCGGCTTTCCGGGCCGATTTTTGATAATTCTGACGACCAAACTACTTATAAACATTTTATGAATAGAGGGGGGGTAATTTCAATAACGTTTAACTTTCATAAAGTGGATACGATTAGGTAAGTTAAGTGACATTGACTCCTCATATACTGCCAACTATCCTACACAGGCTGAGGATATAAACGTCGTTCGTCTTAATCCGTTCCGTCTAGATATATATGAACCCACAGCAGTCGCGCTGTATCTAATGTTCTACTATAATTATATTAGTGTCCTGCGCAAAACATGAGCTCGTTCATAACGCTGTTCATATGTTTCGGCTTGTTTTTGTATATCCTCACAGCTACTTACGTGTGTGTTATGTTCATATAGGGCACGCAATGTACCGAGCAAGCCGTAAGTATTGAGTATTTCGTTCGGCAACAAAATGTAGAAGTTCTTACATGTGTATATAGGGCTTATGCGCAGTCCGACTGCAACAATATATAGTAGCATTACTGTGTGTTTGTCTAAACAAGTTTTCGCGACACTTTCAATTATCGGCAAATCTAAACGCGCACCCAACGATCCGAAACCGTATCGGCAATTAGTGTCGCCTCCGAAGAAGTAATCTCTGACAAGACGATCGATCCGACCGGGAAGCTACGAATATGACTCCAAACGGTTAATGAAATCGCTCGCTTTGACAAATCGCTTTCGTTGCCGCGATCGATGGTCGGGTATCGACTGCTTATTAGCAATGGGGGAAGACCATTGGGAAGGTTGGGGGATGCTATCTACTTTGTCGATTATCGAAGCTCGACACTGCTGCCGACAGCAAGCCATTGAGCGTTGCAATAAACTCTTCTGGTAAAAAAACAAGTCTTATGCGCTTTCTTAATCCTTATATGGACTTGCTGGCGCTTCCGTTTTGAAGAGGTTTTTTTAGATTGCGTTTTCCGCTACTTTCCCACAGTCAATTTCGCCCAGTATGGGTTACTAAAGTTCACGCAGCGATTAAGGTGTTTATCGGCAGTTTTGGAACAATTCTCCTACAGATTTGCAATGTCTACACCTGCTCAAGGTACCGCGATACGCACGGCTTGCACCACGAACCACCGGCATCCCGACTGGCGACGTCGCTAATTTGGCAGATCTGCTGTTGTTGTTTGCGCCGGCGTGAGGCGCTCGTGGTCGTTAAAAAGAAAAACCACTGGGTAGACACTGAGGAATCCTGCACGTATTTTGCTAAACGGGTTTATGAAGACTTATGCGAGAATCCACCAAAATCGCGCATAAACCGTTGGTATGTGCGTCTGTTGTCTTAAAATTCGCGAGGCTCTGTCGGTCGGGAGAATCAAAACTAAGATTTCCAACTAAGGACAACGTGTAATATCCAAGTTAATCTTTCCATATATAGTACTGTCCATGATGGGGTACCGTTAGTACTTTGATCCAACATTTCCTGATTGTATTTTTAAGAATTAACAAGTGGTTTTAGAGGCGCGCGGCTTCGGGTATATGATTCTATAAATAATCTTTGTTTACAATTAAAGGACACGAAAAAAGAACCCATCTTCCCTATACTTTATACATTTGTAATTTGTTTCCTTAAAAAAATTATTTATGGAATTAATTCCCAAAATATCCATACGACTGAAACGTCACGCACTTATAGCATCTGCATTAACGACCTACATTAGGAATTGTGAAACCGCCAACAAGGTGTACGCAGATATTTACAGTCCTTGACAATTGAATGCGCCGTATCCAGGATACGGTGACGCATGTGATGGTATGAACGTCCAAACAATCGCGGTGAGCGTTTATTTGTAACGTAGAAGAAAGCACGCGGTAAGCTAAAACGGTTGCTTTCCTATATAGGCCCGTGCTACGCACATATACATCTATTTAAAGGGAACGTCACCTTACCTCGTTGTTAGACGTTCTGAGCGTCGTAAGCAGCGCTCACAGTGTGAAATTTTAAATATTGGAATAATTTGACTTCCTATTTTAAAATATCGGAGTACGAATTCGAGTAAGTTGAAAACACAAACCGTCGAACTTAGATCGATATTGGAACGTAGGCCTCCTGACACTAAGCAGTGCACTGTGGCGCTTAATGCGTCGCTTAGCGTGCTCCCCGCTCTGAGGTTAAACGTGTAATTGGAATCGTGTGCCGCCATCCAATTAATAAACTGAAGGTCAGAACAAGACAGCAAGCAGTAAGAGTATCTCTGTAAAAAAGTTTGGTTGTAAACGTGATGTTAGATTTTGTTGAATTTTTAAGTTTTGATGACACGCAAGCTGCTTTGTGCGTCATTTTAACCAAAATGTCGCGGGCGCTGCTCCGTTTTTCAGTTTGAGCGAAAAGTACAGCTTATTTTATTTTCGCTTTTCAGCAGCTCTCTCGCGTTGATGTGATGTATACAAAACAAGTGCCGACTTCACCATAGGTGCAACGACAAGGTGAAAGGACAGCCTAACAATGACGAACGACTCGTAAACACGTTCAAATTAATAGGCCTAAAATATCTAGGTTGTAATTCAAAGAGAAAACAAAAGAAATATAATTTTCTGCGGTGAGACATCGTACGTCTTAATAAAGCGCGGTGCGTTACTAATTTTTTCGCTAAATATCATGTGTGTATTTATGTGTTATTGGATTATAAAGATTATCGCAGCCGTGTTGGAAAATAGTGTTTAAACCAAAATCCTGGAAATTTTATTTTAGGTTTTTACCAGTTTTATAATTCAGGCAGACCACACTACAGCGTGTTTATTCTTACAAGTGCTGTGGTTAGCTTATAGTTTTAAAATAAGACCTATTCGCACTGACTCTTTAATTGAAACTATTTCAAATATCCAATGTTGCTGTTCGACGCTAAAAAAGGTGTTTAATCAATTATTCTTGTAGAAGATTTAAGTATTTTCGATAACTATAATTTATAAATTATAACACCCAAACGGACTTGCAATGCGTCGTTACTGGCTTTGCAGTTATGTAGATTTTACTCGGCCAAAAAAAACCATTAACTCTCTTTACCAACACGTGCAGTAGATATCAAACAACAACAAACTTTAAGCCTTAAATCTGGACAGATGTGACCGATCACCCGGCCAAGGTGATGTTATTGTAAACAACGATTGTAATTCAGTCTAAAATATTTGAACAGATTTAGCAGACGTGCGTGACAGTGTAAACATATATGCATTACTTCTGTTTGAGTTTTGATATTATTTGAATAGTTATTTAACTATTTTCATTTGTCAAAATTGCCGTAATCCGAAAATTAAAGTTGAGTTTGAATTTGACGCGCGATAAATTCCCCATAATTCGGCTCATAAATCAAAACCTGTCGAAGCATGAGCGTACGGCTTGTGCGATAGTGTCGGGGTGATATCTCATCGGTAAAATAAATCTTTCAGCGAGGCAAGGTGACTGCAGGCCTAATTGCGAACGCCGCAAATTGAGCTGTTGAGATGTGACGCGTGATTAAAGAGATCTTGACCCAAAAACTAAATCATAAACACATTCACCGCTATGTACGGTGTTGGTAATATGAGTTACCTAGGCATACCCGAAAGAACGATTTAAGCTCATGTTAAATGTAAGAAGTCAGAGGTTCAATTTACTTGACTGCAAAAGTAGCATTTTAAAGTCCAGAGACGTTTTTTATCTGCCGTGTGGCATGCTGGTGTATATTATAACGTAAATACATTACATATATGCTGTATAAGATATGTAGAACGTACACCATCGCATATGTACAGCAGAGGTACAGCACGTTTACTAGTCATGTGATTTCCCAATGCGCCGACGAACAAGTATATGTAGACTACATGTTGTTTAGATTTTGAAAGCCACCGTCGCCCATGAACTCACGTTTCCTGCGACAAACAGTGCTTAAATTATAGTCGGAACTCCGTGATGAGTAGTTCTGCTTAGAAGTCCACGCTTTCCGATAAGATCACAAAGGTAGGAGAGATTCAAAGCGTCTTTAATCATCGCAAGCTGTGGTTGATTCGGCTTAAAAAGCTTGGCGAGGTAGTGGCACGAAGCGGAAGAATGAACACAGATAGGTCATTATACGAGAACAGCCCTTAACTGTAGCGAGTTGGTTTGCTGATCAATTAGGCGACTTATCATTACACGTGTCGGCGCTATCAGTGTTCTGCTACACACGGGGTCTTCGCATTCCTGAGCAGTCCGTTCGTCCGGTAGTCGGACAAAAAGGGATCATTCATAAGCCGGAACGGATATTTAAGGGACAGCTTTGATACGTGATGATCATACCGATGTTTAAATACAGATTGCTGACCGGGAAGCCGCTCACAGGTTGCTGCTAAGCAAATAAACCTCGATATTACGTAAGTCGATAAGAAGACTGCTACAATGGGCGTCATTGTACATTTACAGGTACTACATGTGGTGTGGGAGGGTAAAAGGATAAATGTATGTTCGAAACACAAGACAGTTCCTAAGGCGTACCATTTGAAAGAATCCATTTTATTTCTGTGACCGCTAAAAAACAAAATGGTGACCTGTTCAGCGGTGAATCGAGACTGTTGATAAACGCTGCGAATACATTCAAGTCTCGCGGGCATGTCTGATTGTGGTAATCGGTATTAGCAATAATACGAGAACAACGTTGTGGCTTTTGCGAATAGAGAAAAAAATTATCCTAATTTCGCTTTTATCTGGCCTAAGTCGGTTGGCTCTTTTGCGTAGGATGTCCAGCAACACGGTATGCTGCATTACGCATCTGATCACCGAAGGCTGTTTTCGGTAAATGGACTAATCTTGTTTATTCCAGTCTTATCCGCTTCGCCGGAACAGCAGGCTAAAAGGCGAAGTCGTACTGAGTCGGTCACGTTTTTGTACTGGGCGGCTGCTAGCAGGTAAAACTGTGGGCATGCTCGTATAGAAGGACCTTATATGGTCGTCTTATGCATGTTGTCTCACGCAACTTCGCAATCCAATCAAAGCCTGCGAAAAATCAGACGAAAAAATAAAAGGCAGGGCGATGCTAGGGATGAATGAAATATACATGAGATCAGCCATCTCGACTTTAATGTAAGCCCGCCCCGCGCAGCACCCGTGCCCGCAAAACAAATCCCACGCTTTCTCGGAGTCGTAAGTCTTTATATTGACACGTTTCAAGCCACGAACACAACTGCTAAGCGTTGGGTTTTTAAAAAGGTTTCCTCGCCGGACGGAAGCGCGACATTTTAGCGAGCGTGTCATTCATTATAAACGTTGGAAAATCTCCAATAAACCTGGCATGCCACCGGCTTGATTACAATCGTTTTTGTGATCCGAAGGTAAACGAAGAGTCTGTCGAGTGACGTCCGGCTCGTGCCGGTCCGTTTAATTATGCAGCTCTCCTTTCCGCGCGCGTCAGATTAAGACGTTCTGTTTACAAGCGGCGGAAAATCGCGCAGGTAATCGCTGTTTGCAGATGCAGACGTCGCGTTCGATCCAAAACAGTTCCGCTTCGTCAGTGGCAAATTGAAAGCGTCACTGGGCCTTTCCAGGCCGCCCAAATATCGTTTAACTGGCGGTTAAATCATGACTGAGAGTGCATTCTGTCGTCGGTCATGAAGTGCGAAGAAGCAATGGACATTCACCTATCACGCTCGTGATTAGGTCGAAATTTGCAACTGCCCATAACAATTACTGAGTTGTCGTATAAGAAGATTGTTATCGATTACCTTGGTGACATTGAACCCATCTGTTGGTTTAACTTACTGGGGCTATTCACTAGGGAAACAAGTGAAATGACGTGTGTCAAACTCGCTTAAATTCAATCTGCAACTTCTACGACAGCCAGACCAAAGCAGGCTTTGATTGCGTTGGCGGGCCGGGAAGGAATCTTCTTTTAAATGGCTTAGATCATCGTCAATATAGCGTGACTTGGTAATCGCAAGTGGCGACTTAAAGAGCGATCAACAACAACAACTCTATATCAAAATAGATCGGGAATTTCTTGAGAAAGCTTCTGTCCCGTTCTCACTTCTAATTTCGAGAGCACACTTCTCTATAGCGACCAGATCGTTTTATAATTACAACAGAGTCCGAACTCTTGACGAACGATCGCCATCGGTACCTTGATGAGAAAAATTGCTCGCGTTTCAAGATAATCGATTATTTGTGGTGACAACTGGCCACTATTTGTAGTGATACAGTCGGTCAGTGGCAATTTAAACCGGTGCTTTATGGAGGGCACGAGGTGGCCAGTGATGCTCATGAATTTCCGGTACTTTCGCCGGTTAAAGATTATTATTCCACTCCTTATCTAGATAAAAATCGGCTGCAGTTGCGTGAACAGTAAAAACATTTTTTTAAATTAAAGAAAATCGCAGCCAGGGCCGCGCCTGTTTTCTGCGGACCATCAAGCCGCTGATTTTCTTACAGACTGTCTTATTATAAAACGACAAAGACGAGCATTTCTGCGACTGCGGTTAAACGTTTCTTACTCGAAACCAATAAAGTGGAAATCGCACCACCGCTATTTGTATTTAGCCTCAGACTGTTGTTTTCTGGTCAAAGAAATCTTCCTTGACCGCGACCCTTCTATTACAAATGCATATAATGTATTGACGGCTACCGCAAACGACAGGACGTATGGAGAACAATATATGCAGATATAAATACGCGCCCACGTCCAATCGTTAATAACCCTACGTTTGCCTATTAATAAACGTCAGTGGTGAACGTAGAGTGTGGGAACGTTTCCTCCTTAGCTATCTATACACACTGTGTCATGTGCATTGTCTATGTGGTACACCGCAATCACAATAGCATCTCATCTATTAGACGATTAATTTTTGGATCGTGACCGGCTCATGCCATGTACAAGATAAAGTGTTTAAACGTTCGTGGCAACGCACTTGTCTGTTAAGTGGAATCGAAAAATTGGATTCTCTGTATCATTAGAGTTTTATACGAAATAGCCGTCATCTCAGTCCTGACCGGACAGTAGGCATACGCCGGCCACTACAGTGCTATGATTCCCACGACACGGGTAGTTCAAGTGCGGTTACGTTTGGTCTCAACACGACTAGTCACTTACGCGTACGCTAGTCGCTCGTCGGCAGCGTCAGATTTCTGGCATGGATCGCCGGTGGTTCGTTATGAATAATATATCTCGTCACATGCGATTAAAATACACGCATATCGCATTTCCCCGCCAGCGTCTCCATTCATTATGCAACGCATCCCTCACGATAATAAGTCACCAGCTTTTCCCGTCCGTCCAATTAAGCACAGGCCTTCGAACTTCGCCGTCAATTTTTGATTCCGCAGCCAAGTTTGGCTGTCGGAGTGATGGCCGACAAGGGTCGTGTAAAAGGCAATCAGCACTTGGTTACTTACGCACGGATTCGACGCTAAACGAGCGATCGAAAATGTTAGCGGCTTTAGCACAAAAGCAGGAACGAGCTATATTTTATGTCAATCATAACAGCAGCATACGGGAACGAACTTATATATACCTCTATACAGAACCGGTCAGTTCTGGTATTGTATTCCATTTAATTAATGATCTAAATAAACGAGCAATTCGATGACAGACTAAGGGTGTATATAAGGCCGCTCATAAAATTTGAAAAATGGAATCGGTTACAGCAAATTAAGGGAACCTGGTTTTAATTGTAGCACAGGGAGCTCAGAGAACGGATCTTGTTCACGTAAGGTGCCAAACAAATAAGGCATGTGCTGCTAAGATTTGTCCTGTGGCGGAAAACAGCTCAATTACAACGCTTGCAAGAACAATAGGCTGTTTAAGCGAAAGCGGCGATAGGCCACACGCTTTCATGTTGTAAAGTGCTGTACAGTATGGTCAGTTAATTAATGGCAGGAGGTTGCACAGGTCGCAGCGCCAAGCGATAGTGATCGCATATTTAAAACAAAGGTATATATGCTAGAAAATGGACAGGTTAGTTTGCGTATACACAAATCAATTGCCGAGAATGTTATGCTAGAACTTTTAAAAATATGCAAGCAAGACGTGAAGAAAAAAAAAGAAAACTTGAGTTCATTGGCATTTGCTATATATTATTCGTTTTAGGCAGATTTATTAAATTTTGTCCCTGTTGTACCGAATATCTTATAACTGGTCAATTTTGAACTGAAACGGTCGTATAATTTACGTCAAGGAAACTTTTCATCGAGCCCGGCTTAACTTCTGTCGTTATAGATCGGCATGGCTTGAT
Organism: Ciona robusta; assembly: GCF_009617815.1. Taxonomy (NCBI): domain Eukaryota; kingdom Metazoa; phylum Chordata; class Ascidiacea; order Phlebobranchia; family Cionidae; genus Ciona; species Ciona robusta. Next base: position 9,039,244 of record NC_143237.1, read on the forward strand.
GAAATTAACCGAAAGACGGTCAGTGCAAATTCCATTAGACGGAAATCCAGTCGCGACGCGGGGTCACCGCGCTAGTGCTTAATCAGATCGCTCATTGGTTCGATTATTAATTCGTCGGGCGAGTCTTGTTTGTACGATGGTGGGTCGACGAACGCGCAGACAGCTGGAGCAGCGACGACCTGGGCCGTTGCCTCGCGGAAAAGCGGAAACAAGGCGAGGTTAATGGAACGCGATCGAAATTCGTGAGGTATATAGTGAAGTTCGGTGTAAGCATAAACGGATTGTTCAATTTTAAAGCCGATTTAAAAATAACGAAGAATAAATGAAAACAGCAGTTTGGGCTTGAACTCGAATGGCGACTTTGCCTTTTGCGATTTTTATTAAGCGGTTTCGGTAAAATTCTTTTAGACAAACCTCAGGCATTCCAAGCAGGGGCCATTGACGCAGGTAAACTTGTAAACGACGCACTACTTCGGCAATTTCGTTTATATTTCCGATTGGTAGATATTATCTGAATGTAATCAAGGCTTATAGGAGAAATGCTGCGCTTGTCTAGAAAAAAACGCCGATTTCTAAGCGAATATGAGATCGCCTAATAAAGACATTTAATATAAATGATACATTAAACGAAATTTGACCTATACTTGTTAAACATACTGGCTTTTATATCACATTCATACGTAATTTTAATTTCGTTAAACGCATTCTACAATGCCGTGGTGCTGCATACCTACCTTTATTATGGAGAAAAGGGTTACGAGAACATAGTTGAGAAAACGTTTAAGAGACGTTTAAGAGAATTCGAAACGTTTGCAGCTAAATCTGTAATATATTTTATTCTATATGGATTTTTAATTTATCGACACGATATGAACGTGGAAAAAGTTTAATTGTGCTGTCATTGAATTTCTTGGTTATACTTTATAAAATTGTTTATTCGGCTCGATAATTCCGTTTAGCAACTTAAATAAAATGTTAATTTAAACGTAAGAATATTAAAACAAGTTACTAACAACAAACAGAACAAATATTTTAGTTATCACATTGTAGCCATTATTGGTTTTAGCCAAATGCGTTAACATTTACGCGTTATCCGATTGATGAGTGCGTGAACTTGTCGAACTTGCATGATAGGCGTCCCATGAATAAGCCAGCCCGATAAAATGCCGATGGAAATGTTAGAATAATCTCAACATCATCATGATAATCTTGCCCGGGGATTAAATGTGCATGAATTTCTGCAAAATTGTTGAATGCACAAAAGCACCGCTTCGGATTTAGTGATGACGAATATAACGTTTGGCCCACCTATATTTGCGCTTTCACCGCATACCATACAATCAGCTCAAATTTCACGCTTATTGGCGACCTATATCGAAACACAGTGATGCAGACGCACCCTTCGCATGAATCTTTGTGAAAATAGTCGCAGGATGAAATCGCAGTTGCGGAAAATCCGACAAACGAACATTTAACGCTCTTCTAAAATCCGATACCGCAAACGGTCCCGAGAAGTGACATTTCCAAGGCAGGGATTCGTTTAATGTCAGGTCGTGAGCAAGCGCATGTTCAGCACATTCTAGGTGTATTCTTGGCACAAATTGAACCATTTTGTTTAGAATTGGCGACTTAAAAGAGCAATTCGCAAGTTTAATCATTCCATTTGCTTATTGGCATTCTCAAACGGCGGAAAGGGTTTTATAAGAAAATATTTTAAAAAATCTTCAAGTGTTTTGGAAACTATAGGAAAACTATAGCAGTAGATTACAATTGTGTGTAAAATTTTGTGTGTGTATATGTATAGTAGGATGGGGGGAAGATGGGACATTTTGTCAGATAAGACGTTTTTTTAATTTTTTTTTACGGACCCCCATTTAATGATAATCAAGAAAATGTTGTTGTAGATATATTCGACAGTAGTATCACGACTTTATAAAACCCGCGACAAAACTGATTACTGTTTTAAAATATTTTAAAAAAATATGTAAAAGAGAAACAGTAGAATTTAAACAGGTAAAAAACTGCGAAATAGTAAGGTCAATAAAATTTTGTAAAATTACGTGAGCAAAGAAAAGAATGTTTAAACCTGATTTTCAAAGCGTACAGTATTATTTTGTGTTATTTACTCGTATTTCTAATAATAAATACATTTAATAATCAAAATTAACATTTATTTTAAACTGTCCCTTTTTATCCTGCGTTTTTTCGAATTTGTAAAATTTCACCTGTTGTGCGGATCGCTAAATAACTCCTCGTGTGTTTTATTATATTTTTTTGAATTGCTGTCAATCAATAAAGGAAGGATAGTACTAATTTGTAGTATTACCCAAAAACCGCAATCTATTTTGATTTTGAAAATATTTGGCAATATAGCAGCACGCAACAGCTAACAATAACTATTTTTAATTTATAGTTTGCAACAAAAATTGCAACAAAAAATATAATTTCAACAATTAGAGAAGCATTTAAGTAAACATTTCAAGGTGTATTTTAGTAGTACAAGTACCAGAGCGCAGATCGTACACATTATTGTGTTCGGCTTTACAATGGAGCATTGTTTAAAAATATTCTGTATGTGTAAATATTAACTCATGCCGTAAAAAAGTTAAAACAGTCCGGAATAAACGATGAAGTACTGTGGGGTAAGATGGGACACCTTTAGACAATATCTAAGTTTCCTTACCGTGTTTTAAACAATTAACAATGATTTGTGGAAGCTGTGAGGATACAGTATTATACTTCTTTGAATGTTCTTTGTTTACTGCCAAACGGGACGAGAAAATAGAATAAAAGGTGTCCCATTTCCCCCAGTCTGCTTTATTTGTTTAATTAAAATGGAATAAACAAATTTTGAATGACGGCCGTTTTAAAATATTTTTGCTTTTTTGAAGAATGGTTTAGAAATATCCCAGGGGATAATCAAGTGCGGTAGAATAAAGGTTAGAAACACAAAATGTGGATGTATCAATGCATGGTATGAGACATATAGTGTGTAATCTTCTAGCAGGAATTATTTAATTTAACATCTGCGCATATTTTTGTTATGGCGTTTTGCTTAAAATAAATATGTTTTTGCTTAAAATAAATATTTTTTATTTTTCGCGAAGTGTAGTTTTTTAACATCGCGAATGTCGTTTTAGGAAAACTTTTGTTAAATGTTATTTACGTCAGTTCGAGTTCTGATTATTTACGGAAAGAAATGCGTTTTTAACATTTAAGATTAAGAGGTTTATACAAGAACTCTGCTGAAGTATATGCACTAGACTATTTAAATAAACAAACACAAAAAAACAAGAAATTAAATCTACAAGTTGAAACACACATACATTTCGAGATTACCGTTCTTTTTTAAATAAATCGTTACGATCAAACTGCGTTGAAAAAATCATAAACCTTTGTTGTTTTAAAACATAATACTATGTGGTGTGGATATTTTAATTTGTGTTACATAGTTGAGCACACATATTACCAAGTAGTCTATCAAAACACGAGTTGTATGCAAGTAAAAATACAAACGCGACTCGTCGGACCTACTGGTGGCGCCCAACATAAATCTATCGCCTTTCTTGATTCTCTCGACCTGGAAGCAATGGCCGATGCCTTTTTTATTCGTTACTGCCAAAGAGATGCTTGCGCACGGGGCAGAAGATTTTAATCGCTTGTGTACATCATCGTTGATACTCGTAGCATCTCAACGGGAGTAAATTTAATAAATGCAAGAAGTTATATTGTATGGTTTGAATGCTCTAGGTCAATGTTTTTGTTTTGTACGCAGGTTGATTTCGTTTAGAACTTGTTTAAGTCGTATTTTTATTACAAGTGAAGCATAATTAACAGCGTGCATATGATGCTCCTTCCGCAGCCGCTTGGTCTTGGACCAAACGAAACAAACAAGCCAGGCTATTTCGGCGATTCCTCAGTCAGTCCTTCACCGTTGGTCGTTTCGGTTTCGAGTTCGGCACACCACGTCGGGGATCCAGCCGCCCAAGTCTATTCGACCGGAGAAGGGTGCTTCGTGCCCGGCCGAATGCAGTCGGAGCTGCCCGGTCTTAATATGTACGCCGGACCAGGCGGATCATCGGCTCTAACCTCGCCGGCAAACTATGGCGGAGTTCCCGCCGCCGTAGGAAGTGCGCCCGGCCTCGTCCCACCCCATTACGGATCAACAGGAATGGACCATTCGCCCTACTACTCGTCCCTGGTAAGTTTTGTTAAAATGGCGTCAGTTAATCTGTACAGTAGGAAAGTGATTTAATTATAAAAATGGACGGTAAAGGTCGTCGCTATATATCGCTTTCAGTAATTTTAAGTGCCAACTTTGTCGGGCAGACAGGCTTTCATTAGCCTGTTTTAATTGCCGTATTGGTCTCGCTTTAAAGTACTTGCTTTGGGCTTGGTTTTAACTGTTGATGGCCGAGAGCGCGGGATTGAACGCCGTTTAATTCCCACGATCACTTTGCTTGCATCGTACCTTCGGTTATGAAGGTACACCGCTAGCCAGGTTGGGAGAAATACGTAATTTGTTTTCTTGAAACTGGCCGATCTCGCTATTTTTAACTATTTTCTCAGCAAAGGACAAACGGTTTTACTGTAACTTTAAAAACACCGCAGATTATTCTGTTTTTTTGCGCGTTTTAAACTTCTTAGCGATTATAAGCTTGAACATTAGAAACTATTATATGACGAATCAGTAGAAATTTGGGTATTGCTCCATAGCATGACCTAGTGGTGGGAATTAACGCTACGCTGTAGTTATCGTTGGGGTTAAGGCTATAAGTTAAGGATAAAGAGAAAGCTCATACTGGTATATATTATAATGAGGAAACATCACTGTCCTGCGCTCGGAGGAAATTAGTAATAGCTTGATCATGAGAAAAAGTCTGTCGCGTCGAGGGCTGTTTATATGCATTGTAGCTATGTTGGGCTAAGTTGATATTGCCTTAATATTTCCGTTCGTTTTAAAAAAAAACAACCATTGGATTCGCTTGCACTAGCTTTTTGTTTTATAACATCTATTCAAAGGCTGTTATATACCGGGCAAAGAGTTTAATTCTTACAATGTCTTAAATTTCTCTTACTGGAATAAGTGAAGTTAACGAGTTTAAGGGCTTGCTTGTCACGTTTCGGATTTAAATGGCAAGTCGTACGCAATACATTGGAAGGGGAATTGGCGTGCGTAAGAAAATAGCAAACCGCCTGGAAGCCGAGTTGGCATTGTTATATGCACTGTGATGTGGTTTCGAGCTGACATTACTGGGAACTGTGCTACGCCGAACAGTGAACACTCTTGATATGTATTGGCGCAACTTTTCTAATTCCATCGATTCGGGATTGTAGCGCGCGGTTGCTCAATCGAGTAGGCGTCAAAGCGAAGGAAATGTAATTCTATATCCACACCGAAATTACTTTCAACCGATGTAAAGTAACATTTCTTGTTTTATTTTATTTTCAGTAGGGTAGGGGAAGACGAGACACCTTTTCATTCTATTTTTTCGTCCCATTTGGTAGTAAACAAAGAATTATAAAACGATATCCCCCGACTGCAATAGACCGTTATTAATTGTTTAAAACTTGATCAGGATATTTGGATAATATGTTCTAAAGGTTTTCGATTTTCCCCACAGCACTATATATGACCATTTTTGTTAATAGGCGCCAGCTTATGATATGAAGCCGGGTGGTACGGACGTCTGGGGTGGAAGCTACGGACAAGCACCACCGGGATATTACCCTTACGAGAACACGTTTGGAAGCCAGTACCCATACGACAGGTAATATTTTTTGCACAAAGAAGGTCGCGTGGCGATGTTACGATTGTCTTGGACTCAAACCTTCGCGTCAGTGTGGCGCGGGAGCGATTATTCGATTGTTGGTAATGTATTATTTATTGGACGGCAAATTATTGAGTGCAATCTCGTCGGCTTTGCCCTTATGATGCGGAAATTTGAATTTAAACGCTCCCAGACGAGTTAGGTCACAGGCGAGACAAAATGGCGTCATAGAACAAGCGCGTATTAACGAGACGCATGGATTTGCAGTGATCGGCGCAAATGCTGTGATCCAATCTTTCGCTCTTTGATTCCAAATTAAGATATCTCTCGCTCGGTTGGGATATTCAAACGAGCGTTTTAAGATAAAAACGCCGCCTATAAATAGAGTGTAAAAGCTGTCATTTAGAATTTACCAAGAAATTTTCACGGTCTTGTTATTTGTGATGGTGGCCGCATGCACGTTTTTGGCTACATTGGCTGCATACGCCGTACCACGGCGTTCGGTAATGGCGTAGACCACACGGAAAGCGAATTTGAAATTCCTTTCAAAGGCGGAGATATGATATGAGCGCATCATATTCAAGTGACTTCGTGTGAAATGTAATCAGTGGTCTGTGCAATCGGGGAGTCGGTGAAAGATGTAGGCGAACCAAGCTATAAAATATGCGACGCTCATTTTCCCGCCTCCCAACACATAACTGGAGAAGATTACTATGCAAAAAATATATTGAAACCTAATTTAAAGGCAAAAATGTTTTTGATAACTTGTTCATGAGATTAAGGTAAAATGGTTCATGTTTTATTATCTTTCATCGTTCCATTTGGTAGTAAATAAAAAAAAATTCTATACTAACAACTGGATTCGTAAAATGGGATATTTACGGTAAACGAATCCATCTTACCCCATAGTACCATATTTATTAAACCGCTATTTATGTTTTAATGTTTGGTAATGTCAGTTTCATTTTATGGTCAGAAGCTATATATATAAGCTTATACACTATATAGGCAACTCAAGCCGTACACTGTTGTGTCCAGCGGTAAACAGCATGCCCGTCGGCCATACAACGCATACAGTGGTGACTGCTTAACCTCGTACACCAGATCTTGCGGTTACTGTGGCGAAAAAGTAAAATTGAAAATTTACTATTAAGACCTTGTTTTGATACCGCACCAAATCTTTCGTATATTGATGTTATTAAAACCAATGTAAATATAGAACAGCGTGTACAATATTGAGATTTAAGTTCTTTTTGTATTACAGATACTGTGGAGTCGACATGAATGACGGTGTCAGACGTAAGAACGCAACCAGGGAATCCACTAACACACTGAAAGCTTGGCTTCAGGAACACAAGAAGAATCCCTACCCCACCAAAGGCGAGAAAATAATGCTCGCCATTATAACTAAGATGACTCTGACCCAGGTACGCTGGTTTCCACAACCAACACTTCGTGTTTTATATTAGAAATATTTGATTACATTTTCCTTGCTACCAGGTGTCGACTTGGTTCGCGAACGCGCGTCGTCGCCTCAAGAAGGAAAACAAAATGACGTGGGTCCCAAAGAACCGCTCCAATGAAAACGCGAGTTCTACCGACGAGAAGAAAATAGACCCTGATGACGACGACAGCAACTCACAAAACCAAGATTGTGGTAAGTACACTAATGAGTGGGCGTTGCGAAGAATGTCTTGGTTAACTTACTTCAATACAAACGAGAGGCTATATGCAAAAGTACCCTATTCGGTTTACTGTAGATCCGTAACGCTGATAATTCTGTTTTAAGAAACAAAACCTGGCAAAACAAACATGCTCACTTTGTACATACCGCAAATCATTATTAAGCATATGAGCATTTGCAGCATGCAGACAAATTCGAAAGTGAATTGCAAACCGACGTTGGGTCATGTAATCGGACAGGATTACAAGTGCGACGCATGTTATCGGTGGTTGCGTCTCATTCTGTGCACGCCCGCATCATTACTCGGTTGTTTGATAACAATTACTGTTTGTTTATAATCGAACGCTAGCGGGTTACGACAGCTATGGCGCCTGCTGTCACCGCTAAAACGAATACAGAATAGTGCAATTATGAACAGCTGTATATTTTTACGTGTTAGGGTAATGGGTCAACTCGGACCTAAATCACAGGTCCTCTTGCGAACTCAGTCCAACAACACACAGATAAATGAAGTAATAGACTTTAATGCAACCACCACTGTATATCACTTTCTTGTCCTAATTAGATGAGTTTGAATGCCCCTTTCGAATAATTAAACTTTGTTTTTTCCTTTAGATGACAAAATCGATGCTGATCAGTCCCTTGATTCCGATGACTCAGCAGAAAGGGAGGTAACAAGCACAAACGACAATGACGTAACCAACACACCCTACTCACGTGATAGTGGTGTATATGGAGGGGAAAAGAGCGAAGACTTAAATGTGTCAGACCAAAACGATCAACAGCTGGGTCAAGGAAAAGACTTTTCAAGCACGTACCAACAACCAAGCGACGTTGGTTTTGAGCGACCCGCAATGCCAACAGACACTGTGCAAAGATATGGCCCGACCGACGCTTCCAGGATCTGGTCGCCTATTAACGATATTGGTAGCGGATCTTCGTACCCGACAAAGTGCCCGGACAATGTCGGAGATTCTCATTTGAACCTTCCTCCGTCGTTCCGTGGTTCCTACAGCGACGATCAGTTCTCTGCCATCAGTCGTCCGCAGCAAACTCCATCAGCAGTCAGTCCTTCCATGATAAGCGGGGTTGACCTTCCTGGAAGAATCGGTGAGTGCAGATACCCGTCTGTTCAGAACTGGGTGGACGGGGTATACCACAGCGCGGTCCCGCCGACCCCAGACCCGGATTCGACAACTTGCCATCCAATTTCAGCGGAAAGGAGAGATTCGATTGACGGAAGAATCGAAGTCGATCGTTTGCAAGGAGTGTCGCCTTCCTCCCCTCATTTCCAACACCAGCAGTTCCCATGCAAACAATTACCAACTCAAAACCCGCACCTAACTGTGAACGATAACGAACACTACACCTACCACGAGCGCAGAGTTCCTACCGACAACGTTGGAAGTCCAGGCAACCTCCATGGTCAAGTTGCGCCTCCATCCTACCAAATGTTTGGATTTAACAGCCAACTACAAGGCCTTGGAACTGGGGACTATTACCACGACGAGCGCATGGCAGCGCAGTCTTCAGCCGAAGCGAGACTGGGCTACTACAACCCCCAAAGATCCGCCGACCCACGTCAGGATATGAACTCGCAACAACAACAAGGTCGCATACACAACGTATACCACCCTGGCGACCCAAAGCCGTCAGTCCTCGCCTCACCCTCGTCGGCGTCCGGTAGTTCGCCGGCTTCGCGGCAACTCTGTCCCGGAGAGCAATCGTTGGCGAGTCGACTTGTCCCCAGTTCTTACCACGCCAATCCCGGGATGTCCGTTTCGGCAACAAACCCAAGTACTTTCCATGGTCAATATTACCAGATGAGCGGAGACCTTACAAAGCGAGGACACTCACATACCAGCAACACACCCTCCAATAACTACATGATGGTTTGTGGTAACGGAGTTGACCAAAGAAACATGGACGCCACGCAGGGATTTCAAAATCCTTTAAACACTCAACACAACAGCTACAACCGTAAGTTACTTTCTATTTACAACATAAACATGTTCATGCGTTTCCAAATTAAGAACCAGACTAAACTACTAATACAGCTGCGTGTACTTGTATATTTTATAAACCTAAAAGTTAAGCAAGTTCAAAGATGCGTTAACTCTCGTTGAACTTTATTTTCGCATGGTAAAAGCGAAGATCCCACGATAAACGAGAACCCTCATAGCAATTATTGAAGAACATTTTCCGAATGCTTCCCAATCCACTTTATTACAACCAATATACTGTTCCAACGAGAGTGCATCCGGATATTCAATGCTTCCTCATGCTTTATATTGTATAACGTTGGTAGTCTCAGATACCACCAGCGTTGTAATTGTTTTTTTTTTAATTTATTACAGGGTCGCCATTGCCGTCGAATAGTCCCCATACAGAGTTGATAATGTCGCCACGGTAAGTACGTGTTACTTAAATGTCACATTACTCCCCAACGATTTGGTCGTGTTCAATTATATTATGGTAAGCCAGTATAGTGGCACCTTCGACCTAAAGGAAAAACACTTAAACTGAGGCGATTTGTGCGCTTTAAATCGGCTGTGAAGATATAGCAGAGATTAGAGCCTAAACTGCAAGAGCTATATACAGCTTTTCAAATCAGATCTCGATAACTGAAACATGCGTTAAATTTAGCCTTTTAGCGGTAACCTGCACGAACAAGAGAGCGCATGTTTGCTTACTTAGATTTGTAGCCGTGAGCAAACGAAAGGTGTTTACGTGCCTGTTTAAACTTTGCGGTGAAATAATAAGAAATTTGATCGTTTTCCAATTGTTCACGAAAGGTACACCATCGGCATTAGTGTCAGTGCAACCAATCAACAGGCTGCATTCATACCATTACCGATGCACGAGCTGTATTGTGCTGTCGCCAGGAATAATAAACGCGCCGACGTCCTATTTAATATTATAATAGGCTAAATAACTGACATATCTTATTAGATAGAGAGGGTAAATCCTCGAAAGGCAGCAGGGCAATTAAGAGATGTCGGCGAGATATAGGGAATAGTTTAGCGATCAGCCGATAACCTCGCGCTTTCCGTATTTCCTTTTATTTATTTGTAGTGCGCCGACTGCCAAACTCGGGTTTATTTATTCGATGAGCGCTCGATGGTGTGATCAAGAGACAGGCACACCAACGAAATAAGCGCACTGATTCCGCCGGGCATTTTACGAGACGACGAAAGCCGATATACAAGGTCTGTCCAGGCGCCGATATTTAAGGGTTTTTCGTGGTTGACCGCGCGGTGCATCGCGTCATTCCTGCAACGAGCTCAATATTAATTCTCTCTGCCACTTGTGCAGTCGGCGCCTGTCGTCGCGAATCAAAACTGGGATCATGGATTTTCGAGCGCGTTCGCGCAATTAGTAAGCACCAGATTTGTCTCGACAAAAAACGCCGATCGTGGCTTATTAGTTGCTTGCAGTTTGTCCAAAAATAACCAGCATAATACTGTGGGGTAAGCTGAGTGCCGGTATAACACATTATCCCATATTTTTAACCGTGGGTTCAACGTTGATTAGCATTCCCTTTTTGGATACGGTTACATAGTTCTGTAAATAGTCAATTACAATCGTCCATGGGAGTCGTGAGGATACGCTTTTATAATTCTTGGAATGTTCTCTGTTTACTATCAAATGGGTCGAGAAAATAGAATGAAAAGGTGTCCCATTTTCCCCACTCTATATAACCAAACCAGCACAATTAATGGAGTTTTTAAATTACTTTAACAGCTAATTTGTCGCGTCTTAATACAGCGATTCTACGTGGATAAGAAAGCGCTATAAGAAGCTTATATGAACGAAACTATTAATTGGTTTATTTTAAGAACACTCGTCACAATTTCTCCCTATAGAAACGAAAAATAACCTTTTGCGAAAACCTATTATTGGAACTATTGCGTAACAACTTAAAATAAAATATGTCGTTTAAAAAACTTAAATTCAAAAAAAAATGGGCACAGGGCCTATGTATACAACTTTTCCCGGAACGAGACAGGTGATTTTATAAACAAAAATTTGCATTTTAGAGCTTAAGAAAACAAAAACAGCTTGTTAAGTGGTTTAGCTCGTAAATAACTTATATAGCCAAGATGAAGCGTCAACAACAAACTAATTTACATGGTAACGCCTCAGCTTCGCGCATTGCTCATTAAAAACATCTAAACAGCGACCTTAAAAGGAATACATAATCTCGTGTTGTGCGGAATACAGTATCGAGTAAGTCGAATTAGCACCGGTAGCGGCGTTCTTCGGCGCATATCCCGACTGTTTACTGCGGTGTTGGTGAACTTTGTACGGCACAAATTCGCATTCTGCAATGTGTTTTGTCAACTTTCGGGCCGTGGGCGGGTTGGGAGGAGATTAGTCGCTGATCCAGGCACTGTATATGTATATCATCGCGCAGATAATGCTACTCCCTCAAGCTACTGAAAGTAGGCGACATTTTGGAGCGATAACAAAAATTTCACCGATCGTAGTCAAGATGCAGCGGACACGATGCGTTATCCCGCACTAGCCCTGTACAAACGCTGCCTCAAAATCATTGGAAACGCGGCATACCATTCTGTCACAAAACTCGATAGGTTATATATACATCGCGCCACCAGTCGAAGTTCAAAGTCGCGAGGCCGCCGTCTTTAAGGCGACTCGGCGACCACCATAATCTACCGGCTCCCAATTACGCCCGGTTATCCGATCAACGTGACGCGTAGCGAACGTGGAAACGCAGTCAATTGCCGCCAAGGCCGCAGACCCAAAAATCTTGCCTATAAACGCGGTAATAAATAATTATCAAGGCGCTGTCACAATGAGATTCATTACCACTCGAAGGGCGATTTCAGGAAAAGGGAAATCATACGAAATGTTAAGATCGGTTGGGATAGGTCAAACCAATACTCGGTCTTTGCTGCATGTTTTGGTCAAGGTAGATTGAGAGGCTAATTTGTTTCGCCTGTTGGTGCGAAATACAACTCGTACGATAAGGGTTTTTTGGTCGTCCTGTATAGTTGTAACCACTTTTAGGATGAACACAATGATTAAAAAGAATTAAATCTATTATCGCAAATACACGTATGACCTGCACTTAATATGACCAAATGTCAGTTTTGTCAATTACTCAAAATAAAAACCAAAACAATTATAAATATCTTGTTTTACAGAGACGGGGACGAACTAAGGGAAATGCAAGCAGCTGAGACCTTGACCAATCTATCCACAAGGTGATGCTGTAGGCAGCTACGGTATACCAGGGTTGGACCTGGCCACGAATTGGCGCCGTTGGCCGAACGATCATGGCTGAAATACGTCATCTTAACAGAAATAATTCACCGTTAGTAAGATGGGCGGAGAACCAGCTGCAAGGCCAAGCCAACATTCCCGCTGTATAATGTTCCTAATATACGTGGTTATGCCTCGTATACCGGTATACCAGGGCGCGATGTACCGAAGATACTCACTGGGGTGTGGGAAAATTTAATTAATTTTAAAGTGTTGTTATTTCTTTTAAGTTAATTCAACCTGCTGTAATCATTGCGTTATTACAAAGAACAAAAATTGAAATTAGTGTCGTTGAAAGGGGCACGCTACAGAATGTTATAAATACACATATAGCTATTATAGGTATATAAGCTTTGGTTTTTATTGGAACACTTGAACACATATTAACAAACGGATATAAACGCGATTACATATGTCGGTGTGTATTTGGCTGGACTGATCACTTCGTTCACACGTCGGCGGCTTATGCTGGCGCCACATCAGATTAGAGATAGGGGTAGAGAAGTTGTGCGCCGCAAATTGCATTCGGTTATTTATTTTGCAGCGGCCGAACGACGGCTTGTCTGACTCAGAGAGACTGATAATTGCCCACCACTAAGCGACCGCGCCACCGACCGCCAGCAGACTTATGCAGATCATTCTACAGAAGACTTTCTATTTTTGACAGATGATTTCGTTCGCAGTAATTAAACGAACGGACCAAAGAAGAGTTTTTTGACAACATGTTTGCCGCTATGATGTACACATGTACGGAATCGACGCTCCAGTCTCTACGAACTATGTACGTTGCACTTTTTATATAACATCAATATAACATCATTTTTGAATTCTATACAGGAATTTAATTACGACATATTCACCTGTGTGACCTCCGTGTTATAGGGTGTTGTAATGACGTATACGTGGATACCTTTATCACTATACAGCGTGTAAATTGACGTGTGGCGCTTACGCCTACCTTGTATCCGCATACGCAGCCTATTAGGTAATCTACATGCATTGCGTCATACAATCAAATAAGTAATAAATAAACCGCGGTATTAGAATAAAGGTAACTTTGTCATGCCATTCCAATTTCTGCTTCCTCACCCAGCTTATTAAGGCGGAGGCTCACATGAACGGCCCAGTGTTGCCGCTTATAGAAATCACACGCACCTTTATGTATTATTATATTTAACCGTATTATTTATCGTGCAGCACTGGCCGGCCGGAACGCCTTGTTTACAAAATCGACAAAAATGGAGGTTTATTCCGAGCAAACCGCGGATAAAACCGTCTTGTCCTGATAATGGATCAGGATTAGTCATCTACGATTTCGTGACTTTCGGGCCACCAGTGTTTATTTACTTACGCCGCTCATGAAGGCAATACGAAGCAGATTCCGTTTCCGTAATAACACAGCGGTTCGATGTGGGCTCGAGCGAACCTAAACTATCCGGCGCGCCAACCGGTCCGACAGACTTTGTGATGAATCATCGAGTACACGAACGCTATGAGCTTTTGTGGTTTCGATTCTACATTATATGATATTGCTAAATATCTTTTAATTTAATGTAATCCTTCCAATATGTTAAACGAAACCTACGACTTGCATAACAAGAACGCCAAGACACATTTATATAAATTGCTCTCTAGCAGTACCTTGCGGTAACTAACAAGGAAGTTAGACCAAACGAATAATTGCCCAGATTAGAATGATTAGAATTAAACATCAACACAATTTTTATATCAAAACAAAGCGCACTTCACATTCGCCTGGCAAAACTGATTTCGTTATCCCAGTACATTTGGTTAGGAATAACTCACCTACATAAGTAAAAATATTAAATACGCAAATAATATTTATATTGTGGCCACATTATAACTTGATCACATTTGCCCTGTGTTCAACAATTCTAGGTAAGAACGGTCTCTACTAACTTTGGTCATGAATGGTCTCAAACAATAGGTTTATTTCTCTACCATATTTGTCTGTGCAAACACTACATTTTGTTTAAATTTTCAAAAATGACGTTCAAAATAGTAGAAGAATTTTACTTTTTTTACTTTATGCAAGTGTTTCACCCTGGAATAAAATGAAGTTTTACTTCGAACAACTTTATCAGAAACAAGACCTTGGTATGTAACATGCATTTGTACTTAATTTATTTTATTAACAGTGATGTTGCGTAAAAAGTGTTCTAACACTGGTACATACAATAAAATAATTGCGAAACGAAAACAAGGAAATTGTTTTCACATACAACAAAGTGTATAAAACAACGGGGAATGGACAAGATTACAAAACACAGACCTTGAAGTGAGTATGAAACAAAAAATCAATCGTACATAAAAGACAATAGAAAAATTCAGAAAAGGAAAAAACTTTTTTTATTTAGGATAAAAAAATAAAATGCCATTAGTGAATGAATACAAAACACAGTAAAAGTAAAAGAGTTTTGAGGCTCATGATAATTTTCGTTTCCCTCTTTTCTTGAAACCATTCTTCTTATTAACTTTACTTCGATATCCTTTACCAAACCATGAGGGAGCCGGACTTACAACACATTGCTGACTAAGCGTTTGCTGTTCTACCTTAGATGACATATCTGCTACACTAACGACTGACTGCCCTGTGACTTGGGAGCTAGCACTGGGGTATTGGGAATGTGTTACAGCAGGAACGAGGTAGGGCTTTTCATCAAGGACATTTTCTCTATTGGTGTCGGACAAAAAATTGGGTGATTCTATTGGCTGCGGAATTAGGGCTGGACCTGGCCATGAAGCAGCTCTGTTTGCAGAACATACATGAGTATTAATGATGTTGCTTTGTTCTGACCGAGAGCTTTGATGAGCTGTTGAGATCGGGTAGGTGATGCTTGTTGTCGTAAACGTTGAAAGTTCATTTAGTTTTGGTTGCCTTGCTAAGCCCCACAAGGAATCTGTATGTCTATAAAGTTTACAACATAAAGGTTTTATACATAAAAGGTTTTTATACATACATTATTTTATACATTTAATCTGTACATGCAGGTTAAATACAGTATTAGACAAATATATTTAAGCAGAACAAAAATATGCAACTTACTGAAAATATACAGCAGGGACAATGGACAAATACAACATAACTATCTTCATTACTTCATCTACAGATCCTGAAATAAAATAAAAAGTTTTCAAAGCAAAAGCAAAGATACAAGTCCAACCCAAGCAAAGGAATTACAATAACAGATATAGGTATCTGTGTATACGGTTTATTTAATAGGCTTACAAAGCATATAACAATTTAAAATGTTTTACACGGTTGAAAAATAAAAACGGGAAAATATACCATTTATTTTTGAGGTAGCTTGGGAGTCTTTTGGAGTCCATTGCAAGTTTACAATGTACAGCTTTGGTCGATTTCTCTTTGTTCTTTACATTAAAAAAAGTTCAAAGTTGTGTGATAACCATTGTAGGATATTAAAAGTTGATTCATATGGCATTGCTAGTATAACATAATATGTACTTTTGATGTGTAACCTTAAATCAAAGCTGTGGCAAGTGTTTTAAAATATTTTACTTAACAAACAATAAAGATAGAAGTTTGTTAACCGGAAACTCTCTGTCACTGTCGGGTTAAACGAACACTAATGCTAACTGTAATTTAATATTACTAAACTTTGTAATATAGATTCTCTTCATTGTAATAATATGAAGTATGTAGTTGAACAACCTTTCAGTCAGCCACAGTTGCTTGTAAGATCTCAACACCTTAAGACTTGAACCAAGACACAAAATAAGGTCAGCATCATCTGCATTCGATTCAGCGCTTTCCCAGTTATGTGGCCATCTAAAATTAAAAAAAAAACTTGGATGAAAAATCCCATATGAAAGCAAAAATCTTCTAAAAAAACTTTTACTAAAAAAATTAGGTGTAACGAAAAGTGTCTAGTATGGATAACAAACTTATGTTGAAACGAGTAAAGAATAAAAGAGTTCGCAGGTAATTTTGATAATTTTAGTACAATTCGATGTTAGATACATAATTCTAAACAACTGGAATAACTCAAGTACTTTGCACAACTTAGGATCATGAACAAGAAAAATAAATTACTGGGAAATCTTGCAGAAATAATTGTACCTTGCATCACTACGTTCACCAAAATGAACAATCGTATCTTTCAAACCCTCGTTGCATTTATCGCATGTACGTCCTGTAGAATGTCTTCTTAACGCAGTATGTTCAGTGACGTCAAATAAACGATAATATGTAGCATCACAATTTGGACAAATCTGGAGTGGAAAGGTGTACCAAGTTAGTTTATGATTTTTTTATGTTTTTTTATATGTCTAAGTAGTACCATTTCTAACTACTTGTTTTATTTTCTATTTCGCACACCTGGTGCTCACTTAAAATTTGTATTCAACTTTGTGGGTAACTGCTTTCTGGACTTCTGACAATTTTTGTAATTAAGTGACAATGTGACAAAATACATTAGTTTGGAGTTTGGACACATAAAATACGAGAAGCATCACATTTTGAGTTTGGTATCTGGTATTTACAAACAATATGAGCACCCCTATGACTACTATGTTATGCTATATATTGGTATATAATATACTTACTTCACAAAACATGTTTCCATGCAGTTCTGATAATTTATCCGATGGCACCCCACTACGTACGTGAAGACCGTCACAGTTTTGGGAAACAACATGTTGAACAATGTGGTGCCTTACCAATGCTTCTATACACATATGAGTGAATGTGGGAACAGCACTCACCAAGTTTTGACCTAAAATGCAACAAATTTAGAAAAACTCATTATTTGTTTTGCTTTCTGTAGATTAGGTATTCAATATTACCACTTGTGGCGTTGTGGGGTTATTTTTACCTATTTTCTGCATAAATTAATATGTTCTATGTTAGGGTAATCAAATGGAAAATTAAATTCCTATGCTGAATTTTTGGAAGCAATCTAAAAAATCAAATAAAAAGGGCTAACAACTTGGTAAATATGAACACTGCCAATTGCAATTAATGCCTAATTTATCTCCCTCTTTGTGTACTGCACGTAGGCACCATAGAACAGGTGATAACATAAAATACAAGTCTGTAAACAGCTTTACACCAATGCAACTCACAACTTAAATTATTAAAAAAAATATTTTTTTTAACTGGTACACACACTTACATGAATTAACATCCTTTCCTGATTTAAGACGAGTCCAAACTCCATTTGTTCCTCTGTAGTCCGGTATGTTTGCTGCTGTGCTTATCCCAGCACCAGTGTAAACTACAGCATGCTTAGCAGTCTGAAGTGCTTTGGCCAAATCAATGCATTTTGCATGTAACGTGACTGGATCATCAAAAACCTGGAATAAATTAAATATAACATGAAGATTTTGCTTATAAGGTTTTTTGTGTATCTGAAATGGCAGTGACTACTTCCCACAAATAAATTTCTACTTCAAACAAATAAATTTCTTACTTCTTGTGAACGTTGCTTAAGCTTTGAGTAGCTGGAGGCTCTGGCACGTACAGCTTTCACCAGCGAACAGTGCTCATCCAGGAATTGCTTTTCATCTAAACTATGATGTCTTCGAGCTACCACCTCTCGAATCTGTACAGGAAGTATTTTTTTTTTAAACAGTAGTTACAACATCAATTTTAGTAACAAGACTTTTTATTAAAACAGTAGTAGCAAGTAATTAATACTTATAAACCAAAACTGCTAGTTTTTACAGCATTAAGAAGGTAGATACTGTGAACATTTTGAATAATGCTACTGCACCAAACCAAACTCTATTTATTAGGACAACTTCTACTTTTTTTCATATACAAATATATTATGCTATATATATATATAATTTTTCATATACAACAAATATATGCTATAGGCCTATATAATATACTGTTCATACAAATCTTTTGGACCATACACCATTCCATGTATACCTGCTTGGTTAGATCTCGTTTCGTCACCGTAGGAGCAAGTTTTCGAGGTCGCAAAGTACGGGGGGTGGCAACCTCATCCTCAACCTCTTTCTCTTCGTTGTCAGCGCCGATAAAAACATCGTCAGAACTTCCACACTCGGTTGCTGGCAAGAAGACGCTCTGCATGCTACAAGCATGGGTTGGTGTGGCCACTATTCAGCATAATGTATTGTTTAATGCTAATTGTTAACCTAACTCTTAACCATTCTACAAAATAAGGCATTAAGGTTAGAAGTTCGTAACAAAGTTAAGTTTTGACAGAAATAGATATAAAATATGCTAACGCTTAATGAAGTACAGTGTAAGTGCACAGTGGGGTAATACAACAAAGTTACACAGAAATTTGGTAAACAAAAGAACAAGTGCACGTTAAAATAACAGTAAACTTGGCAGATACCAACACAGATTTAAACAAAGAATAAAACAGTACATATACCGGTAAAACAATTTGCTAGTTCCAATACAGTGTATAACTAACAACACAGGCCAAGCTTTTAAACATGTAGGCATACAACTAGTCTTGGCAGCCACTACACATAACTAAACAGGAACATGTAGTAAAAATAAATAACATTAACATCATGTGCGTTGATGCACAGGATGGCTGGTCATTTCCTCTTGTTTATGATGCTTATATTGTGTGGTTTGCATGGAGAGCGGGCTGTCATGGCCGCTTGATTTCACAACTTCAAATGAAATTTTTGAAGTGGACTTTTTGCTGAAAAAAATAAAAAAATAGAGAAATTATGTATAATATATGCCTTTAAAAAAACAAAAAAAGTTAAAAAAACATTTTTTAATTAACCTATCAGAATTATTTTTATAAATTCCTTTTTCATGATAGACTATGACATTTTAAGATGAAAAATATGTACATAAAACAAACTAATAAATGGTGTTTAATTTCACCTCACCTTTCAGTAACAGACTTCTGGTTGGGTTTTCCAACTACAGGGAAATCCTTGGTGAGTTGTGATTTGGTCTCATTTGAATTTTGTTGATCTGTCATCATTGATTTGATGACCGGCTCACTTCGTTTCGAACCAAGTCCTGTGCCTTGAAACTCCTGTTTTAGGCGAAAAGATAAATACAATACTTTCGTTAGTATCTACTATAGTGAGTATCTACTGAAGACTGCTTTCAGAAGTCTTTTTATGTATTTGAACAATATACTATGTACAAACGTACAGTTAAGTTATGTGAAATGTGGTTTTGAAAATTGTGTCACTAAACCTTTAACAATTTTATCCCTAATACTTCGGTCGTGTCACAAAAAGGTTGAAAGAACTGTGTACATGTATCAAACATTACGTACTTGTGGGGGTAGGATTTGACTCTGGTAAATCTGACTTTGCGATCCTCGCAGACAAGTTTTAGACGAAGAATCATAAAGTTGGTGAGCCATCAACTGATCATGTGAATGAAGAGCAATCTTTTGCATCTTGGAAGCTCGTTTTCTCCACTGCATATGTGATGTAAACATTGTTATAAAGGTAACAACAGCATGTAAAACAGCAAGCAGCACAGATATACTGAACCATAGGCAAAATTTTAAGTTTTGAACAATTTCATACAAAACTAGTAAAAAATCACAAACTTAAGTTTTTAAACAGAAACTTTTAACAGAAAAGGGAGAGCAACTAGTTCTCCAAGTGATCTAGCAAAGTCAAAATTCTAACATACAAACATGAATAATTATATGCATGAGTCTAGGAGAGCAAGAATGTATATTTAACCTGAAAGAGGAAAAGTCTTCGCTCACAAGATTTGTGTCCGGAGGTTGCAGCAGACTGAAGAGGAGTTTCTCCAAGTTTATCTTCAATGCTGATCAGGACTCCTAAAAACATGTTTGCAGAAAGACTATTTTATGTTTAGGACAAAAAAATCAGCTTATGTCGTTAGACTCGTTATATGTCATTATTTAGCACGAACAATTAAAATTTTGCATATTATGTGTTTCAAGAGTCAAAATTACTTAAGTGATCATAGGCGATAAACCATCACCATGTGGATCAGGAATTCTTAAAATCTATGTTTTTAAACTATAGTTTTAATAGGTTAACAAAATTAATATAAATAAATGAATAAAACTGGTCTTATCTTCGCATGGTGGGGCATTAACAATCTTTATAACACCGATGTTCTGTTTTATACAGTTCGTGCCCGCTCACGACCATGTATGTAAATTTGTAACTGAATTTTTTTTGGATTTTTTCAATACATTACCTGCACCATGAGCAAGTAGTAAGTCAACACATTTATCCTGTCCACCAGCTGCAGCTACATGTAACGCATTCCGACCATATTTAGTGGTGGCAGTAATATCAACACCTGTGCAATAATATACATGAAACTCATGACAAGTTTTAATGAGATGTCCTCCTAGCATTCTATTGTTTTAAAATCAAAATTTAGTTAAAAGTGATAAAATTTAAATTTCAGATTCTAAATTTAGTTTGAGTAAATTTTATGCAATTCGCTAAATTATAGCCATGAAAAAAAGTGATTTATACTCTTTTAACGGCTTAACTGGTATGATAAAACGTAGTGTGTTTTTGATGTTTTGTCTGCCACCCTGCAACCCTGCAAGACTTCAACAGGAAATGAAACTTTCTGGATGGCAAATAAAACATCAGATATACATTACTTTTTTATACCGGATAAGCTGTTGAAAGAATAATTACATGTCTGGTAGCAAAAGTAACAGAATAGAGTGATTTAAATCACTTTATTCCACTATAATACCTGCTTCAATAAGTGCTTTCATCAGTCCCACGTTTCCTCTATGTGCAGCAATATACAAAGCAATTGCAGCTCGACCGAGAAACCATTCTCTTCTTGCTTGTGCTGTCATTTGTTCAGTGTTCGGATTCTTAAAATCACTGTCTGCAGTCACGCCCAATTTCAGGACCTAAATAATTACAGTCCTTTTGACAAAAATTTTTACACCATACTGTTTTAGTGTTTTGTTTCTACATTACATAACTTCAAATTAGAAAATACACAAAAATAAAAACTAAGGATAACAATAATATTTACAAACTATAGCTGTTGAAAAATGTTAAACAAATTGTTTAAGGGAACAACACTTTGTCATTATATTTAAAAAATTGTGGCAAACCAAAGCAAACAAGACTGAAATACATCTTCCAATTGGATACATAAGGACAAAATTTACTGATTATAACTTTTTTAAAAAAGTTAAAGAGAATATCACTAAGAACTACATCTGTTTAACATGAAGATAAATGATTCATAAACAAATGTCTTACATCAGGAATGTGACCTTTTGCACTTGCATGTATTAAAGAAGACCATGAAGCCCAAATCCTGAGAGTTAATCTTGCTCCTGATACAACATCATGGTGTTTCAATGTACTGTTGTCCTCCATATCACCTAGAAACATGAGAAAACCATCAAGTTCTGTGGCTGTGGTGGTAGATTAAACAGATTAAAAACGTTCCATGTTGGTAAAGAATCCTGCCACAATGTTATCTGCCACCCAATTTACCCACTAACCTCTTACCCCTAACTCCTATAACCACTGTACCCGAACTACTGCCACAACTAGCAATCTCTAACACAACCCACCAACGAACTACAGGATTCTTCACCAAGGCCAAAACTTTCATATCTCTAAGACTAAAAATATTTCTCTTTGGTTTTAATAAACTTAGGTAAGAAGAGCCCTATATAAAACTATACCCTATATAATATACACCTACCAGTACCGGTTTGCAAGAGTACAAATGATAAACCCAAGTCAAAAGAATAATCAATAGGCCTATATAATACTAAAACTAAATCAATAACAGAGCAATGCAACACTATGGTATACTCATTACAACCAAGTATTCAACAGTCAAGACTACAAACAACTTAATAACTTATATATATATCAACAGACTATGTTAACGAACTAATAGTAAACAATTGAAACTAGATTTCCGGTAGAAAATTTTTGTATATTGACTTTATTCCATGTTTGCCTGCGATTTTTTCGGCCGATGAGATTTTTAAATTTTACTAGAAAAGTAATTTGAACTTCAATTTTTAAGTATATTAGGTCACTTAGGTGTTGTAACAACAGCAGAAGAATAAACTAAATAACTATTACTAATATACCTTCATCTAAATACATTATTCTTTGCAAGTGTGTGGGTATGCCAGCAAGCAACTCTAACTTGATTTTCAATTCCTTAATATTGGTTGAGTTACAGACATCTTTGATTGGGAAAACTTCATTGGTTTCCACGGAATATACTTCAACAACGAAATGTCTGTTAGAGGCCATTTCAATGTGGTTTAATGCTTAGTTTTGTGTGTTTTCTAACCCCTATACAGACTGTTACCTCAATTACAGTTGAAAAGAGTTTACAAAATTGGCCAACATTAGATTTACAACAGTTGTGTGTTAAATTCTTATATTTTGTGGACTTATTGTGAACTAAGAGTAATTACCAATTTCTTGCAACAAAAAGTTTTTATACACTAAATACAATGAAACGTATTTCTGGTTTTGGCGTTGAATCAAATAAAATATAACCATGTACACAATACTACCACTGTTGCAAATTCGAATAGGAAAATATAATTTGGTGATTGTATTTTGTTTTGTGGATAATTTAATAGGTAGCGTGATACCATGACTTTTTCCTATAAACATGAGAACTACTTTGTATTTAAAACAAAGGTATAACTGTTCGAACAATTGAAACTTTAACAGTAAAAAGCAGCTTTAACACTATAGAATAAACCATTTGTGTGAGTGCACTTTTAAGTACAGGTGACAAATGAAAAAGTACACCCAAAGCAAAGCCAACATCCAACTTTTGCAATTGGTAAAAATTAAGTAATAGTTACAGGTTGTTTGATAGTTTGTACACCAAATGCCATGGTTAGCGTCATACAACATATTGGATCTCTTAAGTGGAAGAATTCTAAAAATAGTTTATTTTATTGCTGTTGCTTTTTTTGGTCATCTGATGAATCTGAAGAAGTTTCTTGCGAAGAACTTTCCGAGCTTCCTCCACTTTGTTCTTTCTCAGCAGCCATCTTTTTATACGCCATTTCAAAAAGTTTCAAGCTCTTTTGTTGCAAACCGGAGAAGCCTTCACGAATTACTTCAACCGACTGTGTGTCTTTGTTGGCAAGAATCTCACGCACTTTGGTGATCTCTTCCTTGATCTGCTCACACTCGTCCTGTGGAAGTTGATCTTTGAACTCTTCCATTTTGGTCTCTGTGTCATGGATAACGTTTTCTGCTTGATTGACAATTTCAACTTTTTCTTTTCTCTGTTTATCTTCCTCCGCATACTCTTCTGCTCGTTTGATCATGTTTTCAATTTCATCCTTGCTAAGTCCTCCTGATGATTGGATTACAATCTGCTGTTCTCTTCCAGTTCCCTTGTCTTTGGCAGACACATTCACAATGCCGTTGGCATCGATATCAAAAGTAACCTCAACTTGGGGGACACCACGGGGTGCTGGTGGAATACCGACGAGTTGGAATTGTCCGAGCATTTTGTTGTCAAGAGCCATTTCTCTTTCACCTTGATGGACTTTAATTTCTACTTGCGTTTGACCATCAGCAGCGGTGCTAAAGACCTGGCTTTTTTTAGTTGGAATTGTAGTGTTACGTGTGATCAATTTAGTAAAAACGCCGCCGAGAGTTTCAATACCAAGGGACAGAGGTGTCACATCAAGTAGAAGGACATCCGTAACATTTCCAGCAAGCACACCACCTTGGATGGCAGCTCCCATTGCTACAGCTTCATCAGGATTCACGGCCTTGCTGGCTTGCTTTCCAAATATAGATTGAACAGTGGATTGAACCTTAGGCATCCTGGTCATGCCACCAACAAGAATAATTTCACCAATGTCACTCTTGGACACTTCTGCATCTTGAATGGCCTTTTCACACGGTTGCACAGTACGTTTGATCAATCCACCAACAAGTTGTTCCAACTGGGATCTCGACATTTTCAAATTCATGTGTTTTGGGCCGCTTGCATCCATGGTAAGGTATGGTAAGTTGATATCAGTTTGTAACGACGATGAGAGTTCCATTTTCGCTTTTTCAGCTGCTTCCTTTACCCTCTGAATCGCCATTTTGTCTTTCTTTAAATCCACACCTTGATCACGTAAAAACTCTTTCACCAAATGCTCTACAAGAACATTGTCAAAATCTTCACCTCCAAGAAGAGTATCTCCATTTGTTGACTTTACTTCAAACACACCCTTCTGAATTTCAAGCAATGAAATATCGAAGGTACCACCACCAAGGTCGTACACGGCTATAATTTTATCTTCTGACTTATCCATGCCATAAGCAAGGGCAGCCGCTGTAGGTTCATTGATAACACGTAGAACATTCAACCCAGAAATCTGGCCGGCATCCTTCGTAGCTTGACGTTGAGAATCATTAAAGTAAGCCGGAACTGTTACCACTGCGTTTTTGACTGGTTGATTAAGGTAACTCTCTGCAGTCTCCTTCATTTTTGTTAAAACAAAGGCGCCGATCTGCGATGGAGAATAACGCTTGCCATCTGTTCCTTCAACCCAAGCATCGCCGTTAGTTGCTTTGACAATTTTAAAAGTAGAGGTTTTTAATTCTTTTTGTATTTCGGCATCATCAAATCGTCTACCAATAAGACGCTTGGTTGCATAAAATGTATTACCGGGATTGGTCACTGCTTGTCTTCTAGCTGGTGTGCCTGCAAGTCGCTCTCCTTCTGGGGTAAACGCAATTACAGATGGAGTGGTTCGAGATCCTTCCGCATTTTCAAGTACTTTCGCTTGTTTCCCGTCCATCACAGCAACACATGAATTGGTCGTTCCAAGATCAATTCCAACAACAGCTCCTCGCACTGCTTCGGATGCAAAGGAGCGGCCGATAAAACGATTCGGCAATGTTGCATTATGTGGTTGAACGTGATAACCTCTGTGGAGACCTTGAACTAACTTTTTATGTTGCAGGCGCACAGACCGACAAACTGTATTCAGCATTTTTATTGAAAATAATTAATAAAGCAAGCACGAAGAAACCTACACAATATTCTGCGTCAAGAATTTACAGTTTAAAAAATACGAATAAAATAACGAGACTAAACTAATAATCGATTTTTAAAGTATAACCCTCAATGTTACACAACCCACGATACAAAATACTGCACAGTTAAGCTCTTCTACCACACGTAAATACCTGTACACGTGAAACACAACATAGCAACAAGCTTGCGAAACTGGGACATCATTCTCGACCTTTCGTTCTTTACGAAAACGTGCGAAATGACGCAACATCCTTTCAACTTTATTGTCATAGAAATCACATTAAACAAAACCACTAAAAAAAACAAAGCGATTAAAATCAAACTTAAAGCTTAAATATATATTTTACTATGAAGGGGTGATTATTTTAGAGTTATTTAAAACGACACAAAAAGAACAATCATTTGAAAGGACGTAGTTTACTTATATTTCCACCTAATCTCGAATATGTGTGTTGTAGACAAAAAATATTTGACCGCTTGCACAGTTGGTTATTGTGAACAACATCAACACCAGTGTATTTTGAAGACTTCTAATTTGTTAATCATTGAGAGGTGCACCCTCTGCATATTTTGTTTTCTGTATTCCAAAGTCGTTAGAGATGTTTGATAATGCTGTGCGAAACGATATTTGTGTCCCACAATGTTACTATCGCCTCTGCCAAGTCGGTCTCTTACTATCCCAGTAAACCAAACATCCTCAGCTCTCAACATTCCATGATCGCAGGTTAAATCGTAAATATCTTTAGCTAAAGCCATAGGTATTACATACATTGGGCCCAAGCAGAACGTAGGAAATGTGCTTGGCGCATACTCTTCGATTGAGACGTAATTTTTATCATTTATTCCGCGCTGCGGTACATCTCGGACACGATGCTCCTCCCCGCATATAATTGGAAATTGTTCAAATGAATTCTTTTCTCTTCCGTTTTCATGCGCCAAAACCT
The DNA here is from genome assembly GCF_009617815.1 of Ciona robusta. Taxonomy (NCBI): domain Eukaryota; kingdom Metazoa; phylum Chordata; class Ascidiacea; order Phlebobranchia; family Cionidae; genus Ciona; species Ciona robusta. The sequence continues at coordinate 9,065,944 of NC_143237.1, forward strand.
CGTTCAAAATGTCATTAAGATTTTTTGATAACTCAAAGAAATCAACCGCTACGTCATCGTCAGTTTTGCTTATGAAAATTTGCGTTGTGAGGTTCTCACTAGCCCATTGTAGTAGCGCAAGTGTCTTATATACCAAATTCCTATCAATATAAGTTATTTGAGTTATGTACGTGTTAAATATGTACCAACAACGGAATACTAAATACTGTCTTATTGATACATACAGGTATGTATCCGGGTAGTCGTAGAACAACACATCTCCGTGTTTTTCTGACTCTTTTATAATCTTCAAGTTCGTATTCTCGTCAGTTGATTTTCCGACAACGAAGACATGTTTTATAGAAAGACCGTTCACAAATGAAATCGAACCCGAGGTTTCTCTGATTATTTGCCTTGCGAAGAAGTTTGGTGCAGATGATACAACGAAGTTCACAAGCGAGACGGTAGTACTTTCTGTAAAATGTAAGAAACTGATATTATATATAGAATGTTATTCGCAGAATATTATACGCACTTTGATAAAAAGTGCAACATGCGCAATCACCATCTATAATGGGCTTAAACTTTATACAGGCTACAGCAGTTAATAAAGTGGTTTACCTTTCAGTGTCATGCATTTTATTTCTTTGTTAGTACTGTTTAATTTTTGCTCAGTCGGCTCAGTTATATAGGAGAACTTTTTCTTGCATATTGGTGTATGAGTGGAGAATGATTTGATAGTTTCTGTTGTTGTTTCAACATGCAAGACTTCTGACCCGATATTAAAAGGTTTTAAACGCCCGTTATGCATTCCCGCCTCTTTGGGTTTTGTTTTTATGGCCAATGGACACAACGTTTTTAATTCTGTAGATTTCGGTTGCGAAACAAATTTGTACCTTGAATAAAACAAGAACTGGTTAAGCAAGAGAGCGTAAATGTAATGAATATGTCGCCTATAGATAATAATATATGAATATACATACGACTCAGCACAAACAACTAATAGCGACATTGTTCATTTTACAAATAGAAAAATGAGTCAATGTTGACACGAGGTTATATAGGTATATCAGCCACTTGTTTATCTGGTAATGTCATGAAAACAGTTCAAAAACTCTTTTCACAGCAGATATAGACATTCATTCCACTTGCTAATCACAACCATACATATTACCATACACATCAACTTTTTACTTACCGCCATATGAATTGAAATAATATTAGAACAAAACATCCTATTAACACAAATTTACGAAGGTGTATTCTCATATTTTTAATTGGTCTGGTCTTGTTTGGTATATGCTGCTTGCTTCTGTCTTTCTTATTACTAAACGAGCCGAAATGCAAAATGACATCTTCAGGAAATACCTCCACGATGCATATCTATACAATATTAACCAAGGCGTTGTAGTTAAATGACAGCATAATTCATTAATGGTGTGCTTCGAAATAGACAAACATTTCTACGTCCTTGATAACCCGACGGACGCCTGACGAAGACATGCGATAAAACCAACAAAACACAAGTCAAGGTAAAAGTTTAATTGTAAATAAGTAATTGTAAATAAGTTTTTACCATGGTGATAAACATAATATTACAGTGGTTTTATAAAGCTTATCGTTGTTATATTTGCCACGCAAATTTGTAATAAAAAATAGTAAATTATTTTTTATACTGAATATGAATGAAGAAAAGCAGAGGCGATTTAATTTCTTGAGCACACAATAGGCCCGCATGCCCCCCCATCTATTAGCGACCTCGGCCTAAAATAGATATAGGCTTTACAGGCTAATATACAAACATATTAATGATAAATAAGTTACATTCACTGGCAAAGTGGCAACTATATAATATAAATGTGTTGCAATGGTATATTATCGCCAGTCCTTAAATCTTTACATATTTACATTGCATTGTTATTATTAAAAAAGTTATGTTTTAAAGAGATAAGCATATGTGATAACCATTGTATAGTAAAATTTGTGTCCTATTAAAAAAAGCAAGGAGCTCAGAAATATGTTTTACTGCGCAGGCAGGGTTGATTGTTTCGGGTATTTAAAACGACGTGAAGTATATAATCATTTAAAAGTATGTATGTTTACCACTTTATTGGAACAAATACTTATATTGTTCCACATCATCTCGGATATGTGTGTATGTTGTCGACTATTTAATATATAATATGGTGGGGGAAGATGGGACACCTTTTCATTCTATTTTCAATTGCCTATTTTTTAATTGGTCTGGCCTTATTTCGTATATGCTAATTACTTCTTTCTTCCTTTTTACTAAACTAGCCGAAATACAAAATCAAATCTTCAGGAAATGCCGCATGCTAATGTATATACTTATACAACCCACGGGGTCGTTGACAACCTAATTTATAAAATAACTGCCTCGAAATAGACAAACATTTCTGGGTCCTTGATATATAAAACGCCGCCTGACGAAGTCATGCGATAAAACCAACAAAACACAAGTCAAGGTAATAGTTTTAATTGTATATGTGCTACGGAGCACAGTTGGTAAGCGCGCCTGCCTCCAACCCAGAAGTAATGGGTTCGAGGCTCGCCACCGCTACCATTGTGGGCGGACACTTAACGGCAAACCCAGTGGTCACTAACGGGCTTTCCAAATTACCTTCCAAATACACATAAAAAAAAAGAAAAAAAAAACACAAAGTAACATACTCGTTAAGCTGGTACGAGGTGTATAAAAGAGATCACCCGTGTGTTATAACGACTGTCGTTTTTCGGCCACGCGAGGATAAAGTAAGATTTCAATATGGTGATGAAGGTATAATATTACAGTGATTTTAAAAGTTTATTGTGATTATGCTTCCCACGTAAAACAGCGAAGTATAATCATAAATATATATACATATATACTAAACTTAAATAAAGAAAATCAGAAGAGATTTAATTTCTTGATGTGCGCACAATGCTGAACCAGCACATCATGCCCCGATCTATAAGCGGCCTCGTCGACCTAACGTAGATGTAGGCTTTACTGGCTAATACGCAAGGATAATAATGGTAAATAAGTTTCGCTGTTAAAGTGGCAACTATAGCATGGGGAAGTGGGAATGGATTTTCCCTCTCTTTTCTCGACCCATTGGTAGTAAACAAGGAACGTTCAAAGTAACATAAATCCGAATTCTTATGACTTCCATAGACCATTGTTAATTGTTTAAAACACGATCAGATTTGATTTGGTTATTATTGCTAAAAGCGTCCCATCTCCCCCCACCCTGCTATATAAAAAGTGTTGTTATGGTATTCTTAACAATATGGTATTTTATAATGTTTTAAACCATCAATCATTGACTTGTAAGCATTGCGTATTGCCCATTCCCTGTATTCAAACGAAGTTTCAGATGTTTGATAGTGCTGTGCGAAAGGATATTTGTGTCTCACAATGTTACTTTCACCTTTGCCAATTCTCTCACGCACTACCCCAGTAAACCAAACGTCTTCGTTTGTCAACATTTTATCATCACCTGTCAATCCGTAAATGCGTGAAGCCATAGTCACTGGCACCACGTACATTGGGCCACCACAATGAGTAGGGTATGTGCTCGCCGCATATTCTTCGATTGAGGCGTAATTTTTGTTGTGTATATCGCGCAGTGGTCTTTCTCCTGTTTTATACGTCACCCCACAAATAACTGGAACATTTTCGAAAATGTTTTTACGTCTCTCATGCTCATCTGTGCTAGCCGTTACATTTTGTACCACTTCGTCCAAAATTTCTTCTAAATTTCTTGATAACTGGAAGAAATCAACCGCTACGTCATCGTCAGTTTTGCTGATGATAGTTTGCATTGATAGGTTCTCACTGGCCCATTGTAGCAGAGCAAGTGTCTTGTACACCAAATTCCTATCAATGTGAATAGCCAGTTATATATTTGTATATATAATAAATGTTTGTATAGTTTTGGTAGAGTGGGGTAAGATGGGACATAGTTGCATATTTTTTTTGTTCTATTTGGTTGCAAACAAAGCATATTTACAAAATCAAACCACTGGAGCCCAGCGATTGTATAGAAAGCGTTGTCAAATGCTTAGAACTAGGATTTAGCAAAGTCTCGTTATTGTTTTAAGCAGAAGGGAATATGGAATGTAATGTGCTATTGCAAAATCCATCTTACCCCGACCTATTATATAGTCGATAATCTATCTCAGGTTATGTGTTTTCATTACTTATAGAGGGTGGTATTTGCTACAAGCCGAGCGTGTGCAATGGGGAGATAGATAGTTACACATTGTTCGTCACATTTACACCCCTATTATATGACATACAAGTAGTTATCCGGGTAGTCGTAGAACAACACATCTCCGTGCTCTTCAGACTCATTTATAATCTTCAAGTTCGTATTCTCATCAGTTGATTTTCCGACAACGAAGACATGTTTTATAGAAAGACCGTTCACAAATGAAATCGAACCCGAGGTTTCTCTGATTATTTGCCTTGCGAAGAAGTTTGGTGCAGATGATACAACGAAGTTCACAAGCGAGACGGTAGTACTTTCTGTAAATATATAGTAGCTTAATTATGGTATCCTTTCTCATATCAAATGTTAGCGTAGCGTTTGACTGTGCTGGCACAGATTTAATAATGTAGCGTGTTTAGATTGTATGTAATGCATAAAGCTTGTATACATTAAACGGTTGCGTACTTGCGTTTTACGATAACGCAGTTAAATGTGCCGCGCGTTTCCTGCTGTGACATATAGCAATGCTTGCATATAAAAATTCGATACTAGTATATTAATTTGTAAGATTATGCGAGAACGGAAATAATACGGCAGTCCGCTATTCTGGGCATAAGCGACATATATGTGCCTTTATATATTTAGTTAGATATTGATAAACCACGCCCTTACAACTTGCGCTAAGCAGTCAGCCGTTTGGAGTTAACAAATAATATTTACAGAAATATATCTAACCGTAGCCACGCGACTCTAAAAAAGTTAATTGTTCAATACACATCATAAAATACTAATTTTAACAGTGTTCATTTTACCTCACAGTACCATAAATTGAATGAATAAATGAACACACTGCCAGGCCAGGAGTAAAACACAAATGAAGAAAAAATGTTTCAGTAAATGTCTCATTTACCTTTTAACTTCAAACATCTGGTGTCGTTGATGTTGCCATGATGTTTTGGCTCAGTAGGTTGTGTTAAGTATCGAAATTTCTTTTTACGCGACTGTATTATAGTTGGTGAAATTGTGGTAAAAACCTCTGTCGTAGTTTCTGGACGGAAAGTCTTGATTTTCTGCTGTACTGTGTTTCTTTTATGTACCAACAATCCCATTCCCTTTATTGTTCTTTTCAGCGCTGAATTCAACCAGATAGCGCACCTTCAAAAAACAATTTATTGCAACCAACATAAAGCGAACTTCATAAGTATATACATCATATAACCTTATAGCAAGTAGTTTCTTCTTTACACTGTTACGTATACACTTACCAAGCCATTTGAAATATTATCAGTGACAACGATATTAAAAACGTTGATTTGAATAATCCCATTCTCTGCCTTTACTCGCTTGATGTATAATTGTTTGTGTGATACGAGACGCTGAACTTGAGACAATATAATGACACACGGGCATACAATATACTCGGCTCAACACTAGAAAAATAATACACCACGTTTTAATTATAACCACAATCGTATAATATTATGGTAACCGCACAGCGAGAATTGTCGGCATTATCCACAACACAAGGGCGGATGCGGCGGAAGCAGGTCCTTTGTGCTATTGTCTGCTAAAGTCTAGCAACTAGCGATGTGAGATATGCTAGTTGCGTTTTGTGTGTTCCAAACTTGCCGCTAAGTCTAATTCACTCCTGGATTGTGGCTAACCAAGCAGTAACTGGTTTGTCGAATATTTATTACCACGGTTATTAACACAACGGCTATACTGATGCAATATACAAGCGCTACAGAAATAACTCCAACGCCTAGCCACGAACAGTGACTCGGAACTGCCCGTTTTTTGAAAATTAGACGCAAACTATAGCCGACAACATCACACCAATGTAAAAACAAGAGTGATTATTTTACAATATTTTGCCTTGCTTGGTCTCTAATTATTTTACATTTAAAAATCTTAATCACTAAAAAAGTTGTATTTTTTAGAACTTTTTTTCTTACATTTCTGTATTTTAATATTTTTAAATCGCATACGTGCGTGTAACGTTTCAGCATAAGCGCGGTTTCAATAATGTACATTGACAAACGGCGATTGTAAGAAATTGCTCATCAAACAAATAAAGGGAATTTTTTCGTTACGACGTTTGGTTTGCCAAGTGGCGTGGTGATGTAAAAATCGTTCGTAACATATTTTCTGTTAAAACCTTAAAGTTGAAGAAATGTATTTCGATTAGGTAAAATAATAAAGGAGATTGGGACAGTTTGCGAAATAAGTAAAGTACAAAAAGTATTTAACAGCAAGCGCGTTATTGTAAAATTGCTAAAAATTCTGCGTCAGTAACATATAAAAATAAAGAACAAAATTTCATAGCTGGTTTCAAGTGAAAAAAAACTCAATAAATACAGTTATAATATGACTGGTAAAAAGAACGGGGGTGCTGGAAGACCATTGTTATTGTAAACCGAGCATTGCTTGAATTTGCAAGGGGCAAGCGCCCACGCATAACGAACAAATTGTGCTGGCACTCCAATATTTCTGCATTTCTGCGCATCAAGTGTAATCGTGTGATTTGTATGAGCAGAAATTGGAGCCCATTTCCAAACTAGAGATGGATATGGGTCTGCTAGTTTGCACTTGGTTTGGTCACAACACACCTGTCAAATAATTGGGTTGCAGTTTGTATTTATCTTTCTTTCACATATCCCTTCAGTGATAATGCTTGTTTGAAACATATGCTCGCATTTTCGCAGTGGTTGGAGGACTTACCTCGTAAATTCAGATACTAGATTCAGAGTTTTATTATGCAAACATTGGGGATGTCTTTGAGCTAGACACTTGGCCACTAATGGCTACAGTGATGTTTCAGACATACAAAAAATTAGCCAAATGCCTCGTCATCTAATTAGTGACGCGCATGAATGGATTAACTACAGTTGTTAAAAAAGCATACAAATTAAAAATACACTTAGGCTTATTTGATATTTTACCTCAAAATTTCCTTTCTCTTGCACAATGAGGTGTTGGGTGGTTGGGTATTGAAGCAAAATTTTCGATTTTCCATAACTTCTAACAGAACTTGGAAGTGGACCTTCTGAATTAACATTATGGCCGTATGCAACTTTTAAAGAGCCGAGTAAAAGGCGTTGAGCTACATCTTGTTTATCACGAGGGTGGATACTGACAACGTAAAAGAGGCTTAAAAAGTTTAATACACTGTAGTTGCACTACAACATATTCAATAATATATATGGAATATTTTTGTTGCTTCGATTGGGAATAATATTAGTAGCAGGAACACACAACTCCAGAAAAAATCAAAACATTATTGTTATATTTTGTAACGCAGCAGTTAATGGACATTGTTTTATATAAGTTGACCCTTATTGGTTGTTAAAATTGTTAACCACATATAAAACAAAAAAATCAAAAAAATAATTACCCACAAAGTTAAATAGGTATATGAAACAGAACACTTTTAACGAATGCCTTTGTCCGATGAACAAGTTTTATTTACTGAAACAGTATAAAATAATAAAACATTTGTACTTTTTTTTTCGCAAATATTTTATTCTAATATGGGGAAATACAGAAAAAAACAAATTAGGAAAATAAAATGACATTCGACAAAACAGGCTGTGAATAAAACTAATATACACCATTTATTGGTAAAACATTGGCCACTGTATGATATAGTACCTTTCCAACGGAGATGTTAGATCAGGAAGATCCATGGTAACAGCCATGAATGTATTTGGCATTACTTTGTTTGGAACATAACCATAGTCAGCAGTTTGGTGCCATCTTATCAATGGAAATTTCCCATCATTAGGGATACTGTCAATACCAACTGCTGACAACTGAAAAAAGTAATTTAAATATTGATTTTCTGTAACATGTAGAACTGTGCATAAGTTGTTTTTTTTGCAAAATATGTAAGTAAACCTTTTAGGTGGGTTTAAAACTTTGTATTGATTGCTTATACATAACATATGCATATATTGGTGTACGGGAATTTAGTTTACACAGTCTGACTGTACATCAAACTCTCATCTGCAAATACAGATTGATAGGGAACTGAATACAGTCTATTTGTTGTGACTTAATACAATTGACCAAGCAAGGTACCTGAACAAATCCAAAGGGAAATTGTTTGTGTGTGTTTTCATTGGTACCTTCATACCATTTCAGTCTCCAATCCCTTATCATGGCAGGGAATGAACACAAGTAATGTTCGTTGTGATATTCTGTGTTGGATTCGCCTACAGTAAGAAAAAGGGAATTGGCGATCTGGCTCATTGGAAGAGGTTGCCTCTAGACTAGAGGATACAGGTTCGAAGCTTGGCGCATCGTTATAACTAACACTGTTTGAAATTACATGGCACCTTAACCACCATGCAAAAAATTAATCCATTTCAATTTTCAATATCCGTGTTTAGTTACATTATAACCAAAAAAATTAACCATTTTAAAGTAGCCTATGTGTACATAGTCAGTAAAATATTTTAAATGGGAGAAAGATGGAAGTTTTTACCTTGGTACCAAATAACCCCTTTAATTGTCATGTTCAACAAAGGGTGTATCATCACATTCCACAATATAGAGTTAACAAATGGGAATGCTGCATTTTTGATCTTGTTAATATCTGTTCTAAAAGAGCAATTACTTTTTAATACAAAGAGTTTTAGTCAAGTAACTTGCATTAAAGTAATGAGCCAATCCTGGCCTAAATCATAGAACCCATGGCAAGTCATGCCACGGCACATCACCCACATATAATAGAAGTAGATTGCATATTTCTCTTACAAGTTTGGTTTAAACAAGCCACATGTTTTCAATGCATCCGGTGAAGACCAAGGCTCTATTGCACTGCCAATATAAGCAGATGATATTAGGCCTATAGGAACATCCAACACCTCATACAATTTCTTTCCATAAAACCAGCAAACAGCTGAAAAGTAAGTCCATGGCGGTCCAACCAAAGTTTCTGTACAAAAAAATTGGTCAATGATTTTTTAAATGAAGGCATTAGCATACAGTTACTTAAAAAACTAGGTGCGGCAACACAAAAATTAACAGTAACCCAAACTAGTAAAAATTTTTAGAAAGTTTAACAAATTGGTGCTTTTATACTACTTTTATATTAGTATAAATTTTTAGCAAAATGTAACGAATCGGTGCTTTATATTATTGTACACTCTGTATCATCAATTTTAACCGACAAGCCAGAAACATTTTTAACCAAAGTTTCTGTACAAAGGTAGTTGTTGAAGGCGTTAACTGGGTGTGGCAGCATTTTTATAAACAAATAAACTTACAATTTATAGTGACCTAAAGTTTCAGTAAAAAATACTGTAACAATTATTTAAACTGATAGTGTAACTAATCAGTGTGTATATTTTACAAATTGAAACAACAAATTAAACCAATTGAAAAAATACATTTCAACATACGATTGGAATTCAAGAAAATCAGATTTACAAAAAAATGGTTCTGTGGACAAGAGGGTTTGGGAAAGAGAAACACTGATCTCACTTCCACTACTATATTTCCTAACTCTACATAAAAATCAATACCTGCTGAAGGAATTGACCATCGTTGTATGACAGACACAAGGTCATAAAGTGGAAACAAATACTCAACACTGCCAACTGTTAAAAGTCGTATTTTATCATAATTTGACGCTGCTTTCAATTCTTCAGTCAGATTAAATGCCTAAAAAAGAAGTAAATCAAGTTTGAAAATAAATTGTCATATTAAAAACCACATAATGTTCAGTTATAACAGCACAAGTGTCATTTTATTTAGACTGAATTATTCAAATAGTAACCGTTGTAGAAATATACTTTAGATTATTTTACTCACCATTGAAACAGTGAATTGCATATTACTCTGCCCACTACAAACCCAAACATCACCAAATAGAACATCCTTTAATTCTATCCAAGTTAATAATCCATAAAACTCATGATAGACTTTTATTGAAAACGGCCCCCCAGCTTTGTAGGGTGGCAGAATAAAGTTCCAAACAAAAGCTTTATTTGGGCCAACTCTTACAGTTGTTGTGTAATTAGTACCAGAAATAGATAATGTCATATTTGCACCCAGCATGCCATAGCCCCATATGTTAGCACGGTGTGGTTCACGCTGCAGAACCATTTTGTTTTGATAATAAGAAGCAAATCGAAACCAGTTGTCATCTGGAGTAAATTAAAACATGAGCAGTTGTAGCAACAATGCTAAAATAGGAAACCTACCATTTCCTTTAACTGTTATATCCTTTCCCTGTGTATAGGTTGTCATACAACAGAATAAACACAGCAGAAACACTTTCATGCCTAAACCTTCTACCTACATGCATTAGGAAGAATTCTAAAAAAAGAAAAAAGTTTTGGTAAGTTTTTCAACATTACTTTAAAAATAGTGTAAGAATTTTGGGATAACCCACAAGGATAACTAAATGGCTTTTTAAATAAAAGCTGACCTTCAGGATAAAAAATTCAGAAATTAACCATTTTTAAAGTACAGATGTATTTTTAACATTAATAAATAAAATTCTTTTATACTTTAAATGACACGACAGATAATAAAATTATGCAACTGAAGCAAAGAAATCCCAGAAGATAATAACTTTGTTTTGTAATATTGCTACAAACGGGTACTAATTGATAAAACTACTTCTGAAAGAAAAAATATTAATAAATGGGAAATTACTTGATACACATATAATAGAAAAAAAACGATTAGAACAAAACTGCATAAACATTACAAAAAATCCATAATCATGATTTCCTTTGCATATAAATGAAAACTAAATTGATCAAATAAAATATCTGAACAAAACATAGCTTCGCGCCACATTATTTTGGGCAGATGGATAAAATATTTCAACTTTAATTTCAGGTTATTTCTGTATATATATACTGTAGATGGACTACAATGATAAAAATATGTAGTTCAATTATAAATACACACTTTGGTTAATATACTTTTGGTATCAGCCACTATTATTAACAGTGTACAGAATTATGGAAGATATTTGGTTTTGTTCCTAGTTTGCACAGAAAATGGAGAGAGCTTCTATAACTTGAATATATAACTTTAATAATAATAAATTTTATTAGAGATAAATGCTATACAATGTGGGTTGAAACTTGGATTTGAAAATTCTCAAATATTGGTAGTTTATTTTCCATTTATAGGGATAACAAACGGTGGAGCTGGCAAATCACATTCATTGTACACAGAGCACTGCTTGAATGGGCAGGGTGTGAGCGCCCAAGCGTACCGAAGCATTTTTGGGCTTTCTGCGCTATTCGTGCACCCACGTGTGTCAAGGGTTATGGAATATAGATCATGGGACACAATCGGTGTCCACAGCCATGACGGAGAGGGTGATGGTTCAGATATATTGCATGGTGATGTGCAACACACCTGTGGATTGAAAAGTTCAGTGGTTATGTAGCATAGGCAATTGAAAATGTTTTTGATTTGGTTTCTAATGTATGATATATCTGCACAATCAATGTATTTATGGATGATCGGCGTAATGTTAATTCTACAGTTGCTTGTAACATTAGTATAAATAGGTGAAACACATTTAACAGCCTAAACAAACCTGAAAACTCCCTCTTTCTTTCACAATGATCCGTTCTTTACTTGGGTAAGTCACAAGAAGATGGTTGTTTGCTGTTTCAATCACCGACTCTGGAAATGGACCTTGAAACTCAACATTCCTGCCATACCCAACATTTAATGCACCCACCACTAAACGTTTCGCTACATCATCTTTGTCACGGGGGTGTATGCTGTTAAATAAATAAAAAGTAGAAAACTAACCATTTTATTCTCTGTTTAATGTGTAACTTAAAAAAAGCCAAAAATTGTTATTTTTATTTGAAATATATATTTTAAATTGATATGTCTTTTTTAATTTATATAGAAAAAAAACTGTTTAGTTATCTTAGTCTTACCACACCTGAATAAAACATAATTAAATAAGACTGGGCATAAAAAGACAGAAGAATATCCTTTATGGGAGGTTTTAAAGCCTTAATTTATTGGTGTATTCAGTTCTTTTAGTATGTTCTATATAGGTGAGGTCTAACAGCATGGCACGCTATCCGTCTTAGGATTTAGTCCAGGATTGGCACCTTTTCCAAATGGATCTTTTAATCACCTTACCTTCCAAATGGTGATTCATTATCAGGTAGATCCATTGCAACCGCCATGAATGTGTTTGGCATCTTAACATTAGGTGCATACCCAATGTCGGCAGTTTGGTGCCATCTTATAAGTGAAAAACACCCATCATCTGTACTGTTTACTGTACTTAGCTGAAATAAAGGATTTAGTAAGAACTGACACGGTGATTTGTTAAAATAAAAAAATATAAATTTTATTGTAAAACTTGTTTTTCTGCAAAAACTCCCAGGGAATATAAAAGAAACAGTGGACAGGCGGTTTAAAAAATGTTGTTTGAATTTTTCCTTATTTTCCATTTTTCTTACAACAAAATGTTGGCTTCAAAACTGTATTAAGCAGCAAAATCAACCAAACACAACAAACCTGCACAAAACCAAATGGGAATTCTCTATGAGTTTGACCTCCTGTCCCCTCATGCCACTTCTTCCTCCAGTCTTTTATCATAGCAGGGAATGAACATGCGTACTCAGCAGTATGGTAATGAAAATTTTGTTCTCCTGTAAAGGTTTTCTATGGATTAACCATTTGGGAATGAGCATCTTTTTTGCAAATTGTCGCCATTTGACTAAATGTCCCGAATTGCTTTGTAGCAATACAGAGGTTCATGCTATGTATTACATAATACATACCTGTTTGTTAGAAAATGTTACAAAGGATTGTATGTTTTGATGTCATTGGAATACATAAATCTGCCCACACACATGGACAAATAAATTGCATTTATGTGTTATTCATATTTTACAAAAAAAATACAAATATTTGTGCAAAAAGAGTACACAAACACAACAAAAAATAACAAAACAATATCTACACTTTGTAATACATTTGTGTGTTTCAAAATTACCTTGGTACCATATTGTCCCTTTTATAGTCATGTTAAGTAATGGATGAATCATTGCATTCCACAGGACGCTGTTAGAGTTGCGATCACCAAATCTGTGAAAAAATAAATTATATTATTAATTAGTCTATAAGGTTGTTATTTTTAGTCTATAAGGTTGTTATTTTTAGTCTATAAGGTTGAAATTCCATGGCTTGGCACACCATGGCACCTGGATTTATACCAGAGTTACCCCAGTAAAGTTGAAGGTTGAATAGTGTGGGTTTATCAGTCATGCTTTTATTTGACACTTTTACTTAAGTAGTTTTTACCAAGAGTAACTTTTTATTGACTGTCGTTTCTCTGCCAAACCCCTTTTTTTAATTATTAATCTGCTCTTTTTTACTGTATTCGAATAGATAAACAAAATTTATCCAATGTAAAATTTATGTTGTATATTATGTTTAAATCAATACCTGATTTTATCATACGCTGTTAAACCACACTCTTTTATTGTATATTTTTTTAATTTTTGTTTTTTGTAAATTTTTAATACCTTATTTTATTACTTCTTTCTAAACCACACTCTTTCAAGGCCTGTGGAGATGACCATGCTTCCACAGCCGTTCCACCATATGAAGATGCGACAAGACCAATAGGAACTTGTAATGCATCATACAAGTGTCGGCCATATATCCAACACACAGCTGAGAAATGAGACCATGTCCCACCATTAAGAGACTCTGGGTGAAATGAAGTTGTGGGTGAGAGGAAATCAGTTGAACTTGCTTTAAACAAGTGTTCCCCAGAAAATTATGTGATTTAATGCAGAAATAAATGAAGAACTTTTACATTTTTATAATAAAAAAAATTAATAAAACACTCAACAAAGAAGTTACTTTTTTAAAGAAAAAAAAGGGTCAAACATTTTTACCATTAGACGGAAGTGACCACCCAAGTTCCAAACGTTCAATATCGTACTCAGGTTCTTGTGATATTAATTCTGCAACTGTTAACAGTCTGATGTCCGGATACTTTGAAGCTAACTCCACTTCCTTTGCTGGGTTCTCTAACTAAAAACATCATAGTTTAAGTTTTATTAATGAATAAATTTTGTTTTATTTTCATATGGGGAAAAACCAAAACTGTTATAACAAGGATGTTCTATTTCAAACACTTTGTGCCGGCTTACGAGTTACCACATATGTAGCTTTGTGGCTAATTATTATTGAGAAATTTTTTCGATTGTATGCTTGTGAAAGAAGACAACTAGTAATGAAGAACTGGGTCGGAGCAATTTTCGTTAAGATGTCGCAAATAAAAAACCCAGCTTACCATTGAAACAGTGAACTGCATATTACTCTGTCCTCCACACACCCAAACATCACCAAATAAAACTCCCTTAAGCAGAATCCAATGCAGCATTCCATAGTAATCCTGCACTCCCTGGATCATGAAAGGACCTCCAGCAGCATGGCTGTTCAATGTTACTGACCACACTCCCTTGCCTGTTGGTCCAGCTCTTACTTTAGTTGAATATACATCTTGTATGAGTGATATGTTCACTGTAGCACCAATAGTGCCATAACCCCAAATAACAGCTCTGTACGGTTCCATTTGTAGAACCATGTTGTTTTGGTAGTAAGAGGCAAAGGCAAAGTCATCTAAACCTAAAGTTTAGAGGTTCAAGATATTAAAATTATCAGGAAACTAATGTGTCATTTTACAATCAAAAATATGATTAGGTAGCTAGGCATATACAAAGAAATCATTAAATGACAGTAACTAATATGACATTTAATAACAAAATTTATGTGTAAACTAATCAGTCATTTAATAACAAAAAATTATGATTAGGCCTATACACATAATATAAATCATTTAATAACAAAAAAATGTGAGTAAACTAACAAGTCAGTTACCTTTTGTAAATGTCTCCCCTCTTGTAAATGGAAGCAAAACAAGCATTATACCGCAGATAAAATACATGTTTAGCCACTTACAAAAAGCCCTAAACCTAAATCATAGTTGAAACGTTATGTTATAAATAAATGAAAATCATTTACAAAAGTTTGGAATGATAAAATTTGGAGCAAAAGTGCAATCAAAAGGGAAGATTCTGCATAAGAATTTCCATACAATGCAATACATGAACTTGATCTTTACTACATATAGAAAAATGCATAATCAAAGAAAAACTAAGGTGAAAAATGCTACAAAAAGACAAACCACAGGCAGCTAACATAATAAATTTTGTAAAACATCTTTCTGGCCCACCAAACAATCGAATATTATAACACACTGAATTTTTTTTATCTGGAATCTAAGTGTCTACACTACTTTATTGGGTGTATTGAGGTAGACCATGAATATGTATAATTCACACAACTAATATGATTATTGTGGTTATACCAATTATAAAAATAAAATTTAGCTTTCAGGTCACCCGGAGAGCCATGTCATATACGGGAACACAAACAATTAAAATGACTGAATGGCGATATAATATTAAACAGAATTTCAATGATAAATCATTTAAAGATTATTCGATAACTTTAACAATAAAATATGTAAGGTGGGGCAGGCAGGCCCTTGTCATTGTAAATCTGACATTTTTTGAAAGGGCATGGGGTAACGGTCCATGCATACCGCACGGCATTAACATGTTGTTTCATGCATACAGTGATATTCACTCTGAGTGAATGAAGGTCCCATGAGCTAACAGTTGTATTTTGCCATGTTGGGCCATTGTATGCCTCACTTTCAGGGCATACATCGGGATCACAGCAAACCTGATAAAAAAAAAGTAAAAATAAAATCACACTTTGAGTTTTAATATACTGTATGGTGGGGTAAGATGGATACTGATGTTTTTCACAATTATTAACGCTCTTGTAGAGTAGTGTGGTTTTATAAATATATAAAAGTTCTTTGTTTACTACCAAATGGAATGAGAAAAGACAATGACTCAAAATTCAAGAAAATTTTTAACCACTACAAATTTTTCCAACGTTTTATCTGAATGAATATTGCATGCACTGGTATTGCATAACAAACCATTATTTTACAAAATACTTACTAACTATTGTAAAAAGCATTGACTACAACTTCTACAAAATATTGTACAACAAAACACAATCAGAAACACATATACACAATAAACACAATTGTACATTTATAATAATACACACTAAGAAAAATCTTGCCTGAAAATTTTCTGTGCTGGTCAGGACCAAATTTTGACTGTTGCTGTATTCAATCTGTAGCTCAGTCAGAGACCTCTGGTAGATTACCTCTGGGGTTGGACCAACAGCAAGAACATCGTAGCCATAAACAATGTTCAAAGCTCCGTTAGCTAAGCGCATTGAAACATCTTCTTTATCTCGTGTGTGTGGACTGTATTGGAAGGTGGATAATTGATATTTAACATGTATAATATATATATATATATATATATATAAACATCATGCATTTAGGAAACAGCCATGGCAGAGCTTATCTTTATCAGCTTAACCATTTTAAACGATATTATTTTTTTTAAAAATTTATATACATATATACATATAAATATTACATATATAGAGAGAGAAGTTTAAATACGGAATATATAATTTTTTTTTTTTAATTCACCTCTTGAAAACTAATATTTATTTAAACAACAAATACAAGGAAATTAGCAGGAAATAAAAGTTGCCAATCTTCTTTAAATAATTGTGTGGATGCTAAACGTACGATACAGTTAAAGTTATCTATTTATAAAACGACAATTTACGAGTAATATGTTCTGCGTTGTTTTATTTCAAGGAAACTGTCAAAAATGGCTAACTTTATAAAGAGACAAATAGCTGAAAAAATTTCCAGCATATGTACATAGCCCTGGCCCTGTGTATCCCTACACCTTCAGTTGCAAATAAATATACATATATATATTATAAGTACGATTTTGTTTTCGGTTTCATTTATTTATTTTTTATTGCTTTGGTAAGAATACATTAATTTCTTACCTGTTAAAAGGTATCCCACTGTCGGGTAAATCAATTGTAACAGCCATGAATGTGTTTGGCATCTTATCATTTGAAGCATAACCAACATCTGCAGTCTGGTGCCATCTAATGGTGGAATAATAGCCATCGTCCATCCATGTTGGCTCGTTACGAACACAAAGTTGCACAAAACCAAATGGGAAGACGGGTTCAGTCTGTCCCCCTGTCCCCTCGTGCCATCTCTGTCTCCAGTAGTGAATCATTGTGGGAAATGAGCAACCATATTCATCTCTGTGGTAATAAGCATTTTGCTCCCCTGTAATAAATATGCGACATTTAGATTAGATCTTTTTTCTTAATTTTAGAGTTGAGTAGATCTTTAAAGTTAGACATATCACAGATAAAGATAGTGTACCATAAATTTATGCTGCATTGTTTATTAAATAGTTTAATAAATAGGTGAGAAAATTATTTGAGGGGTGACCTATATAGTACCAATTAAACACAAAACTAATACATTAGCCGTAAGGTTACTAAACACCATAAAAACTTTTCCTAATTATGTAACTAAACACAACAAAACGCTATGGTGACTGATTACAAATTTGGCAGAATTTCCCAAACCCTTTGCATGAAAATTATAACGTTTTTTTTTATGGCAAATAATGAATTCAGTTTTCACCTTGGTACCAGATAACTCCTTTGATCGTCATGTTAAGAAAGGGGGAAACCATAGAATTCCATAATAATGAATTGTTTTGTGGATTAGGGTTTGGAGCAATTGAGTTATACTTTGGTACAGGCACAGAAGGTGTTCTGTGGAAATAAAAATATATTGAATATTAAATTAACACATATCACATATATATATAATATATATAAATGTGTAAAATATTTTTTTATGTAAACTTTGATTTTTAACAAACTTATCAAAAATTATTTAACTCAAACCTCTCTCTCAAACAGATAGTTTAGAACACCATTAGAGACTACAAAAATTACTAAAACATATACAAAATATAAATATAAAAATAACATTACATCACTTACTCAAGATCGGCTGGATCATACTCCTTGTTTAATCCACAATCTTTCAAAGCATCATACGGGGACCATGTTTCAATTGGTGTACCACCCCATGCAGAATGAACAAGACCAATCGGCATCTTCAATTTGTTGTAAAGATATTTCCCATACAACCAACATACAGCCGAGAAGCCATTTACATTTTCTGGAATTAATAATGGGAGGATAGACAAACAAATGGATGAATAAAAGAATGAATGGGTATCACTTGTATACTAGGGAAACTTCAGAAGTTCTCCAGTTTCCAATTTTACACTTGGTGGAAATTAGTTACACTCTATCTGTATGTAACTTTGTGGGTGTTTGTTTTGATTGTGTTTTTTTCTGTATGGCTGACAGTTTTAACAACATAAGAAAGGAAACACCCCCACGGCCCCACATGCCACCATGGTAGCGGCTTCAAGCCTTAAACATGATATCTTAAACATAAGAGACAATGGCACTTCAACACGACACCTGATAGTTCAACAATACATTTGAAAAAACAACTGTAAATGTGATTGCTTTGTTTGTTTAACTTACCATGAGTTGGAACTGACCATGGGGTTCGAATTCCTTTTAAATCGTATAAAGTAACATTCGAAGTTTCCATAGCTGCATAAAATATCCGGATATTTGGATAATTTTTAACCTGGTCCAATTCGTAACTAGCATTCAATATCTGGAATGCAAATATTGACTTTTTATGAGTGGGGGAATGTTGCGAACGTAAAAGTAATAACATGTATGTATGTATGTGATCTAAATAATAGTGATAATTGCTTACTTGAAATAAACGGCGGTTACTGCTGAGTGCTGATTAAGCACTACAGAATGACTAACAAAAAACTTATTCTGTATACGGCTATTTCGCAGTAGTCTTACAGCACTTAAAAGCACCACAGATACAACATGTTATAAGGTTTTTAAACTTGTTTTAAATTACAAATCCAGTGGATACCTGTTGCATGGCAAACTGCATGTTGCTTTGACCACTGCAAAACCAAACATCTCCAAACATCACATTATCAATCATAGCTTTCGCAACAGGTTTATCTTGCACTGCAGTGATGGTAAAAGGACCCCCTTGTTTGTGTGGCTTGAGAGTTACGTTCCAGTTTCCCTTTCCATCATGACCTGAAAATGGCAATTGCGTTTGGGGGTAAAAGTATATATATTGCTTGCATGTGTTTGTCTGATTAGATAATTATTTGTAGCCGTTTGTTCTATTACAACTTCAGTTCCAACACTTATTGTGATATAATTTACCTTGTTGCTACAGAACTAAGCCACAGATGTGATACAGCTTCACAAGCATAGATTTAAAAAAAGGCTGCTTACCTAGTTTTACTGCAGACATATAATCCACACCATCAACAGTAACTGTAACTGATGCACCAATAGTTCCGTAACCCCACAATACTGCACTGTTTGGTGCCCTCTGCAAAACCATGTTGCTTTGAAGGTAGCTGGCAAAGCCGAAGTCATCATCTGAAAATACATGAAATGTTTTTTTAAATTCAATGTTGAGGTTACAGTCTATTTAGGTTATGTAATATTCAAATATCTATGTTATAGTTAAGTATTAACAAGATCGGGTTATATCGGCAGGGCAAATAAATAAATATCATTTATTCTTGGTTGGTGGGGCAATGACAATTGAAATAACACACACCTTGCAAAGTCTTACAAGTTACCACATGTGTAAATTTAGGAGTAATTATATTTTTGGGTCTCTTTTGCTATGATGTTACAGGTCAACTACACAATAGCAGTAATTTGTATTAATAAATGCAAAACCACTATATTGGAAGACAAACTAAATAATAACTATAGTACTGACCTGATTTGACAAAAGTATATTGGCTGCATTCACCAAGAGCAACTACAAATAGTAAGATACAGAACGCATTTTTGAGGCACATATCTACGATCTAGACTATACAGTCACTAAAATATAAATTATGACAACGGCCACATTACAAAACAAAAAAATGACAGCAGACAATTTTTAATGATTAGGCTTTTTACCAAAACAATCATTCCGCCACTTCATTCGGTAAATTAATTAAATAACAACATCCTAACTGACAATAACAGCAGGAACAACTTGCATAAAGTAAATTGTCCATCGCGGTATTTAGCAGGGACCTTCTTGACTAGTTCTAGTTCCGTATTTCGGTCCTACTAAAACACGCCCGGCGGGGCCCGGTGGGGCCCGGTGGAAAAAAATATACTAAAACACGCCCGGTGCGGGGCCCGGTGGGGCCCGGTGGGACCCGGTGAGGACCCGGTGTTACGAGTCATACTAAAACACGCCCGGTGGGGGGCCCGGTGAGTATTTCTTGAAAAGGGAGCTTTCCCTATTCAAGATCCACCAAAATGTGATGCGTGTATTCAGATTTTTAGCCTAATGAGACCCCCGAGTTGAGTTTTTGGAAAATTAACTTTGATTATGGATGTACGAAGTTTGTTTCGTTGTACACTTACATAATGAACTGTATTTTTAGCAAAAGTTTATTCGTTAAATTTGGTTAATAGGGGGTGGGGTAAGATGAGACACCTTTTTATTCTATTTCTCGTCCCATTTGGTAGTAAGCAAAGAACATTCAAAGAATTATAAAACTATGTCCTCACGACTCCCATAGACTGTTGTTAATTGTTTAAAACACGATCAGGATATTTAAATATTATAGTAGGACGGGGGGAGACGGGACACCTTTAGCACATAAGATCCAAATTTTCTGTTCGTGTTTTAAACAATTAACAACGTTCTATGGGAGTCGTAAGAATATAGTTTTATAATTCTTTGAATGTTCTTTGCTTACTACCAAATGGGACGAGAAACAGAATGAAAAGGTGTCCCATCTTACCCCACCCTACTATATATGCTATAAGTGTCCTACCTTAGGCCACAGTACTATACACTTATACTTGATCGAAGTTTTATTATTAAAAACTTTAAAAGTCGAACAATGTAACTTTTAAAACGAAAAATGTAAATATTAGACATGATGTGTCTTTTAGTTAGCGTGTTAGGCTTTTACGTATTCGGACAAGCCCTCAGTAGCGCGATCCCACGTTTGTTTCCGTTTTAGCAGAGCGATAATTAAAGGACTTGCGAATTACGTGTCCATTTTCATCATCATGTTTTATTTCCTATGCACATTTTGTTTCAGCGATGACGTGCGAAGCAAGAATGTAACTTCTATCACCGAAAATTGCCATCTTTATGCCTTGAAGACAGACAATATCTTCCAATTTTTTCACAAGTTCTGTTTCACACACGCATTTTGGTGGCTCTTGCATAGGGAAAGCTCCCCTTTCAAGAAATACTCACCGGGCCCCCCACCGGGCGTGTTTTAGTATGACTCGTAACACCGGGTCCTCACCGGGTCCCACCGGGCCCCACCGGGCCCCGCACCGGGCGTGTTTTAGTATATTTTTTTCCACCGGGCCCCACCGGGCCCCGCCGGGCGTGTTTTAGTAGGACCCCCGTATTTTACGGTTTGTTGATTAACAATAACAGTCACGAACAAATACGTGAGGGGAAAACCCAATGTAAATAAAAAGTGGCTGATAACCTAACTTTGGGTATAGGCATGGCAGCCATGCATCTAGCTCTAACGGGTAAAATTACTCACTAAGGCGTTTCAGGATGCAAAAAAATGGCAAGCTTTTAGTATTCTATTAAAACATATGGCATGTTTGCTGTGTAATACGTATTTACGTACCAACTGTTTAAAGACGTCGTAGTTTTCGTGCCCTTTCATTGGAGCTTTGCTTTTATATTTTAAATATTTAAGTGTTTCAGTTAGCTATAACCTGTTACATTTTTTGAAAATTAAAAAAGATACCACGTCACCGACAAAAGCTTATAAAGCAGTTTCTTTGCTATCATTCTGATATTCAATACAGACAACATCGTTCCTTACAAAATCTCTACTAACTTCTCCACATACTTTGGTAACGTTGGTTGTTGATTGACGTTTGTTGTTTTCGCGAAAAGTGTGATATTCAGTTATAGTAACTGGTACAGTTTTAATTAGTGCGAGGTCACGGGTCAGTAATGTACTTGGTTTTTGATATATTCTCCATTTATTTATTCTTAAATCGTTGCTACTATAACAGCTATTACCTATTCTATTGATACGTATATTTGTTTTTATTGTGACAAGCTTGACAGGTTACAGGTACAATATGTTATAATAACTGCACTGCTGTCAAGACACCAAAGGCCTTATCTGAAACTGTTGCTAAGTTACATGGATGAAGTTATTTCAAAAGAAGAAGCCCAACCAGAAATAAAAGAGGAACAACCAAAATTAGAATCTGAAATAACAGAATCAGAGACCAACAGCTTTAACATGGAAGGTGGAAAAAGTCTAAGTGATCAAAAAGTCATCTTAAAGCAAGCTCTACCATTACTGTGTCTGCTAGGTGTTAATCTCCTCTATCAAAACTCAAGCAACATCTTCCTTTTCGTGTCGCTTATGATTGTGTTTGACCATGCCAATAATGTTGTTTTAAGCAATTGCATGTTACAAAATGGGCGTTCAGCTCTTAAATTGTTGACACTTAGTGTTTTCTGTGCATTGATATTTATTCTTGCCTTACCCATTGTTTCGAAGTACTGGATTTGTAATCTTTTGTCTTTAAAAATCTGGTCTGGGCATGTTGATACTTTTTGGGGTGTTTTATACAGTGTTTGTATTTTTGACTTCTTGATGAAATATGTTACTATTTTTGTCAAATGTTTGATTTTGTTGCCTAAGCGCAATACTTCATCGTTAGATAAGAGGGGTGGTTTTTTAATAATGTGTGAATCTGTAAGCCAAATCATACGTGGCTTTCTACCAATACCAGAATGGGTTAAGTACATTGTTTCCGCACCTTCTTGTGTGGCTCTCATTTTGTGCTGGTCATGCGCCGTTCTTTATCTTGTTATTAAGTTTTCTGTTTTCAAATCAAAGCTGAAAATTCTGAGCCATGGTTGGAAACTTTTTCGGTCGCCCCTGATTGTTGGTGCTGCTATTCCTGAGGAAACTGCAGCAACCATAAACCAAAGGACTTGTCCTATATGCCACAGCAAGCTTACAGAACCTGTAGCTTTATCGCCATGCGGACATACCTTCTGCCATGGCTGCTGTCAAGAGTGGTTTAACCATGAATCACATTGCCCAGTTTGTTCTTCAGATGCAATGAATGCACTGATTATGGGCAGCACTAAACGCCTGCCAAAGCCGGATGTAATTGCACCAAAAAGCTCTAAATGGAAAACTGCTGCAACAGAATACATTCTTCAATTGTGCTAATTATTCGGTTTTAACTGTATTTTGCTATCACTTTTATGTATTGTAGTGTATAGTATATAGTTTATATATTCGTGCTGTGAAATAAACGTATAACGTACAGCAGAACAGGTCTAAGTCCTACTACAACAGATGCAATGTCTAGCCCACTTATGAGTTCTGTAATTTTATAGGATGTTGCCCTTTTGTCGTTTACTGTACGGCTGATAATTACGTAATTCAGTGTGAACACTGGCTCGGTGTGCCAGTTTTGTTCAAATGAAATCGAACCCGTGATTTTTAAAAGTATTTTCCTAAGTTCAAAGTTTATTATGGTTGGATAATTTACCTATGTCTAAATAAACAGCAAACTAATTAAGCCTACTGATATTTTGTATTTAAAAGAATCGCAAGGAAGGCACCGGAGAGTGAGTGAATTTGTTGGCCCCGCAACTTTCGCTTTCAATAGATACTCTGTACAGTTTGATAGCGAAAATTATCAATCCGATTTTCTCTGCAGTATAGTATTCGCACAGTCCACCGGAGAGCGAAAATGACACAGGACTGAAAAAGTTTCACGAGTGATTCAAATGGCAAAAAAATAATCAAATAAATTTCGTAAATAGGGGATTTGGTTATATTGGATAACTTAGCTTCACACTTACTGTTGTAAACCGTTCAATCAAAAACTGTTTCGAGAGGTCATTTGCGTGTCGTGGAGTGCTCATTGACGACCTCCTCCGAATCGCTTGTTGGGTAGTAAAGCATCGTTCGTCCATGCTTTCTGTAATTAAACATCGCTGCACAGCGAGATGCCACTGTTTGCTCAAACCCGCGCTTTTCAAGCGCGTTTATTCGTTCTTAGTTTCTTTCCAAGTGCCCTAAAGAATGACTCGGGCGAGTTTCAAGTACAGTGGCGTTGTGCGACTTTTATTGTTTGATAAATTAAGATTTCGGCCAAACGGTTTCTTTTTATGTAATTTTACTGTTATGCGTTTATTGTATGTGAGCATGTATTAAGCCTTGTCTTATATAGATTATATGTGTTATAGTTAATCTTTTATATTCGCAAAGCGGATGTGTCTCTGATCTGAACTGATCGTCTGATTCAATCCAGTTTCACGCCTGTACGCGGATTTAATCTCCGAGTTTTGTAATTGGGATTTTGTATACGTATGCGGCTGTATCAGATGTTTAGTGTATGTAGGCCTATACGCATAGTAGTGTAGAGTTTGATACAAAGTGCTACAGCAGCGGTAAACTAAATAAGTTTATAGTTAATAAAACTGCATTTATTGACATTTTTGTAAGTGTTTCTGACCAATTTGGAAATCTTAATACCCGTATTTGTGAGAAAACCTGTGGGAGTTTTTTACCTATAAACAGCGCATGTAAACGTCACATGTTGCGTTTATACCTAACTATTCTAAAATTTTAATTATTGGCATAACACATATGTCTGTCTATGATTTAAAGTATAGCAGGGTGGGGAAAGATGGAACACATTTAGCACATAATATATAAATATCACGATCGTTTTTAAAACAATTAACAACGGTCTATGGATTTCGTGAATATACGTTTTAAAATTCTATCATGTTTACCACCAAATGGTACGAGAAAATAGGATGAAAAGGTGTCCCATCTTTCCCCACTTTACGATATGAATGAAATACCAATATTTTTATGCAGAGTGTTGAGGGTATGGAAGCTGCAAGTAGTCCACGTCTGTTTACTGACAATGAAAACAACACTTTTCCTTTGTCTGAGAGTAGACGTGTAAATACGCAATTTAGTTCTTGTGCTCGGGACTTTAGCCACACCTGCACGGGTGGAATGCCCGCTTGCTATCAGCGGAAAACGGATATTAGAAGTAACGTAAATGGAACATCAATATATGGAAGGTTTGTCGTGAATTCCTATTGTTAATATTGTGTCCATTAGGTTAATATGGGGTAAGATGATACGATGGTGAGGTAATATGGGACATCCAGTCTTATTTCTCAGGTAAACTATAAAATTACTAAATTTTATAATTTATGTGCCCGCGTCTAAAAAAATCTTAATTTTTAACTTTTTAAACTCGATCAGAAAGTTTGGGATTTAGATGCTTATATACCATATTCCCACAGTACGTAAAGAAAGGCCATTTTACAAGCATTTAGTTTTATATACCTTTAGCCTATATTGGTCGTATACTAAAATTATTCACCGATATTGCGTATCTATTTATAATATAACCGGAAATGGATTTGGATGTTAGACTTTGTGCCTAAAACGCGTTGCAGTATACGGACGTGTTAGATATATAGTTAGAAATATCAAACATAGCGTTTTGTGTATAGAAGCCGCTCGAATGGGAGATACTGCGATACAAGGATGGTGAACGGTTATATAACTTTGTGCTGCGTATCTGCTCTTATTGCTCTGCTTTCAATACTTCTTTTACATTCGCTGACATCGATCTGGCTCGATCCACTTCGAAACTTAAGGCTGAATGAGGCAAGTTGAGTTATAGAATAAGATACTTATATGTTTACCGCAGTCGTCTTGTTGCTGTCATTCGTAGTTTTATTATGAATGAAACTAGCTAAATTTGTAGGACGGTTATAGTTGTAGAGTCATGTAGACAAAGTATTGTACAATTTTTTATTGTGTCACTTATTTGCAGGAATTCGTTTACATCACAGTTGCTATGGCGACGTCGTCAGCTGCTCTGAACCTCTGTGCTATTTCTACATATTGCGTGCAAATATATCTTGTGTACACTGATCGAGTTTACAGCGATACGAGGTATACAGAACTTTCATTAACATGTAACATTGTTGCCTGCGGAAAAGTATACGCAGTACGAATGGGGTAAGATGAGACATGCTTTCTTTCACTTTTCTCGTCCCATCTGGTAGTAAACTTAAAATAATACCGAAATTGTTTAGTCTTAGCCCCACGTTTCTAATAGATTATTGTAAATTGTTTATAGCACAAATCAGGAAATGTAGAATTTAGGTGTTGATGATATCCCATCGTACCCTATAACCTATTGTAAAAATAGCATTTAGTTTATACATGACGATGCCTTGTTTTCGCACAGGAAGTTGCAATATCTACGAGAAGTATCTGGAGTGAGATTTGTTGCAACGATTTGTGTTTTCATCAGCATTCCAGTATTTATCGCAAGTAAGTTTTACACGCCTTGTAATATTTGTTGTAATTGCGGATTTAGTTCGAATATTTGTTGTTATTGGATTTAGTCAGACAAGTAAAACAAAGTAGCATTAACAATAGTAGTTTTTGCAATGTTGTATACGGCACTACACAGTAGTTTTCGTACAGGTTTTGGGTGCTACCTGTACATGGAGTTACATTGGTTGGCGGGGATCATTGCTGTTTCTATTCTTGGACTGGCAGTGACATTCATCATTATATCGATGTCATGTTCCTATTACAAGTGGGACCGCATGCACAAGACTGTTACGAGGTACCAACCGTATAGTTACATCGAGGCCAACAACAACACCAACCCGTGGGTGGACCGCGATCATGCGCTGGAGCATATTCACCTGCGAAAGCGTGAGAACACAAACGAGGCTCTTTTGAGCTTTCGGCATAGACGAGATCGTCGGGTGGCCGTTGCTGACTGCAACCCTTGCGATGGTAAGGTTTCTACATCAAAGAAGTGCATTGAAAACACTGTTGTTGAAAATTGTGAGATCGAAAAAGAGAAAACGAGCAAGAAAACTCACGCTGAGCGGCGGAGAAAGAAGGATGTTGCAGATAAAAATAAAACTGAAGATAATGGTAGCCTGGCAACAAAACAAAAACAACAAATCGATGCGTCTACACTGGTATAGGGTGGTAATGTCCGTATGTATATTCGACCGTACGCGCAATGTTCATGTTGATAAAAGTATTGCTTAATTCGTTGCAATAAAATACATACTCACACTTAATTGCCTGAATTATACCTATTACCTCAAAAAACAATTAGAACAACTTCCAGCAACTCGAATTGTTTTATATGAACCTAAAGTATTAGTTTTGTAGCGGTATTTTACCAGTTATTGGCCCCAACATTGACGAAGACGTAGCCGAAGACAAAAAAGTTAAGATGTCTATGTTTGTTATGCTTGCTCATCCGTGAGATTGTATGCAAACGTCATAATCAACTTCGTAGCAGTTTCAATGCTGTATAGAAAGTGTTTGGTATCCGTGTATAAATGTGCGAAATATTTCTAGGTCTCTCGATTATTCACAGTAGTATGCGGCTGTGGCAGTATTAAGACTCGTACCGTAGCTACTTTTGCGTTCTCTTGTATTCAGGTTAATCATTCTCAGATGGTATGAAGTGGAATGTGCGTCAGTGCGTGTACAGAATAGGCCTGTAACTCAAACGATGGGTTGAGGTATTTTTTATGTATAAGCTACTGGTACAGTGATGCCGGTAGTATTTTTAACGGTGATAGTGAAGAATCCTCTCCTTATTTGCTAACCACTAACTACTACTAACCCCTTATAACCACCAAACCCCTAACCACTAACCTCCTAACCACCAACCCCTAACCACCAACCTCTAACACTTTCCACCAGTCTATTCTGCTATGTACCGAAGGATTCTTCACTAGTTCCTTTTACCTTTCACATTATATTTTTCTTATAAATATAGTGACAGTGATGTTGATGTAGCCTTTTTAATTAATAGGGTACATGTTATGATTTCTGATATATAGCTTTGTGTTTTGTGATAACATCACATGTATATAAATGTTGTGTAGTAATTGTTATTTGGGCTGCTTTAGGCGTATATATGTTACTACATTGTATATTACATACATTACAATTCTATTTTACTGATTACTGTTTAAAACATTTAATACTTTCCTGCTAAGTTGTATGGTGTTAAGTTAATATATGCTGTGTTTTTAGACATATATTGTATATCTTTTACCTAAAATCGCAATAAAGTAGGCCCACTGCAACATGTAACATCAAAGTAGGCCCACTGCAACATGTAACATCATATATTAATAAAAAAGATTCATGTTACTAAACATAAATTACTAATGAACATGTAACACAATTTCATTATCTACAAACAAACACAAATATAATAAAGTGATAATAATGATAAAACACTGTATTGAAGTTTAAACGAGCGCCAAGCAGGCAGTATGATATTTTTATTGTTTATTTATGATTAATTATCTTTGTATCCTGTCATTCATTGTAATCAAGTCTTTACTATAGAAGCCTTCCGAAGTCTTTATAATAAAGGAAATATTTTCCTAAGCGGTTTGATGTACTGAGCCTAGCTGAGTACGCATTACCAATTCATCTTATGCTTTTATTGTCTATAGGTTCAATTCCTTTAACCGAATCAGTATGGTAATAAAGTTAGGAGTTTTGTGTTTAAGTCTGGTCCTTGTTCAATGTGTGTGGGGTCAACCTGGTGTGAATATGCACGGAGGACAAAATGTAAATTCAAACATTGTTAATAAAGTAAGTTTGTATATGTTGTGAAATATATATAAACGATTCAACTGTGTTTGTATATTTTTATAAAAATATGCTGGACCATTTTCGTATAGCATGTCAATTATGAGATTTTAGTCTGTTAAGTAGAATCTGGACTTGTTCTTGGATTGTAAATTTTTCAAAATGACCGTTTTCCTTTATTTTAGTGTTTTACATATTTGTGTTGTTGCATCACGGTTCTAACCTGATTTAGTCTTGTTCTTGTTGTACGGCAGATAAATTGTTGGTTGAATAAAATTATCATTTTTATACCCCCTATTTATATATTTGTCAAACTATACCTTGTCCAAGCAAGAGCAACAATACCTAATAAATTACTAATTCTGAGACGATATTTTGATTCTAGCATGCTAATGTTCCGGTAGCTCGACATGGGAACGATGCTGATGTTTCAATTGATGGAGATCAACATAATATAGTTGCTCAGCCTATCGATAATAATCCCCCACAGGTCGCAGATGGTCATCGAACTGGGTTATCTCGAAAACCTGCTCCTCCTGGTATTAAAAAAGGTAAGATAACTTCACTAAAGGCAGTGTATCATAATTCATTCCTGGAGTAGCCTGATAAAGTTAGCCACACAGAGGTGCACAATAAATAATATAGAAGCCTTGAATTTTTTATATTTTAATCTAGAAATAAGATCTGGATACATGTATAAGATCAATACCTTTTTATATAAGACCTGTGTAGTGTTTTCACCAGTCATATCAAATGCCCAAATTTTTGGTTTGTTCAGTTTGACTAAATCATTTATTTGAATAGAATATTAAACCTACTTTTTCAGGATTAAGAAAACACAGTGATTCAATCGCTGACTCGGTAGAATGTTCCAATGATGTTGAGATGTATTGTGGATCAACGTTGACTTCCAGAGACAATCTAGCAGTTTTGACTTGCCTCAACAATCGACAGGTAATTTAATCTTCCTAAAACTCATTGTTGACGCAAACTAAACAGATTTTTTCATTTTCTAGGATGATGATCTATCAGACGAGTGTCACCATGTGAGTTTCAACGTTTATTATTGTCATGTGTTAGTGGTTTAGTATATCTGCAATTCTGCATGTTTGTTTCTCCAATAATTATTTAATTGGATCCCATTTTATGTTAAATATCATCTATACCATAGTTTACAGTTGACAGTATTTACTAGCAATTGTTGCAATTTATTTTCAGTACTTATGGACCTACAAGCTCAACATCACAAAAAATCCTAAATTTGACTCGATTGCGAGGCAGACCTGCAAAAGTGCTTTACAAACGGTATGCCCAACCTTTAATTTGTTATTTATTTTTAATGAATATATATCTATTTGTGCTTTTTTATATAGCGATTCAATCGCATTGTAACCAGATAATTTTGGGGCTTGATGTTGCCCCTATCCAGGGTAAAAAATTTATCTTTGATACATTCCTGGTAATCAATAATAAGAAAAAAAAAATTTTTTGATACAACCAGTAAGCAATAAGAAAGTGTATGAAATATAACACTGTACAGCGAATAGGATTGTCTAAAATTGTTGCTTGCTGTGGTTGGAAAAGTCCTGAAGATTTATTATTTGAAATATAAATATTTACCAGTCTTGTGCAAATATAATTATAAACCAAAACAGGTGCTGTGTAGTCAATTTAAATATTATGTTCTTTCAGCATACTGATTGTGACAATGCGGAGCCTGGCAGTGGAAAACTTGTGTCCTGTTTACTTGAATATAAAGATATAATAAAAGCTCACTCATGTGTCAACTTTCTCAACAAAATCGCAGGAATTGTGTTTAGTGATTACAGGTCGGTGGATTCATGTGTTGGTTGTTAGTTTGTCGTTTTATTTCTAACTATTAGTCATATATATACCAATTTTTTGGAGAAATCAGTAGATTTTTTTATTGTTGCTTTAGCTTCTATTCTATATGGGTGAAGTCGTACTGTATGGTATGACCCCATAAACGAACTTTAGCTTATCTAAATTCATTGTAACAAAAGTTTGTGAAACAGAAGTAGATTTTCCTAAATTTTTAAAATGTGGTGTATTCGACATTCTGCAAAAATTGAAATATGGCCAACATAATTTATAATCTTTTTGTTGTCTAATTTTTGTTTTTAATTAATACATATTAACAAGCATGAAACATTCATCATGGTTTGTACAGATTGATCTGCAATTTCATGGAGGATTGTCGTCAGGACATTATGGAAAATCATTGTGGTCGTGTGGATAGTAGCGCGCGTGGAGATGCTGTAAGTAAAGTATTTAATTTACAAACTTTTACTTCATTCATAGCCAAATATGAGTATGCAGGCTACGCATGCAAGCCCTGGAATTAATTATGATACCCTATGTGAATAATCTGGATACACACTTAGAGTAACAGGTTATTGGTAATAATTCACAATTAAACATAAGCTGGGGCATATAGAGTATCCTGGTATTCAAAAAAGGCCCCTTTGACTTCTATATCTGTACTTGTTGTATAATCTTTTCTAAATATTTTAGGACATGCCACATTCTCAAGGCCAAGTTGTTGAATGCTTGGAAGAAAAGTTGGGCGAGAACAAACTTAAACCAGAATGCTTGCAGCAGATTAAAAGACTCGGAGAATTATCGGCTGATGATTATAACCTGGATAGGAACCTTTATTTAAACTGCAGAGATGATCGGGAACGCCTTTGCCCTGATGTTTGTATAATTTAGCATCTAAAACAGTCTAAAATGGTACCAATTTGAAAATTTCTAAAACATTCTAAACTCACAATGTATACATTAAGTCCTTTTGTTACTTGCATAGGAGCCAAACATTTGTAAATAACGCCAATTTAGTAATATTATGACGCACACTCTTATGAATCCAATTTCACCATAGTTCCTGCAATGTTTACTGGTTATTGAATAATACAGAATAAAAAATTTAGGATTTGACCGCCTACCTTGCCAACCCAGGTTTGGCGCCCATGCAGTAACTTTGCATTTGCTATGTCCATGATTTGTGCTGTTAAAATCTAAAATGCCTAGGTCTCCATCTTCGGGTACAATATTTATTTTTGTTTAATACAACAGGTACTGCATGGCGATGGACGTGTCTACAAATGTCTGTTTAATCATAAATTTGATGAAGGAATGTCCACAACATGTAGGGATGCTCTCACTGTTCGTCAGAAACTTGTTGCAAAAGATTATAAAGTGAAAGATTGTTCAAATGTTGTGTCTTGAATATTTAAACACCTGAATTTTTTATTGGGGAGAAACTTGTTAAATAATTAAATCGGAATTAATAGGCACTGATCGTAAAAAAGTATTTTAACTAAACAAATTTTTAAATTAGCTCACAAATTGTTCCTTTTTGCGTCGTGACGATTTTGTTGTGACGTGTCTCTAACTTCATTCTGCCTGGAGGCAATTTTCATCTTCTCTATATTTTCTAATGGTGGTGATGAGTCGTCTCATTATATTTAGCTGCACAGAAATTAATAAGCCACGTTTCACTATAAGTGTATAATAAATCCTGCTTGAGTGGTTTAAGTAATTTTAGACTTTAAGTTTAAACTATTGTTTATAAGTGTGGTCAAGTGTATGTAAAGTTTAAACCACACATAATAATAAATATAAATTAATATTCATAAAAGTAAAACAAATTTTGAACAACCTTTTTTATGCAGTAAAATAAAATCAAAATCTAGCATTTTTTTCTTTACAATCTGAAATTCTTTACAGTCAAGCTACCAGATTCAAACCCAGTGCAAGTCTGAAATATCAAACAACTTTTGCTTTGTATCTCACAACTCCAACGATCACAGTGATTTAGTCGGCTCGTCTGGAATTCTCTTGTGTTTGGAAAACGCTCGCTCTAATCCGGGTAAGAAAATGGCCGCTATTTGAATTTCTCTACCTTGACATATATGGTTGGGTTTTTTGCCAAGATGTCAATAAAACAGTCGTGGTTTTTATTTGAAATTACGCGAAAAATTGTATTGACATTTTATCTATGTTTTGAATGTGATCATGCATTTTATGCGATACTTTATTGATTTTCAATATACATTATATATAAATCACCAGTAAGGACTATGAGACATAACTGACAATGTGTTAAATATTAATATTCACCAGGAAATGGAGGTAAAATCTCAGCGGTGTGCAACAACGCCCTGGATGATTTCCGAGCTATGCTTATGTCAGATTACAACTTATCACCCGAAATCACCCACAACTGCGCCACTGAAATACAGGCCAACTGCTCAGGCACAGTGGAAAAGGAGGGTGCTACCATACATTGCCTAATGTCACATTTAAGGGAAGAATCCGAGGTCACTTCATGTGAAAAAGCTGTAAGTACGATGTTTTCTGGAAACGTTAACGGGTTGTTTAACTTTACTATCAAACTTTTCATTTTTTTCCCTATTATGTTGTAAACTTTTTTGGCACAAGTGTAATGTTAACAAGATGTTATAAAGAAAATAAAGAAAATTTTTTGTCCTTTTGTTCTGGTATTAAGAATGGACGCAAAAAAAAACATGAATTAAATTTTCCAATCCAGTTGTTGGACTTGCTGAAAGAGACAGATGTTGCCGGTAAATACAAGATGGACGTGGCTCTTGCTACTGACTGCAATGGTGTCATTCAATCTGTTTGTAGTAAATATGCAGATGGAGATCCCATGTAAGTTAAAATTTATTTTAGTCATGAAGTATGATGTAATAAATGCTTGCTCTGGAAAATGATATTAATTAACATATAGCTTGCTGTGGGGAGTTTTGTGAAATTAACCAACATATATATTGTAGTGTAGAATTGATACTATTACAGCTTTTCTAATCATGTTTTTAAGGTTTTTTAATTGTCTTTTAGGTGTATAGGGTTATAAACTTTTTGAATATTCTTTGTTTACCACCAAAAAGAGTGATAAAAGTGAATAAAAACATGCACTATTTTAACCCAGCCTATTATATTTTTGTACTTTTTTGAAAACAGTGAATGGGTAAAATTTTATGATTCATTCATGTGTTGGATGTGTCTATTAATAAAACATTGTTTTCAATTAGCTGAATATGTTATTTCCAAACCCTAATAGAGAATCCACTTTTCTACTCAATCACAGTCATTTATGTTCTCAGAAAAATAATGATTTAACATGTTTTGGAAATTCCCATTTACGTAGTTCTCATACAGAATAAGATAAGCCTGAGGCAACTTTTGATAAATTTACCTGAAATTGGTTTTGCTTACTGCCTGAAGCCAAAATGGAAGTTACGCTTCTTATTTTAGTCTCATAATCTTGTTTGCAAATGTGGGGGATTTTTTGTACTAGAAAAACAACACGTCATGTTTCCATTCAAATCCACCTGTATTGAAGTTCGGCTGAAGAATTGCATAACTTAATAGTCTTATTTAATCATTATATTAAATTGGGCTATTTTCACTTCCTTAAAATGGTATCTATTTTAAAATCAAATGCATTTTCCATTTTATTGTGTTTCATAGCTACAATACTACCTCTTTATTACACAGAATTTTATTTAATTAAAATCAATACAATGTATACTGTGGTATGCATAAGGATCTGGTAATAAATTATGCATCTGTCAATGGATAACTTGTGAAACCACAAGTTTCATATGAATATCAATATTAAGCAGTTTTTTTAAACATGATGCCTGGTACACTTATCGCTAACCCAGTGGTCATTAATGGTTTGTGTAATTTTCCAGCAATGCATACCCAAAAACGTAACATTTTATTAGACACCAAGCTTTCTGAAAGCAGGGAAAACAGTAATAATTAAATGCACTTAGCTGAAACCTGGTTTTGGTGCACAGACCTTGTACAGACAGCTCATTCAACTTATTTACCAATTCTAAACTTTTACACAGGGTGTTGTCATGTCTCATGGAAAATCTATACTCTGCACAAATGGAAGTAGCTTGCCAGGATAGACTGCTGGAGCTTCAGTATTTCATCAGCAGAGACTTCAAGTTAGTAGAATTCATATTAACTTGTCACCTTACTTTTGTTTTACACTGGATAGATGAAACATTTTTATTTGTTGTCAAAATAATTGAGTTTTCACTTTAAGTTTAATGTATTCTGTCAATATGATTGCTCTGTGCTAGCAAATGTCAAACCACTGTAAAAAAAGGTATTAATTCAAGTTCAACCAAAACCTGGTACATACAGTTTAGCAAATCTAATTTTGGCCAGATTTGTCCCATTACCCCAAATAACCTCACCCATATAAAATAACACATTTATATTTTCTTACAGTTCGGACCCTAGTTTCCACAAAGCTTGTAAAGCTGAGTCAAAAGTTCTTTGCAACCATGACTTTGCTGCAGGGGCTGGGAATGGACAGAGTGAAAACATAGATGCGGACGCTATGCCTCTAAGTCTCGTAATTTCATGCTTGTATCGACATATACAACTCCCTGGTGAAGACAGAAGCGATATTGTAAGTTGAAAATCATCTGTAATGCCACCAAGGTTTTGCTGCTGTTGCTACCAGGCTAATGTATTTCTTCTAGCATAAAAATTGACATAAATTTATTACAAACAGGCAACAGCATTTTTTTTGTTGGGAAAATGTTGAAATAGAATCTACATTGATTTTTATGCCTATAGATCAGTCTTAGTAAACATATTATGCCTGGTAGCAGCAATAGCATAATGTTTTTCTGTTTTGAAAAAGATAAATAAACATTTTTTATGTGTTAATGTTAAAGAAAATGATATTTTCAACTTGAGCGCATAATGCAATAATGCGATTTTAAAACTAAAAAATTATTATGAATCAAAAATCTCAACGAAAACAATACTTCTTTAATTTATTTTGTTATTCAATATATATATTATTTCACAGGAAGGTAGTATCTTGTCTGCTGGGTGCACACGTGAAGTACATCGTATGTTAAAGCAAAGAGCGCTTGATTTCAACCTCAACCCTGACTTAGAGCATACATGTAGAACAGCTTTGGGACAATATTGCTCTAATGAGATGCCAGAACCAGGAATGGTGAGTTTTTATAATATAACTTTTATAATAGTAATCACATAGGCTCCATACCTGGGGGCAGACGGGGCCCACCCTGAGATTTTCTGCACTGCATGAATCAGTAACCATTGGCATCAAAATTGTTTAAAAAATGTTTAGTCAGGTTAGTTTTTTTCCTAAATAGTTTACCTTTTTAGGAATTGGTTTGTTTGCAAGACAACCTTGAAAACATCACGGAAACGAACATAGAATGCGCTAACATGATAACGGATCTTACCGTGATGGAATCAAAAGATTCTGACCTTGAGAATGTTCTGATCTCAGCATGTGAACCCATGCTACAACAACACTGTAAGGTAGGGACACAAGGTTTAAAAATGAAAAGTTTTTATTTGTTTTGTAAAGAAAAATTAAAATTATGAAACACATTTCTTAAAATAGCTTTTTTAAATCTAAACCGAAACTTTACCCACCAACTGTAAGAATATAGTAAGATTCATTTTCTTAGGTATTTCAAATAAAACATCTTTTTTAGACAAGCCTATTAAATAATATCTTTATTGTTTATCACATACTTTATTTTCTTATTAATCTAAGCATTTTTTAAAGATTTTTTGTTTTACCATTAATCAGCCAAACAATTCGTCTATGCATAATCCCTATCAAACCTACAATCCAAGATTGTTCAAAAAATAAGTCAAAAAGTTAACAAAATGAATAATTTTTTTAAATCAATACTTAAAAAAAATTAAACCAAAAAAATTATTTTTTCAAAATCAAAACCCTGAAAAAAACGAAAACATTAAAATCAATAATAACAATTTTTATTACAAGTGGAATTATCATTTTCTTGATTGACAGGATTTCCTGGATTCAGGAGATGAAGGGGAAATCATGGAATGTCTCATCAGGAACAAAGATCAGATGGACAATGCATTATGTGCAGCAGGTGTCAATCATTTTCAGCTGGTAAGTCACTTCTAACTCCTGGAAATATTCAATGGAGTTTCTACTACTAGTGGTTATGTATGCAAATATGAGAATATATGCAAAAGAGTGCATTTGTTGAATTTGCAAAAGAGTGCATTTGTTGAAAGAAAAGTGCTTACTTGTTAAATAGAACCACACTTCTTATATTTTAGTTAGATGTACATACATCTTATCTATTGCTTGTAGTATTACTATTGTTTTAATGTTAATCCCTGTCCCTTTGTAATTTGAAATTCCTAATTAGTTTGTTATGCTATTTTTATTAAAAGAGATAAAAAAATTGCTGTTATTTTATTGGGCAAACGCCTGTTAATCACTTTTACTACAAAAAAAACTTTTACTACATTTTTTTTAATTTTTATGATTTTCATTTTGAATTTCAGATTGAGATGAAAGATTACCATTTTAGTCCAAAATTCATGAAAGCATGCAAGGATGATGTGAGACTACACTGCTCAGACAAGAAAACAAAGTAAGATAGATTTGTATTCCATACATGGTGTGTGAAATTACTAATATTACCTTTAATTCTGTGTTGGCCTAGTTTTAAACTGTGAAGTAGCATTTTTTGGAATGGGGGGTAATGGGCCAATCCTGGCCTAACACGCCGTGGGTCCTTACCCCCATAGAATAAAAAAAGTGTTGTATTTTGTCCAGTGGTGTGGCACATTGGGTAAGCACGTGCATTGTAATCAAACGATACCTGCCTGGATACTGATATCATTGACGCCATGTCGCGTGTGTCCTTGGACAAGAAACGGGTTGTAGTTCCATAGGTGTAAAACTAGCATAAATCTCCTGTTCTGTGACCTGCCACACAATGGTTATTGTACGGACTTTAATGTAGAATATAATAGAAATAGAATTTACTGACAAACTTAACAATACTTTCATATATTTTCTTTGTTGAACTTAAATAAGGTTTCAAATTTGCCATAATTTTGTTTTGGATTTAAATATAACGTGTGCTTGTGCCTTATTTTGCAGAGCTGATGTGGTGAAGTGCTTGAGTGAAGACGTCAGAAATGCCGTTTTACAGAAACGTCAATCAAGAATATCAAAGAAATGCCAAGGACAGCTAACTGTGGAAAATTTACAACTGGTTTGTTGTTTTGAGTTTAGTTTGGTGTATGCTGCAAGTAGATTATGGTGTTTAAAAGTTAACTATAGCTTAGTATGTTAAATTTTGCTGCTATAGCTTTTCTGGAATTTACTAGAATATTGATGGTTGAAAACAAATATCGCTAAATATGTATATTTATTTAACAGACTGATAATGATATTAATTGTTGAAATTTTATATTTCCTTTTTCAATACTAATGTTGTATGTACGTCAGTACAAGACAAACAAACACAAAGTAGTTAAGTGTTGCATGTTGAAGCCAATTTGTATCCCTACTTTTACGTTTTAGTAATTTTAGCTTTTGCCAATAACTATAATTTTCCAAAAAGAGGCTTTTGCAAAAAAAGTCTATTTTTCCTTGAACAAATTTTTTATTCTGTGTCATTTGCCCCCATATCTTTACCGTTTATTAACCCACTTTTATTTCTCCAGCACGAAAAGATTGACTTTCTTCCTGGCTTACATAAAGCATGCCAGGCAGATTACCGAACACTATGTTCTAATGTGGAACCTGGTAAGGCAATGGTCATCGAATGTCTCAGGAATAATAAAGATAAAGTTTCTCATGAATGTAGAAAGGAACTGTTTGAAGTTGAGGTAAGAATATGATGAACGTATTTAAGCTACTAATTTTGCATTTTAATACGTATGGTATAAATGCTTATGTAGATAATAAAATCCTTATAAAACAGCACACAAAGAAATATCAGTTTAAGCATCCTGGGTAAAAAGTTGACCACAGTTGTTTTTCTGTGTATGTAGTTACATATAGATGCCAGTACTAAGCGAACTCTGGCCCAAATCCCAATGTCCAAGGCATGTCTCTACCATAAGCCCTCACACTTACCCAGTCGAATAAAACTGCTGGAAATATTTTATTAACTGCTTCGGAGTATATTGATGAATCACATTCTTCAACATTCACGCTTTTATCTGATACTTTTATTCATGTAGTTTTTAACTGTAGTGTGCATGTAACAACTTTCATTTTGTTGCTAATTCCCTTTTCTTCAGTGTATTAGTTAACCTGATCTTTACCACTATATACACAGAAATAAATTATGTTATGTTATCATAACAATTACAGGAAGAAGAAAGTTTGGATCCGAAAATAGATTTCTCCCTAATGAGGACATGCAAATCTGACATCAAGGAATTCTGCTTCACTCATCTGGAAGATGGAAGACCTCACGAGATCCTGGATTGTCTCATCCACAACAAGAAGAAGCTCCAATCACAGTATGTAGTTTTATTCAAAGGACGCCAAACTTTTTAAAAATCAGGGGAGGCAGGAATACTTACATGCACATGTATTTGTAACACATCTGGTTTGGTTTCTATTTCATCTACTTGTTTCTATTTTAGAGAAATATAAATTGATTCCTTAGGTGCACTATTTAATTTACCCCCAAATTTCCAGTGTAGGCTTGCTTATTCTGCATCCAAGATTTGTCGTTTGGTTCCAATGATTATATTCTACTCACGATGCACGTGATTCAATCATATGGTATTTTTCTCAGGTGTCGTAACCTTATCAAATCAAGGGAAGCTGACATCCTCTCGGATGTTGATCTTGATCCAGATCTCAAGGAGAGCTGCAGTAAAGACATCAAGGACTTCTGTGGGAAAGAGAGCCAGCAGGCTAAGCTTGATCATGAAAGAGGGGAAGACCCTCATGGAGTAATCTACGCTTGCCTAAAAAAAGTCCACACATCAGCAGATCATAATAACAAGGTTTCAATTTTACTTAAAACATAAGTATCAGGTGTATAACAATAACAAATATATTTGGATTATATATCGTAAAATACCAAAATCTAATTACTAGGCTTTAAAAGAGTTGTTTTAATTAACATCCAAACAAGAAAAGACTCCTTGGGGTAAAAGCAAACTCTGACAATCCTTGTCAAATGAACCTTGGCCATTTAGCAAGATTGTATTCCTGCAAAATCAATTAAAGTCAAAAAATTAAAAATTGAATTCACCTTTTATAGTAAAAACTTTACTATATTAATTTATACATCAATTTAATTTGAAGTGTATAACTAATGCATTAGCAGCTCATGCTAACTTGTGTAATAACATCCTCAGCTGTCACCATCTTGCAACAACCACATTACATTTGTGGTGCGTGAAGAAGAACAAGACTATAGATTGGATCCGAGGTTAATGCTCGCCTGTGTTAATGAGGTGAGACCATAATGTTTAACAAGGTGGGTTATATAGTAGGGTGGGAGATAGATGCGACACTTTTTAGCATATAATATCCTGGACTCCGGATCATGTTTTAAAC